>NW_026943823.1:14867460-15167460 GCF_035594765.1 Anolis carolinensis | reverse complement strand
TAGCTTCCCGGCAGTTCTTTGGACCTTCGTTGGGCACCGAGTCCGAATGGCGCATTTCCAAGGATCCTTTCAGAAAAGGAAGAGCCATGCACGCAAACAAACAGACTCACAACTCCGCCACTGAGACTCCATTTGTCCGTCTGTTTCCTTCAACTCACAGAAGCCCACCTCAAACCTCATTGAGTCATCACAGTCCTCCGGCTGGCTGCAATGGGATCGGGTCCGCTGCTTAAAAGGCTTAAAACCGGGTTTGTAAAAAATCCTTTCTCTCTCTCATGCAACCGTACGCACTCAGACACACAAGATTCCGAACTCCATAATTTAAAAAAAAGAGAGAATTGATCTCGCCATCAAAAAAGACGACATGAAGTCTTCACGGTCACCAGTTTCAGGAGAAAAAGGGGAAAAAATTTCCAAAATCCATCCAAGTAAACCTCTGGCGGAGTCTACATTTCCAACTTTTGTTTCAGTGCTCATAATATCAAAACAGAGTTGTATTTTTTCTCCCTGTGCTTTGCAGTTTCCTGGGAACTTGAATCCAGGATCAGCCACAGGGAAAGGCGTGGACTGAGCATTTTGTCGGAGCCAAAATGCATCCAAACCGACCTCGGGGCTGGATCTCTCAAGCTCCGTATCCCAAAGTGACCCCTTCTGTGTCCCAAGGCCAGGAGCTCAAAGGATGGCAAGGAAACGGGGGCTCCGTAGCAAAAGGCCGGCGCCATGCAGGGGTCCAAAGGGTACCAAAGGGAAGTGGGGCCCAGCTGTGCGTTCACATCATGAGGTGCCTCCGTCGGTGCAGGGCCAGGTGGTCGGAGCGGGAGAAGCTGCGATCGCAGTCCGAGCAGCGGAAGGGCTTGAGGCCGGTGTGCTTCCGGAAGTGCCGGGTCAGTTCATCCGAGCGGGCAAACTTCCAGGGGCAGCCCTCCCAGGTGCATTTGTAGGGCTTCTCTCCTGCCGGGAAAGAGGAGGAGAAGTGTCAGTCCTTGGAAGCTATAGGACACAATGCAGGGCTCACACAGATACAGTAGCTCCATGGAAACGCTTTATTGAAATCCGTCTTGCCGATATGAACACAAAGCTAGCACTAACTCTTTCCTGCCAACCCTCCAGTATATCAATCTAGCCCTTCTCCCACGGCCCCCCTTTCCACATTCACACCTCTCTGTCAAAGAGTTTGAAAACCAGAGCAGGCCATAAATAATAATAATAATAATAATAATAATAATAATAATAATAATAATAATAATAATAATAATAATAATATAATCCGAAAATACATCACACAGTCCTAGACACTTGGGAAGTGTTCGACTTGTGATTTTGTGATACGAAATCCAGCATGTCTATCTTGTTTGCTGTGTCATACAATAAAATAATAATAATAATAATAATAATAATAATAATAATAATAATAAAAACTTTATTTATATACCGCCCTATCTCCCGGATGGGACTCAGGGCGGTTTACAGTCATAAAAGCAACACAAACATTACATAACAACATAATACACATTATTAAACAAAGTAAAATAATACAATTATAACAATAAATCACACTTACATGACCAGATCAAGGGGACGGGAACCATAAACCCAATATATTAAAATGTATCATTTTAGGCTAGGGAAATCTTGTGCAATATATTCAGGCCCAGAAATCGGCGGTAGTCCAATGTAATTACTCAAAAACCTGCCGACACCACCAGGTCTTCAGTTCCTTACGGAAATTGGATAATGTAGGGGATTGCCTGATCTCTTTTGGCAATGAATTCCAGAGCCGGGGGGCCACTGCCGAGAAGGCTCGTTCCCTCGTCCCCACCAGCCGCAATTGAGATGGAGGTGGGAGCGCGAGAAGAGCCTCCCCGGAAGATCTCAAGGTCCGCACTGGCTCATAGGAGGAGATGCGATCACGGAGATAGGCAGGGCCCGAGCCGTATAGGGCTTTATAGGTCAAAACCTCCACCTTGAATTGGGCCTGGCAGTTTATTATTATTATTAAGGCCAAGATCGAAAAATCAGCTGATGACCCAAACTGCAGACTGTGCAAGGAAACCGACGAAACCATTGATCATCTCTTCAGCTGCTGTAAGAAAATCGGACAGACAGACTACAAACAGAGGCACAACTATGTGGTCCAAATGATTCATTGGAACTTATGCCTCAAGTACCACCTCCCAGCAGTAAAGAACTGGTGGGATCACAAACCTGCAAAAGTATTGGGAAATGAACATGCAAAGATACTGTGGGACTTCCGAATCCAGACTGACAAAGTTCTGGAACACAACACACCAGACATCACAGTTGTGAAAAAAAAACACGTATGGATTATTGATGTCACCATCCCAGGTGACAGTCGCATTGACGAAAAACAACAGGAAAAACTCAGCCGCTATCAGGACCTCAAGATTGAACTGCAAAGACTCTGGCAGAAACCAGTGTAGGTGGTCCCTGTGATGATCAGCACACTGGGTGCCGTGCCAAAAGATCTCAGCCAGCATTTGGAAACAATAGACATTGACAAAATTACGATCTGCCAACTGCAAAAGGCCACCCTGCTGGGATCTGTGCGCACCATCTGAAAATACATCACACAGTCCTAGACACTTGGGAAGTGTTTGACTTGTGATTTTGTGATACAAAATCCAGCATATCTATCTTGTTTGCTGTGTCATATAATATAATAATAATAATAATAATAATAATAATAATAACATAATAATAATAATAATAATAATAATAATAATAATAATAATAATAAATCACACAGTCATAGACACTTGAGAAGTGTTCGACTTGTGATTTTGTGATATGAAATCCAGCATATCTATCTTGTTTGCTGTGTCATAATAAAATAATAATTTTATTTTTATATCCTGCCCCATCTCCCCGAGGGGACTCGGGGCGGCTTACATGGGGCCAAGCCCAGGCAACAAGCAATATAAAACTCAACAATGAAAACAAATCATAAACAAATAAAATCACATATACCAATAAACAATAAGCACACTTTGATAAAATCCTGGGTTGGCTCCTAAAAGGGGTAGTGGGCCAGAAAAGTGCAAATAGCTTTGTACGGTACAAATTAGGAAAGAGGTAGGTGCCAGGGGCTATTGTCCCATTAAGGTGCTGGAGGAGGCATACACCTAAAGACTAGGTCAATCCTCCTAGCCAAATGGTTCTTATCATTCAGGCTATCTCCCTCCCCCATTGCTCTGGCAGGATGTGAACAGGTCAGCTAGGTGGATGCTGGGCTTTTGCATCCTGACAAGAAGACGGTGCTTGAGGGGCTTCTCTCCTCCCAGGACCCTCCCTCCTCTGCCCAGAGAAGAACATTCGGACTGAAGGGATACTTCTTTCCCTCCTCCCTCCCCATCTCCTTTCTCTTTCACAATGTGCCTTTTTTCTTTCAGATTAGGAATGTCTATTTTTTCCATGAACTGCTGCTCCAAAACTACAGGCAGTCCCCAAGTTACAGACATCCGACTGGATTGGATGGCCTTTGGAGATCCCTTCCAAATCTATGATACTATATCTATCTCATATATGTGGATACTGCAGACCAGCTAACCCCTCTGCAATGCCAGGAATACAGCTTAACGGTGTAACGTTAGAAAATGTTGACCATTTCCGCTACCTTGGCAGCCACCTCTCCACAGAAGTCAACATTGACACTGAAATACAACACGGCCTGAGCTCTGCGAGTGCAGCATTTTTCTGAATGAAGCATAGAGTGTTTGATGATCGGGACATCCGAAGAGATACCAAGGTGCTTGTTTATAAAGCCATTGTCCTCCCAACCTTGTTCTACGCCTGCGAAACGTGAACGGTCTACAGACGTCACATTCAACGTGAACGGTCTACAAAGCGTTTCCATCAGCGTTGCCTCAGAAAAATCCTACAAATCTCTTGGGAAGACAGGCGGACAAATGTCAGCGTGCTGGAAGAAGCAAAGATCACCAGCATTGAAGCGATGCTCCTACGCCATCAACTCCGCTGGACTGGCCACGTTGTCCGAATGCCTGATCACCGTCTCCCAAAGCAGTTACTCTACTCCAAACTCAAGAACGGGAAATGTAATGTTGGTGGGCAGGAAAAGAGATTTAAAGATGGCTTAAAGCCAACCTTAAAAATTGTGGCATAGACACCGAGAACTGGGAAGCCCTGGCCCTTGAGCGCTTTAATCGGAGGTCAGCTGTGACCAGCAGTGCTGCGGAGTTCAAAGAGGCACGAATGGAGGGCTTAAGGGAGAAATGTGCCAAGAGGAAGGCCTGTCAAGCCAACCCTGACCGGGACCGCCTTCCACCTGGAAACCGATGTCCTCACTGCGGGAGAACATGCAGATCAAGAATAGGTCTCTTCAGCCACCTAAGAACCCACCCCCAAGACCTGATAGATGGAAGACAACGTCCTCGAACTATGAGAGATCGCCTAAGTAAGTAGGTAGGTAAGTACTGCAGACCACTGGGAGCTACACTACGGAGCCTCTGGAGAGGACCTTCCCACCCCTTTGGCAATGAAAGTCATGTCAGAAATATTAAAAAATAAACGAAGCACTTTTGATTACAAAAATGTGAATCAAGCACTAAAGGGGTTGAATGGATGCAGTGACTCAGCAGAAGCTGAAATTCAATATAAGCAGTTGTGCCTGTAGCTTAGTACTCTTAAGTGTAAGTCAGCCTCATTATGAGGTACGTCTCAGTGTGAGAAGGCCTGGTGTGAGTAAGCTTCAGTGAGAGAAGCCCCAGGTTGAAGGCCTTGTGTGTGAAGCTCCAGTATAAAGCTACTGTGTAAAGCTACTGTGTAAGTTCGTTGTGAGAGGAGACTCTGTGAGAGTGAAGCTTTTTATCTGCATGAGAAAGGAGCCCAGCGTGGAAGCACAGAAGGAAGTATAAAGAACTTTAATTGTGTTATGGAAACTTTGTTCTTGTAAATAGTGCAACCATATTACTGTATATACTCGAGTATAAGCCTAGTTTTTCAGCCCTTTTTTAAGACTGAAAAAGCCCCCCTCAGCTTATACTCGGGTGAGGGTCCTGGTTGGCTTATATTTGGGTCAGCTTGTACTCGAGAATATATGGTACATTTATTATTTTTCTCTATTGGTATTATTACATTTATTATTTTTCTCTGTTATTGTTGCTACTATTACATTTATTTTACTCTATTTTTTATTATTATTAATACATTTATTATTTCACTCTGATCTTATTATATTATTGCATTTATTATTTTACTCTATTTATTATTACTTGTATTATTTTCCTGTATTTATCATTATTATTATTACATGTATTATTTTACTCTATTATTATTAAAATGATAAGGTAAAGGTAAAGGTTTCCCCTGACATTAAGTCCAGTCATGACTGACTCTGGGGGTTGATCCTCATCTCCATTTCTAAGCCGAAGAGCCGGCGTTGTCCGTAGACACCTCCAAGGTCATGTGGCTGGCATGACTGCATAGAGCGCCCTTACCTTCCCGCTGGAGGGGGCATGTTTTCGAACTGCTAGGTTGGCAGAAACTGGAGCTAATAGCGGGCGCTCACTCTGCTCCCCGGGTTTGAACCTGGGACCTTTCGGTCTCCAAGTTCAGCAGCTCAGCGCTTTAACACACTTTGCCACAGGATACATAAGCACATTTACATTGAAGATGAGAATAATGATTTGATCAGAGTTAGACAGTCTTATCTTAAATTTGAGCTTTATACAGTAGAGTCTCACTTATCCACGCCTCACTTAGCTTCTGCATTATCCAAGCCATTTTTGTAGTCAATGTTTTCAATATATCGTGATATTTTGGTGCTAAATTCGTAAATACAGTAATTACAACATAACATCACTGCGTATTGAACTACGTTTTCTGTCAAATTTGTTGTAAAACATGATGTTTTGGCGCTTAATTTGTAAAATCATAACCTAATTTGATGTTTAATAGGCTTTTCCTTAATCCCTCCTCATTATCCAAGATATTCGCTTATCCAAACTTCTGCTGGCCCGTTTAGCTTGGATAAGTGAGACTCTACTGTATTCAAATACATTTAACCTACTGATGCCTCAATTAACATAATTTTATCGGTATCTATTTTTATTTCTGAAATTTACCACTCTCGGCTTATACTGGAGTCAATGTTTTCCCAGTTTCTTTGTGGCAAAATTAGGTGCCTTGGCTTATATTCGGGTTGGCTTATACTCAAGTATATATGGTATTTTGCTACAAAGAAAAGCCTTCAAAGGAAGAGATAATAATATTAATATAATAATAATTTTATTCTTATACCCCACCCCATCTCCGCAAAGGGACTCGGGGCGGCTTACATGGGCCAAGCCCGAACAGAACAATAAAACAAAACAATAAAACCAATAAAACCAATAATCAGACAATAAAAGCAAGTCATAAAGACCACATACAAGATAAAATGTTAAAACCATGAATAGGTTCAAAGAATCTAGGCCAAAGTGCTAAAAGTGCAAATAAATCATGTCATCAAGGAAAGGAGGTTACTCAGCTGTAATGGGTATAAAGTACCATTATAATACTGGGGAAGGCATTCACTAAAATGGACAACAGGTCGATCATACAGAGATCACATTGGTCTCTGTGTTTTTGTTATTTGTATCACTTTTGGCTACTGGTGCAGGGTGACACTGCTGCTATTAAGTTACTCTACTATATGTTTATGCAGAGGGTCTTTTGTTAATAAGCCCAGTCGCTCAACAAGACAGACAGGGCAAGCCAGCAAAAAGCCCCTCCTAAATTGGGGAAAGCCAGCTTGTGGCTGCCAGCTTGCTTGGCTATTTCTGCTGGCACTTTTGGGAGTCAAGAAGAGGCTATGCGGAGTTGCAAAAGGATATTTTAACCAAGAGAGGATGATGGGCAACGCCAGCATGTGGGTTGCCGGGGAGGGAGGCGTTGCTAGGATACCAGCCTGGAGGATACAGGAGACTGCTAGGAAGCCTGTGGGAGAGCATCCCAAGGAGGCAACGGGGTTGCTAAGACAAAGAGGAGGAGGAGGAGGACTGGATGATGGTTGGCACCAAAGTCCCTTGGCAAAGGAAGTGGGGAGGGGAGGCAACTGTGATTGTCTTCAACCATGACAGAAAGCAAGGGAAAGAAGTGACTCAATGGCTAAGGAGGGAAAGAAGGGGCTAATTTACAAAAGGGACTTGTTTACAAAAGATGGAAAGTGGTGGATCACTCCTTTACAATGAAAGCAAACTCCAGTCCAAGACGATGCTCTAATATTTTTGGGATAGCTAAGAAGGCCATTGTTGTGACTCTGCCTTTGCCTTTGTGTGATTCTGATGAGGATTCTGGGATGCAAGTGCATGATGATGGGATTCAGGATGAGTTTCAAGATAACTCTTGATGGGATTCAGCTGCAGAGTGTGCCTGCTGTGGGAAATGAAGGGCAGGGAGGTTTTCCCATGGGAAATAATGATGTTATTGCTGATGATGGAATTCAGGTGCTGGAAACAGACTGTATATACTCGAGTATAAGCCTAGTTTTTCAGCCCTTTTTTTAAGACTGAAAAAGCCCCCCTTGGCTTATACTCGGGTGAGGGCCCTGGTTGGCTTATATTTGGGTCAGCTTATACTCGAGAATATATGGTACATTTATTATTTTTCTCTATTATTATTGGTATTATTACATTTATTATTTTTCTCTATTATTGTTGCTACTATAACATTTATTTTACTCTATTATTATTATTAATAATACATTTATTATTTCACTCTGATCTTATTATTATTATTATTACATTTATTATTCTACGCTATTATTACATGTATTTTTTTCTCTATTATTATTAAAAGGATACATAAGCACATTTACATTGAAGAAGATGAGAATAATGATGTGATCAGAGTTGGACAGTCTTATCTTAAATTTGAGCTTTATGTAAATATTCAAAAACATTTAACCTACTGATGCCTCAATTAATGTAATTTTTTAATGTAATGGTATCTATTTTTACTTCTGAAATTTACCACACTCGGCTTATACTGGAGTCAATGTTTTCCCAGGTTTTTTTTGTGGCAAAATTAGGTGCCTTGGCTTATATTCGGGTCGGCTTATATTCGAGTATATACGGTAGTTCTGATAACAATAATGGGCTCAGCAGCCTTGACAAGCGAGCTTGATCATGTGCGAAGGAGTCTTCGAATAGCAAACAAACAAGAGGCCAAAGGGCAAAGAAATGATTTTATGCTATGCTTTTAAAAAGGGTTTGCTGAGAGGGAGATCTTTGTCAAAAGCAACTTCTTAGCTTGAGTCAAAAACCAAGTCGGCTTTCCTGTTCAAGTCTGCATTCCGGTATTACCTTGTTGCCTGGATATATTCATGTGTTGGGACTTTGGCTTTCTTTGGAAGGATCTTGTTTCATGCCTATGCTTCTATGGATTTGAGGATTACAGCTTTGTTTTGTAATTATATTTTGAAACTGAACTTTTACCTCTTTTGAACTATTATACTTATTTCTTAATCTATATATATAAAAGAGTGATGGCATCAGGGCAGCAGACAAAACAACAAAACTACAGGCCCCCCAACCTCGAAATTTGACAACACAACCCATCATCCACGGCTCTAGGTTGATACAATAAAAAGAAAAGAAAAATAAAGTCCTAATTAGAGGGAGAGGAATAATTGTTTTTATCCAATTGCTGTCAGTTAGAGGGCTAAGCTCTGCCCACTTGGTCTCCTAGCAACGCACTCAGCCCAGGGGACAGGCACAAAAGTTTGGAGAGACCCCTAAGGGCCATCTAGCCCAACCCTTTCTAGTATGCAGCAGGACACAATCCAAGCATTCACAACACATGGACAACGTATAAATACTATACAATACTACACAGGGACATAGACCCCCTCTACCCTCACCACTTTCACAGTACACAAACAACCAAATGCATACTAAACATAAAGACAATCATACAAGAGACATTCAATACCACCACTACCTCAACAAGTTCTCACCAACACCACCAGACAACGCCACAGCAACGCGTGGCTGGGCATAGCTAGTAAACTATAAAAAAAACTATGTCTGGTGTGCAGCCTGCTGTTTCTAGCAAGGTGAAGCTAACCTGAGGTGCGACAACCATTTAGCAGACAGGTGCACATTATTTATTTTATTTATTTACAGCATTTATATTCCGCCCTTCTCATCCCGAAGGGGACTTAGGGCGGATCACATTACACATATAGGCAAACATTCAATGAACATAGAACAAAGACAAGACAAACATAGGCTCCGAGCGGGCCTCGAACTCATGACCTCCTGGTCAGAGTGATTCATTGCAGCTGGTTGCAGCTGGCTTGCTCTCCCGCCTGCGCCACAGCCCGGGCCCTACTTATTTATTTATTTATTTATTTATTTACAGCATTTATATTCCGCCCTTCTCACCCCGAAGGGGACTCAGGGCGGATCACATTACACACATCAGGCAAACATTCAATGCCTTTTTAACATAGGACAAAGACAAACAACAAACATAGCTCCGCGCGGGCCTCGAACTTATGACCTCCTTGTCAGTGATTCATTGCTTTCCCGTCTGCGCCACAGCCTCGGGCTGTGCAGAATATGGAAAATTCCCTCTATGGACTACAGAATCCTGATAATATAAAGAGGATCTGTCAACCCAGGAATGGTTTCTGAAAGCCAGCGGAGTCTTCCCAGCCCAGGATTTGTCCCCTCAAAGCCTACTTACCTGTGTGTATCCTCCTGTGTGCTTTCAGATGTGAGCTCTTTGTGTAAACTTTGTTGCAGCCCTCGAAGTCACACTGGTGGATCCGCCGCTTCTTGAGGTCCGGAGACTCGGCCCACTGCATCTGGCCGGCTGAAGGCCTGGAGGATAAAACGGGAGTTATGACCACACACCAAACACCCTTGGCCACTCTTTTCTTTGAATCGTCCCCATATCCATCATAAACAATGCCGTTATGCAATTAACAAGGACAGAGAATAGCTCTGTTTGTGTATTGTCCATCCTTGTTAATTGTATAACATCAATGAATGCTTGCTGTATGTGTGTTCTGTAATCCACCCTGAGTCCCCTTGGGGAGACAGAGCAGAATATAAGTAAAATATATAATAATAATAATAATAATAATAATAATAATAATAATAATAATAGAACATCAGGTCTTTGCAAATCTTGCAGAGAAAAGCCAAAAACCAGACTATCACAGGCTCTAATGGTATTCAAGGTGCGAATCGAACATACGGTAGAGTCTCACTTATCCAACATTCACTTATCCAACATTCTGGATTATCCAACGCATTTTTGTAGTCAATGTTTTCAATACATCATGATATTTTGGTGCTAAATTCGTTAATACACTAATTACTACGTAGAATTACTTCATATTGAATGACTTTTTCTGTCAAATTTGTTGTATAACATGATGTTTTGATGCTTAATTTGTAAAATCATAACCTAATTTGATGTTTAATAGGCTTTTCCTTAATCCCTCCTTATTATCAAACATATTCGCTTATCCAATGTTCTGCCGGCCCATTTATGTTGGATAAGTGAGACTCTACTGTATTTAAAGGGCTTTAACTATTTATTTCAGGTGGTGTTTGGGGAACTATTCACTGGGTTCAAACATATGAATTTAACGGCTATAACTATTTATTTTTAATAGTCCTATTCTATTCAAATGTTTATGTGTTTTACATTGTTCATTGTATTGTTTTTAGCATTGTTAACTGCTTTGAGAGAGAACTGGCATAAAAATAATAACAACACTATGAAAAAAATAGAAAAAGTTTCTGTTCCTGGTTTTAAAGTGTTTGCAGTTTAATCAACTTTTTCCATGTTTTGATGATAGAACCAATTAGGAAATGACATTTATAACACAGGAACAAAAATCGTGTTACATAGTGGATGAAGAAGAGGAAGAAGAATTGTTGTAGTCGTCATCATCTCATTTATTGACACAGAGGAAGAGTGCGGTCCAGGGCTGCAGAATCCAAATCAATGGGTTGAAATGGCAAGAAAGGAGATTCCCACTAAACTTTATGTCAGTTAAGTGCATTTGGGTTGTGGACTTCATCCCCTAAAAAGGTGGTGGATCCGCCTCCATAATTTTAAAAACATTATTAAAGGTCACATCTTGAGATGCTTTAGTGCTGGCAGAGCTGGCCCTAGGTATTTTTCAAGTGTAGGCGAACAGAATTTTGGTGCCCCCCCCCCCCCCCCGAAAAACCAATCACTGAAAAATAAAATCATTGGATAAGCGAAAATGTTGGATAATAAGGAGGGATTAAGGAAAAGCCTATTAAACATCAAATTACATTAAGATTTTACAAATTAAGCACCAAAACATCATGTTTTACAAGAAATCAACAGAAAAAGCAGTCTCGACTGTGCCCCTGTATGTTTTGCGCCCGAAGCAACCACTTAATTCGCCTCATTGTTGGACCGGCCCTGAGTGCTGGTTTCCTGCACTGGCAGGTCAGGCTAGATGGCCTTTGGAACCCGTTTCCAAGAGTTTCCGTTCTGCGTCTGGGATTGTGAAACTGCAAATGAAATCTAGAGGCCTCTCTGGGTTTGGGGCCAAAACTCACTCTCCCTGGAGGTCGGAGAAGGAAGGAGGTCCGCTCTCCGAAGCGCTGGTTTCACTGTCACTATTCGCATCCACCGAACACATGGAGCTTGGCTCAACTTTCACTGCGGAGGAAACAGAAAATTAGCAAATGAGAGGAAGGAATGGTCAGGATTGTTCTTGGAAAGCAGAAGAATATATCTGCACATGGAAGTCAGCAGCAGCCATACAAGGCCCTGCTGCGGGTGGCAGACGCAGGCTTCTTCTCGGGTTTCTCTCTCTCTCTCCCATCCAAACCCCTCCCAGGTTCTCCTCTTCTTCCTCTCAGTCCCTTTAAGATGTCGCTGATGCGCCTCCTTCCAGGCAAGGAGAATAATGGAAGGGGAGAATGGAAGGCTCCGCTTCCGATTGCAACACCTTTCCAAGTCTCCTTCCACAATTTTAGGACACAGACCCCTCCCCCCTCATGACCAACATAACATACTGGAGAGTTTGGGGAAGGGTTAACTCTATAATTTGGGATTTATAGTTCACTCACATCTAGAGAGCAGGCATACCTGACATGGCCAACTTTGAATATTATTTATTTATTTTATTACATCACTTTTACCCCGCCCTTCTTTTTCTATAATAAGCTTTTCAATACCTGTGAAGTCTTAAAAGATATATTAACCAATACTATTTTGTAAAGGTTGAATGTGTTTATATTATGTTGGTTGCCAAATCCAATTGGAGTCTTCAGAAACTGTTTAAATAGTGGAGACTACTTGATATGTTTTGACTTTAGTCCACATTTAAGCCTTGATAATTACAGTTTCCTTTAAACATTACAGTCTGGAAGATACTACTGTGGATTACAACAGTTGACTGTACTTATTATTTTCATTATTGTTGTTAACTCTCAGGTAATAATGTATGTACATGATGCTCTAAATTACATAGTGCATTTTATATTTTGAGCCTTTATAGTATTTGCTTATCTTTTTTACATAGAAAAAAGAAAGCTCTATACTCAGAGAGGACTGACTATTTCTGTGGCCTTTACATGTCACATCTCTTTTTATGTTTTGAACCCTTATAGTGTTTGCTTATCTTTTTGACATTGTCTAATATAGACATTTGTGTGTATTTATCATTTTAATTTGAGGGTATTCCACAGCCAGGAAGCCACCACCGAGAAGGCCCTGTCCCTCATTCCCACCAGCCATGCCGAATATTGGTAGGATTTTGAGTGAAGTGGCCTTGGATCTTGTGAGTTCACCCACATCCAAGGAGTACTGTGAATCCAAATGACAATAGATCTTGACTAAACTTGGCATGCATACACAACATGCCAAGCTTTGAATACCCAGGATGATGGGAATTGTAGTTCACCCGCATCGTTACACATCTCATGGAACCATTCATAAAACTCAAAAGCAAGCCATGAGTACTTCTCATATTTATCCTTATAAAACTCCTAAATCCTAAGGAGTCCTCCTATAAAGCCGAGTGTGGCAGACTCACCGGTGCCGGCGTTCCTCCCGTCTCCGCCGATGAGGGGCACAGTGAGGGCGGCAGTGGCCGCGACCCCGTCGGAGGGCATGGCAGCATAGACCAAGGGCAGGGACTGGACTACCAGGGGGATGGTCTGGAGGCCGCCCATCTTGCCGGGCAGGTTGACTGAGGGGATGGTGTGGATGAGGTGGAGGATCTGCTGCCCGCCGCTGCCCTGCGTGGAGGCCAGGAGGGAGCCCGGCGAGAGGACGGCCGGGATGGCGGCCGAGGAGGGGCCCAGCCCCACGGTGGACACGGAGACGACTGGTGCTGGGGGCGCGGTCAGCACGGGCGAGGTGCGGACGGAGGAAGAGGAGGAAGAGGAGGAGGAAGAGCAGGGAGGGCGCAGCGGGGGCTTGCTCTTGTGCAGGGACAAGTCCACCGGCTCAGCCTGGGGCTGGTTGCAGTCACTGGCCAGCAGCTCCTCGGGGGGCTCCGTCTTGATGTCGCTCAGCAGCACCGGAGGCTCCATGGCGCTGCCCTGCAAGAGGGACGAGGAGCTCATCCTAGACAGAGCCTGGGTGAAGGCTGCGGCCTGCAAAGGACAGACAGAAGGCAAGGAGAGAGGGAAGGTGGTTTAATAACAATAATACATGTGATTTATTACCCACCACTCCTGATGGCTCAAGGCGGAGTACACAAAGTCATAAACAAATGAACATAAAAATACAATAAATTACATACAAACACTTAAATAATACATTTTACATAGGTAAAGGTAAAGGTTTCCCCTGATGTTAAGTCCAGTCATGTCTGACTCTGGAGGTTGGTGCTCATCTCCATTTCTAAGCCGAAGAGCCGGCGTTGTGCATAGACACCTCCAAAGTCATGTGGCCGACATGACTGCATGGAGCGCCGTTAGCTTCCCACCGGAGCGGTACCTATTGATCTACTCACATTGGCATGTTTTCGAACTGCTAGGTTGGCAGAAGCTGGAGCTAACAGCGGGCACTCACTCCACTCTCGGGATTCAGCAGCTCAGGGCTTTAACAAACTGTGCCACTAGGAGGCCCAATAACAATAATACATGTGATTTATTACCCACCACTCCTGATGGCTCAAGGCAGAGTACTCAAAGTCAAAAACAAATGAACATAAAAATACAATAAATTACATACAAACACTTAAATAATACATTTTACATACATTTTATTTATTACCCATCTCTCCTGACGGCTCTACCTATCTAACCTATCTACGGCTGGGTGGCCATCTGTCAGGGTGGCTTGGATTGTGTACTCCTGTCTGGCGGAAGGGGACTGGACTGGGTGGCCCTATGAGTTCCTTCCAATGATTTCTATTTTTTATATCGTGTCAGAAGTGACTTGAGAACATACTGCAAGTCGCTTCCGGTGTGAGAGAATTGGCCATCTACAAAGACGTTGCCCAGGGGATGCCTGGATGTGTTACCATCCGGTGGGAGGCTTCTCTCACGTCCCTGCAAGCTAGAGCAGACAGATGGGAGCTCACCTCATCTCACAGATTCGAACCAGCAGCCTTCAGGTCAGCAACCCAACCTTCAGGTCAGCAGTCCAGCCAGCACAAGAGTTTAACCCATTGCGCCACTGCGGCTCCTTAATGATTTCTCTGAGAACATGAGATCTGTATCAACAAACTCAAGAGGCTGCATTATTTAAAATGACCACGAGGTGGCACTATTGACTCCAATGAGAATTGGAATTCATCCTTTTGGGAGACAAATCCCAGAATCAGCCAACAGCCATGGATTCTGGAGCTTGTTGTCCAAGAAAGAAGAAATTCTATGCTCCCAGAAGGTAAGATGAAGCAAGGCTGGCAGGTGGGTTTTATTAAAAACTTGAGGGTTCAATTGAGTCCCCCCATACAAAAATACATTGGTTCACATGTGGCCATTAATACTGCTGCTGTTCCTACTCCTAATAACAAGAACAACAACAATCTATGATCCGCTCTTATCATAACTACAATATAGTAAAATGCATGGATAAAACAAAGGACCAGAAAACTATATATCTTAACAAGAAGGGGCATCATTTTGGGAGAAATTGTGGGACAGGGTCTTTGTTTTAGAGTTTATATTTGTTTGTTTTTACTTTTAATTGATGTTGACAAAATAATAAAAAATTAATAAGTTGGAAATAACCTCCCAAGCCTCTCACTATTTGTTTATTAATGTATATATTTGCTAACCTGTATTCTATGTGTATGCTGATTTGCCAGTTTGACTGTACCTCTTCCGTGCGCGAGGAGTTATAGACATGTGATTGTACTGAGCATGTTCAGACTCAGAACTCCATTCTGTATTCAGAGTTTGCTTCACACCTCGGTGGAGGTGGATGCATATATGTGTCCAGACATCAGTGGATATGGATGCATGTTGCTGTTAGGACTTCAATGGAGAAGTATGCTTACAGACTATTAAGAATGATACTCTGTGTACTCAACACAGAGAAGCTACATCCCATCCATAACTGAACTTTAAGAAGAAATGTGCCTGTATGGTGAATTAATGCAAGATGTTTGTGAGTAAACAAGATACGTTATTTTTCAAAGAAGACTTTGGATTTTTAAAATCTCTGAGTGCATATTTTAAACTAAAAGGTTTTAAGGGAGTGTATATCTTTTGAAGGAGCCCCGGTGGCGAAGTGTATTAAAACACTGAGCTGCTGAACTTGCAGACCAAAAGGTTGCAGGTTCAAATCCCGGGAGCGGAGTGAGCGTCCGCTGTTAGCTCCAGCTTCTGCCAACCTAGCAGTTCAAAAACATGCAAATGTGAGTAGAGCAATAGGTACTGCTCCAGCAGGAAGATAACGGCGCTCCATGCAGTCATGCCAATGGCCACATGACCTTGGAGGTGTCTATGGACAACACAGGCTCTTTGGCTTAGAAATGGAGATGAGCACCAACCCCCAGAGTCGGTCACGACTGGACTTAACGTCAGGGGAAAACCTTTACCTTTACTATGTCTTTTGGGCAACTGCGATTACAACTGCAACTTCAACTGCAAAGAAACAACCATCCTGCGCCGGGCTGTGGCGCAGGCTGGTTAGCAGCCAGCTGCAACAAATCACTCTGACCAAGAGGGTATGAGTTCAAGGCCGGCCCGTGCCTGCATCTGTCTCTGTCTCTGTTCTATGTTATGGCATTGAATGTTTGCCTTATATGTGCAATGTGATCCGCCCTGAGTCTCCTTCGGGGTGAGAAGGGCGGAATATAAAGACTGTAAATAAAATCCTCTGCTAACCAAATATATATTTTGTAGTGGCATGTCTTTGTCCTTGCCAGTCCAAAGACATGGTTCTTCAGTTTAAAAGCTGAGTTACCCGTGTGCCATTACATGAATGAATGTGAATATCACTTGTTCAAAGGGTTGACTTCTAACAAGGTCATGCTTTTCCTTTTCTTTTCTTTTTTTCGCATCAGGAGCAACTGGAGTTGCTTCTGGAGTGAGAGAATTGGCCATCTGCAAGGACGTTGCCTTGTGGGAGGCTTCTCTCATGTCCCCGCATGGAGCTGGAGCTGATAGAGGGAGCTCATCTGCGCTCTCCCCGGGTGGGATTCGAACCTGGCAGCCTTCAGGTCAGAAACCCAACCTTCAAGTCACAAGGTATTTATCCCCTAGACCACCGCAGGCTCTATTGTAGTTGCATGTCTTTGTCCTTGGCAGTCCAAATATATGGTTCTTCAGTTTAACAGCTGAGTTACCCGTGTGCCATTACATGAATGAATGTGAATATCACTTGTTCAAAAGGTTGACTTCTAACAAGGTCATGCTTTTCCTGACTAGTGGTTTTCAAAAGGTGGCCTCATGTTCATGGGGATTCATATTTGCCAAATAGATGTGACGTCATTTCCCCTTTTCAATAAGGTTATGATTGCCATTTATTTCCAAAAGCTTTTTGCCCCAGAGAGTGGCTGCAGTAATTCCCAATATAATAACAATGAGAAAATCCCATTCATCCTGCCCCTCCAGCCCCATAGATGCTCCCCCCACCCATCCTTGCAAGCAAACCTGGCCTTTGGCCAGAGAAGCAAAGAAGCTGCATCCAGAGCAAAGCAAGATGCAGGGCCTGCTGTCTTTGCTTTCATCCCTTTTTTAAAAGGGGGAAGAGGAACACAAAGGGGGCTTCGCAGCTGAACAAAGAGGAGACCCCCTCTTGTGGGTTGCTATGGGAACAGGGAGGAGTGGGCGGTGGTCCCACCCAAAATTGTGGAGGGAACCGCCCTGAGTTCCCTCCCCTATGAAGCTATTTTGGGCAGACAGCCTTTCCTGGCTCTGCTTCAAAGCTGATACTTCCCGGCATCCTTTGCCAGCAGCAGGGAGGCATTTCCTGGACCCACCCTCTTGCTATTTGGGTGCGCCCTCCCAAAAGCCCAGCTCCCTTTCAGACCCACATAAAGTCTCTCAAGGGGGCCTTGGCTGTGAGTTCCTGCAGGGTCGAGGGGTGGACTAGATGGCCCCTGGAGATCTCTTCCATTCTTGGGAGTCAAGGAGTGGCTTCTTAAAGTGAGAGGGGCAAAGGCTCAGGGATTTCTCCTCCTGTCCTCTCCTTGACCATTAAAGCGGAAAGATGTGCTCTTCCTTTCTGCTGCCCTGGAGACTAGGGTCCAATGGAGCCATAGGTTTAAACAGCAGGGAAGGAAGGAGATTCCATGTACAAAGAAAATATGTCCAAACAGCATATACAGTAGAGTCTCACTTATCCAAGCCTCGCTTATCCAAGCCTCTGGATAATCCAAGCCATTTTTGTAGTCAATGTTTTCAATATATCGTGATATTTTGGTACTAAATTCGTAAATACAGTAATTATAACATAACATTACTGTGTATTAAACTACTTTTTCTGTCAATTTTGTTGTAAAATCATAACCTAATTTGATGTTTAATAGGCTTTTCCTTAATCCTTATTATCCAAGATATTCGCTTATCCAAGCTTCTGCCAGCCCATTTAGCTTGGCTAAGTGAGACTCTACTGTAGTATTATTAAAGTTCCCCGTACAAAGCTCAATTTGGTAGTACCAGACAAAATGAAAAGGAGCAACCGCTCTAACACAAAAGTTATCCAAGTCTGATAATAATACTATATGCTATTTGGACATATTTTCTTTATACACTGCCCATCTTGTGTCTGTGTAGATGTAATTATTTATTTATTTCACACATTTAGATCCCGCCCATCTCACCCGACAGGACTCAGGGCGGCTTACAATAATGGCAACAATTTCATGCCCATACAAATCAATATAAAACAGTGCATAAAACAGTTAAATCTATTAAAATACATTATACATTACAAAATATAAATTTCTAACATAAAATCAGATCTGTTCATCCTCATGCTTTGTCCGTAATTCAGTCCGTGTCATCTTCGCCATTTATTGATTAAAAGCCTGGGCACACAGCCATGTTTTTAGGGCTTTTCTAAAGCCCAACAAGGTTGGAATTTGTCACATCTCTCTTGGGAGGGTGTTTCACAGCCAGGGAGCCACCACCGAGAAGGCCCTGCCCCTCTTTCCCACCAGCCGCGCCTCCGTGGCTTTACAAGATACTTTACAAGTATTTTGGGATTTTGTATAGAAGGAAGGAGATTCCCCCAAACATTAATTAGGAAGACCCCCTGAGCTAAAAAAGAGCTGGAACTCATTGCCTTAAGAGTACGGTGGAATCTCCTTCTTTGGAGGCTTTTAAACAGAGGCTGGATGGCCATCTGTCAGGAGTACTTTGACTGTGCTTTTTCCTGCATGGCAGCGGGTTGGACTAGATGGTCCATGTGGTCTCTTCCAACTTGCTATAATTACTATTGAGACTGGATGGCCATCTGTTGGTGCCTTGATTGTGCTTTTCCTACATGGCAGGGGGTTGGACTAGATGGCCTATGCAGTCTCTTTCAAATATACAGTAGAGTCTCACTTATCCAACACTCGCTTATCCAATGTTCTGGATTATCCAACTCATTTTTGTAGTCAATGTTTTCAATATAATGTGATATTTTGGTGCTAATTTTGTAAATACAGTAATTACAACATAACATTACTGTGTATTGAACTACTTTTTCTGTCAAATTTGTTGTATAACATGATATTTTGGTGCTTAATTTGTAAAATCATAACCTATTTTGATGTTTAATAGGCTTTTTCTTAATCTCTCCTTATTATCCAACATATTCGCTTATCCAATGTTCTGCTGGCCCATTTAGCTTGGATAAGTGAGACTCTACTGTATCATCATCATCATCATTATATGGTTTATATAATGTGTTTATGCTATTTGTTTGTTTATTGTTTACTTTGTTGGGGGATGATATAATGCTCTTGTGTTATATCATTGCTGTTTTTTAGCTATTTTGTTCACAGCTTTGAGTTCTCCCCTTGGGAAAAAGGGGGATAAAATATAATAATAATAATAATAATAATAATAATAATAATAATAGTAATAATAATAATAATAGACACAACGGCATAGTATGACACAGCAAACAAGATAGATATGCTGGATTTTGTATCACAAAATCGTATTATTATTATTATTATTATTATTATTATTATTATTATTATTATTAAGGCTGGGTGGTCATCTGTCAGGAGGCTTTGATTGGGCTTTTCCTGCATGAAGGCAGATGGGGCTGGACTGGATGGCCCATGCAGTATCTTCCAAGTATGTTGTTGTTGTTGTTGAAGCTGGATGGCCATCTGCCAAGGGTGCTTTGAGTGTGCTTTTCCTGCATTGAGACTGAAGGAGGTTGGACTGGACGGCCCATGCAGTCTCCTCTAAGTATATCATCATCATCATCATCATCATCATCACCATCATCATCATCATCAGGTAGTTGTGAGTTTTCTGGACTGTATGGCCATGTTCCAGAAGCATTCTCTCCTGGTGTTCGCCCACATATATGGCAGTCATCCTCAGAGGTTGTGAGGTCTGTTGGAAGCTAGGCAGGTCAGGTTTATATATCTGTGGAATGTTTAGGGTGGGAGAAAGAACTCTTGTCTGCCTGAGGCAGGTGTGAATATTGCAAATTGGCCACCTTGATTAGCATTGTGTGGCTTTTCAGCTTCAAAGCCTGACTGCTTCCTGCCTGGGGGGGGGATCCTTTGTTGGGAGATATTATTATTATTGTTATTGAGACTGCATGGCCATATGTTAGGGTGCCTTGATTGTGCTTTCCCCGCATGAAGGCAGAAAGGGGTTGGGCTGGATCGCCCATGCGGCCTCTTCCGGTTCTAGGAGTCCATGAAAAGGACTTTCCAATGCACAGGCCCTGGTCTGCCTGATGGAGCATGATGGCTTTCCTGAAAAGATACGGCTTGGCTTCACAGGCAAGTACCCCCTGCCACCCCCGGCTTTTCACTCTCTCTCAAAGGCCTGGGGAATGGGGCATGTTTGCAGAATTCAGCACTAATAAGCCAAGACATTTGAGCTTTTTGGCTCCAAGGAGCAGCTCCGTGCCTGGTCACCCCTCCAGGCCCTGGCTGGGCGTTCTCCGAACACTCCCAGGAACCTCCCCTCTCCCTCTGACTTTCTTTCCTTCCTTCCTCCTGAGACATGGGACCAAACTGGGATGTACTGAGCAGCTTTCCTGTCCCACCTGTCCCTTCTCCCGCCCTGCACTCAGCCCTTCCTTTCCTGTGTTTTTCCCCAAGATGGGTCTTAGATAATCTTCCAATTCTAGGATTCTGTATCTTGAAAGAGACCCCAAAGGTGATCCAATCCAACCCCCGTCTGCCAGGCAAGAACTTGGATATTTTGGTTGGCCTTTGGAGAGACAGCCATTGGATGACCAGCCTCATTATAATTCTATTCTGAATTTTACTAAGTCCCTCTTATCTGGGTATTTTAATCTAATGATTCTATCTTTATATTGCTGCTGCAGTCCCCACCCACCTATGAAGTTTGACTGAATTGTATTGGTGGTTGTTTGATATTATTACTGTTGTATTAACTTTTGTTTTAACTTTTGTTTTATTACCTTACTAGCTGTGCCCGGCCACGCGTTGCTGTGGCGTTGTCTGGTGGTGTTGGTGAGAAATTTGAGTTAGTGGTGGTATTGAATGTCTGTTGTATGGTTGTCTTTATGTTTAGTATGTACAGTAGAGTCAGGCCTCTCTGAGTATACAGCTATCCTTTTTCTATGTGAAAAAGATAAGCAAACACTCTAAAGGTTCCAAACATAAAAAGAGATGTGACATGTAAGGGCCACAGAAATAGTCAGGCCTCTCTTAGTATACAGCTATCTTCTTTCTATGTGAAAAAGATAAGCAAACACTCTAAAGGTTCCAAACATAAAAAGAGATGTGACATGTAAGGGCCACAGAAATAGTCAGGCCTCTCTTAGTATACAGCTATCTTCTTTCTATGTGAAAAAGATAAGCAAACACTCTAAAGGTTCCAAACATAAAAAGAGATGTGACATGTAAGGGCCACAGAAATAGTCAGGCCTCTCTTAGTATACAGCTATCTTCTTTCTATGTGAAAAAGATAAGCAAACACTCTAAAGGTTCCAAACATAAAAAGAGATGTGACATGTAAGGGCCACAGAAATAGTCAGGCCTCTCTTAGTATACAGCTATCTTCTTTCTATGTGAAAAAGATAAGCAAACACTCTAAAGGTTCCAAACATAAAAAGAGATGTGACATGTCAGGGCCACAGAAATAGTCAGCCTCTGCAAACCTTAGGATTGTATGTTGTTGTTATTATTATTATTATTATTATTGAGAGGCTGGGTGGCCATCTGTTGGGAGTGCTTGGATTGTGTCCTGCATGGCAGATCGTGGGAGGTGTTCGCTGGCCCTGATTGTTTAGTGTCTGGCATTCCTGTGTTTTAAGAGTGTTGTTTTTTATTTGGTGTTGTGATTTTAAGCTTGTTAAAATATTAGGAGAGAGATTGTGTTGATTGTCATGGTTCATAGCATATATTTAAAATATAGAGTATTAAAATGGGTTGGATATTGTAGAAGGTTGGAGTGGAGATAAATAGTTCGGATGATGGGCGGACGCTAGGACCCAGGGGACAGCTTTTTCCCATTGCCTGCCTTCCCTGTTGCCGGCAGGTCGTTATACTTTCTGTTTCCCTCCCGGGCATGGCTCCCGATGGTGCGTTGTGGGTTCTCTCCATGTGGAGGTGCGTGAAGTGATTTTGTGTTGTTTCAACCTTAAGGCGTGGATGATGGGTTGTATTGTCCAATGTCGAGGTTGGGGGGCCCGTAGTTTAGTTGCTTTGCTCGGTGCCGCGATTCCATCACTCTTTTATATATATAGATTGTGTTTAAACCTGTGTATAAAGGTAAAGGATTCCCCTGACGTTAAGTCCAATCATGTCTGACTCTGGGGGTTGGTGCTCATCTCCATTTCTAAGCCGAAGAGCCGGCTTTGTCCGTAAACACCTCCAAGGTCATGTGGCCATAGGCATGACTGCATGGAATGCTATTACTTTCCCACCGGAGCAGTACCTATTGATCTACTCACATTGGCATGTTTTCGAACTGCTAGGTTGGCAGAAGCTGGACCTAACAGTGGCCGCTCACGCCGCTCCCGGGGTTTGAACCTGGGACCTTTCGGTCTCCAGCTCAGTGCTTTAACGCACTTCGCCACCGGGGCTCCTAAACCTGTGTATATTGTGCTAATTTATTTGTGCTGTTACTTTTGTAACAATGTGAGCTGCCCCAGTCCCCATGGGGAGATGGTGCCGGGGTATAAATAAAATTTTATTATTATTATTATTAAGAAGGCACAATCCAAGCACCCCCAACAGATGGCCATCCAGCATCTGCTGGGAAAAAACTCAAGAGGAGGAGGAGCAGGTGGTGGTATATTAAGGATTGTAACTGCATCATGGGAACAAGATTTATCCTATCTTTGCCGCCAACCCCCCCCCCCCCACCACCACCACCACTCCCACCCCCACCCCACAATCCAGGATAGGATCCAACACGAAGCTCAAGCAAAATGGCCCCAAAAAGCAGGGCCTGGACATCAGCCCAAGCTGAAGATCCGGCCAAACCGGTCTGACCAGAGGGCTGTGAAATTACTCCTTTTTGAACCCAGAATCCTTCCCCATCTCTATTTAAGTCCCAAAAGTCATGTAAAATCCAAGAATCAATCAGCACAGGAAGAGGAAGCCAAAGCCCAGAACTATGTCCATCTATAAAAAGGCCATGCAAAAGGATCCCAAACAAAGCAAAGTGCAGGTCTAGCAGGGAAAGGGTCAAGAGACGGGTAGAAAGGAGATCTAAATGTCTGGAGAGATTCTTGGGTTGTTCAAAACGATCTAAAAAATACACTATGTAACACAATGTAACACAATGGGTTATAAATGTTGCTTCCTAAATGGTTCTGTCATAAAAAACATGGGAAAAGTTTGTTTGCAGAGGGATATCCTGCAGCACAATTCAACCTAGTTTGTGGTGGCCACAAATAACGAAGTTTCTGGAGTGGAATCGCTACAGTAGAGTCTCACTTATCCAACATTCGCTTATCCAATGTTCTGGATTATCCAACACGTTTTTGTAGTCGATGTTTTCAATAAGTTGTGATATTTTGGTGCTAAATTCGTAAATACAGTAATTACTACATAGCATTATTTCATATTGAACTACTTTTTCTGTCAAATTTGTTATATAACATGATGTTTTGGTGCTTAATTTGTAAAATCATAACCTAATTTGATGTTTAATTGGCTTTTCCTTAGGTAAAGGTAAAGGTTTCCCCTGACGTTAAGTCCAGTCATGTCTGACTCTGGGGGTTGGTGCTCATCTCTATTTCTAAGCCAAAGAGCCGGCGTTGTCCGTAGACACCTCCAAGGTCATGTGGCTGGCATGACTGCATGGAGCGCCCTTACCTTCCCGCTGGAGCGGTACCTATTGATCTACTCACATTTGCATGTTTTCGAACTGCTAGGTTGGCAGGAGCTGGGGCTAACAGCGGGTGCTCAAGCCGCTCCAGGATTTGAACCTGGGACCTTTCGGTCTGCAAGTTCAGCAGCTCAGCGCTTTAACGCACTTTGCCACCGGGGCTCCTAGGCTTTTCCTTAATCCCTCCTTATTATTCAACATATTTGCTTATCCAACGTTCTGCCGGCCTGTTTATGTTGGATAAGTGAGACTCTACTGTACTTTCAAAGTAAGGACCTCCCAATTAAACAGGAAATAGCACTTTGAAACCTGGAACAGAAAATTTTCTCAAACTTTGTGACATAGTGATATTGGTTTGTATTAGTTCAAATATCCAATCAGTTAGAGATAACTTGAAGGAACTTAACAAAACAGCAAGACTCTTTCATTTGCAGATCAGTCCTGGTTGTTTAACAGGAGCAACAACAACACAACTCCATGCCTAAAACTCATACACCTGAAATGACCAGGTTGGGAAAAGGGATTTCATCACGAACCACCCACTAATTCATCTTTATGGACTAGCTGTGCCTTGTTACCTCCCAATCACTGTGTTTTACACGAGTCGTAAACATAGGCCATTCCTTGGTCTTTGCAACTTTAGCATTGCTGTCCTTCCCAATCTCTCTCCCATCTATGGGAATATGCTCCATCCAGATGGTGAAAATTGTGATTATTATGCTTATTTTTAATACCAATGATATTTAATCCTGTGTTGTCAAAGGCTTTCATGGCCGGAATCACTGGATTGGTGTGTGTTTTCCAGGCTGTATGGCCATGCTCCAAATCCAATAAATGCTACATTCAGCAAAGGATAAGCGGGATCCTCTCACCTCTGCAAGAATCTACTGTATACCATGCAGATGTGGACAAGTCTACATAAGGTAAAGGTAAAGGTTTCCCCTGACGTTAAGTCCAGTCGTGTTCGACTCTGGGGGTTGGTGCTCATCTCCATTTCTAAGCCGAAGAGCCGGCGTTGTCCATAGACACCTTCAAGGTCATGTGGCCACTAGCATGACTGCATGGAGCGCCATTACCCTCCTGCCGGAATGGTACCTATTGATCTACTCACATTTGCATGTTTTCGAACTGCTAGGTTGGCAGGAGCTGGGGCTAACAACGGGCGCTCATTCCGTTCCCGGAATTTGAACCTGGGACCTTTTGGTCCGCAAGTTCAGCAGCTCAGCGCTTTAACACACTGTGCCACCAGAGGCACCAAACACAGCAGTATTGCCCAGACACGAATCAAGGAACATGAAAGACTAATTCAACCAGAGAGTTCAGCCATAGCAGAAAACCTGATGAACCAACCTGGACACAGAATATTATTTGAGGACACAGAAATGCTGGACCACTCTCACAACCACCATGTCAGACTACACAGAGAAGCCACTGAAATCCACAAGCATGTGGGCAATTTCAACAGAAAGGAGGAAACCATGAAAAAATCTGTCTACCAGGATTAAAATACTCTAAAATCAGGACAGTCAATAAAGAACAACATTCAGAAAACAGGGAATTTCTGACATGAAAACAATGAGGCCAGCCAACACCTCCCAAGAAAGGATTCCCCCAGGCAGGAAGCAGCCAGACTTTGAAGGCTATTCAGTGTCAATCAAGGTGGCCAATTGCAACATTCACACTTGCCTCAAACAGACAAGAGTTCTTTCTCCCACCCTGGACTTTCCACAGATATATAAACCTCACTTGCCTAGTTTCCAACAAACCTCACAACCTCTGAGGGTGCTTGCCACTGATGTGGGTGAAACGTCAGAAGAGAATGCTTCTGGAACATGGCCATACGGCCTGGAAAACTCACAGCAACCGATATTTAATCCTGTTTCAATGTTTGTATATTTGTAGATTTTAGATTGTATTGAAATGCATTTAATGTAAGCCGCTTTGACTCTACTTGTGGAGAAAAAAGCAGGGTATAAATAAACATAATTTTTTCCCATGTCAGGAGCAACTTGAGTTGCTTCTGGAGTGAGAGAATTGGCCGTCTGCAAGGACATTGCCCAGGGGATGCCCGGATGTTTTGATGTTTTGCCATCCTTGTGGGAGGCTTCTCATGTCCCCGCATGGAGCTGGAGCTGATAGAGGGAGCTCATCCGCACTCTCCTCAGGTGGGATTCAAACCTGGCAGCCTTCAGGTCAGCAACCCAACCTTTAAGTAACTTAGTCCACTATGCCATCTGGGGGCTCCAACATCGTAATTATAATAATGTTTACCTCCCTTTAGATACAAGTGGGGTCAAACTGTATCAACTCTACAGTGTAGATGCAACCATGGTTTTGTTCAATATCAGAGTTATAGAATCAGAAAAACTTAAGAACATAAGAAGTGGCTCGGGGTGGGAGGGGGGGATACACAGTGGTGAAGAAATATAGATCGACAAATGTTAACATTATAGTAGATATAAATCAGCAGTAGATATAAAAGAATGATGCAAGTATTGTATGATACATTATATATCTGCTATGTGATAAAAGTAATTATTGTATGAAAAATTTTAAATTCAATAAAAACTATTTTTTAAAAAGAAAAACTTAAGAGACTTCTAAAGGCCATCCAGTCCAGCCCTCTTCTGCCAGAAACGGCACCATCAAAACCCTCCTCACAGATGGCCATTCGGACTGTCATGGAATCGTAGAATCCTAGTTGGAAGAGACCCCAGGGGTCATCCAGCCCAACCCCATTCTGCCATGCAGGAAAGGCACAATCAAAGGACCTCTGACAGATGGCCATTCAAAAAGTGTCATCCCCATCATCCCCAGCCTCCTTTCCTCCCTCCCTTGTTGCTGCTCACCGGCCAGGCTCCTGGAAGGGCGCTCTTTCCTTCCGTGGGGAGGATCATCCCGATGGATGGGGTCCTGGGTGGGTAGGAGGTCTTCAAGAAGGAAGGAAAGAAAGGGAAGAGGAAGAGCAGACAGCAGTGCTGCCTTCCTGGCTGCTTTTGCTGCTGTTGGGCGGGAGGGGGCGTGGCCTCGCTGGGGAAACGCCCACTGTCCAGTCCTGCCCTAGGGAGGGGAGGAGGCCACGCCCGTGGCCACGCCCCCTCCTGCCGGGTGGAAAACAGATCACCCAAAGAGGATTGGGGGGGGGGGGGGGAGGGGAATTGGACCCTGCTAGGTAGATCTGAGTCCCCCCCACCCCTCTCCAACTCCTATTCACATTCAAAGTTCATGAAATGCTAGAAGTTGAGTGACTAGGAGGGAAGACACAAGCAAAGCCCTCCTGACAGATGGTCATCCAGCCACTGCCAAACAGCTTTGACCGTCAGGAAGTTCTTCCTACTGTTCTCAAAAATCAGAACAGTAAATGGGAAGCAACACTCTGAGGGCAGAGGAGCCCCAGGGACGGCTAATGACTCTGAACAAAGGATGCCCCCCAGGCAAGAGAAAACCTTTCCAATGCTAATTAGGGTGATTAACTGCAACATTAATGCTGGCTTCCAACTGACAAAGGACTCTTGTCACACCCTGTGACCAGCAGTGCTGTGGAATTCGAAGAGGCACGAATGGAGGGAGAAGGGGAGAAACATGCCAAGGGGAAGGCGCATTAAGCTAACCCTGACTGGGACCATCTTCCACCTGGAAATTGATGTCCTCACTGTGGAAGAATATGCGGGTCAAGAATAGGACTCCACAGTCATCTACGTACTCACCGCCAAGACACTACACTTGGAGGGCCATCATACTTGGACAACGAGGGATCCCCTAAGTCTTTCTAAGGTTTAGATCAGGGGTCCCGACCCCAAACTAAGGCCCTTGGTCTGGATGTGGCCCTCCAAGATCACCGACCCACACTGGTCGACCACACCCCCTGCCTTAAACCTTAGACTTAGGGTTCCCTGAGTCTGGAACAACTTCAAGGCACACAACAACAACAACCACAACAACTCTAACATGACTCTCTCTAGCCAAAAGCAGGCTACCACACGTCCCATTGAAATACTGCTAAGTTGCTGTTAGTTAAAACTATTCCTCATTTTAAACATTGTATTGTTCTTTCATATTTTTTGCAGTACAAATAAGATAGAGTCTCGCTTATCCAACGTAAACGGGCCGGCAGAATGTTGGATAAGCGAATATGTTGGATAATAAGGAGAGATTAAGAAAAAGCCTATTAAACACCAAATTAGGTTATGATTTTACAAATTAAGCACCAAAACATCATGTTATACAACAATTTTTAAAGAAAAAGTAGTTCAATACACAGTAATGCTATGCAGTAATTACTGTATTTACGAATTTAGCACCAAAATATCATGATATATTAAAAACATTGACTACAAAAATGGCTTGGATTATCCAGAACATTGGATAAGCGAGTGTTGGATAAGTGAGACTCTACTGTACATGCAGTGTGCACAAGAATCCATGCATGTTTTTTTCAAGCCACAGTCTGGCTGTCCAACATTCTCCAGGTCCGTGAACCAGCGCTGGGCTTAAAAGGTTTGAGGAGCCCTGGTTTAGGTGTTTATCCACATGTAGCCTGCTTTCTCTAGCTGTGGAAATGTTCATTGAGTCTCAGGTTAAGCAAGACTGCTGTTGGAAAGGAGGGGGGTTGGACTAAGTGGCCTCTAAGGGCCCCTCGGCTGTCATTTCCACCTTGATTTAGGGTCCGGGGTGCCCTGATTCCCCCCAGTTGCTGTTGTGTTCCTCGCTTCCTGGGCCTCTCGCTGGGTGGGGTGGCTTTGAGGGCAGGGAGAGGAATGTGCCCTGCTCCCATTCAGGGGAGGAGGCCCTTCCTTCTTTGCTTCTTTCCTGGGGCGCAAGGGGTGGGGCCGCCCTTGTTCTGATTGGCGCCTGACGGGGCGGGGACTCCTCCTCCGGCCAGAGTGGCCTGGTGACAGGTGGGAGGGGAGGGAGAGACTTTGTCCTGCTTTGGGAGCTTTGCTCTCCTCCTCCCTTGGGCTTAGCTTTGGGTGGAATGACCCATTGTCCTTGTCTAATCCTTCTCTCTTTATTTATGTCTCTTCCCCTTTGCAGTATCTCAGCCTGGATGCTTCAAGGAAGCTTTTTTGGCCCCAAAAAGTTTTTGCAGTTTAGTAAATTTTTTCCATCTTTTTATGATAGAACCAATTAGGAAATGACATTTATAACCCAGGAACCATGTAAAACTCCTATTGTAATCAAAGACGATTCACAAGCTTGTATCGCCATGACAGAAACTGAAGTATATAGGGGTTAGATATCATATAGTAAAGCAAATGATTGATGACAATATGGTGAAGTTACAATATTGTCCTACCGAGTTCAATGTGGCAGATATTCTGACAAAGCCTTTGCCAATCCACAAACATGTAGAATTAAGAAAACAATTGAATGTAATGAATGTATAATAAGTTGATTCATATGTGCTTAGGTGATGTATATATTTAAGAAGACAAAATTACATTTAAAGAGGGGGAATTGTTAATGTGGGATTTGTGTATTGATAGTATTTAAATGCAATTTGTGTCTTGGTTTGTATTGCATACTGATTGCATCATCCAGGGTGTGCTATAGTCTGTAAAGAGTTAATTGCTAAGAAGCTGTGATGACCTTGATGTGTGGCTGGAGCTGGGGAGTGTCCAGACACAAGTGTGTATGCATTACTGATTGCATCAGTTCTGTTCTGTTCTGTTTGCCTAGAGTGAGAGTCCTGTGTCCATTGTCTGCAAGTCTGTTTGTCTTGTACAGTAAAACTTTGTATATAGTTTTACCGCCGTCTCTGATGTCTCTTCGTTCTGCGTTCCACTGACTCCATCTACTGCTGCGCTGCAAATTACTCTGACACCAAAATCACCAGATGGTCAACACCGAAATCAGATTGACTACATCCTCTGCAGCCAAAGGTAGCAGACATCCATCCAGTCGGTGAAAACAAGACCTGGAGCTGACTGTAGTTCAGATCACGAACTTCTTATTACAAAATTTAGAATCAGACTAAAGAGAATGGGGAATATACACAGATCAATTAGATATGATCTCACAAATATTCCCAGTGGATATGCAGTGGAGGTGGAGAATAGATTTCACGGACTAGATTTAATAAAAAGAGTTCCAGAAGAACTATGGACAGAAGTCCACAACATTGTTCAGGAGGCAGCAACAAAGTATGTCCCAAAGAAAAAGAAAACCAAGAAGGTAAGACGGTTGTCTGTTGAGACACTGGAAAATCCTGAGAGTGCCTTGGACCGCAAGAAGATCCAACCAGTCCATCCTCCAGGAAATAATGCCTGACTGCTCGCTGGAGGGAAGGATATTAGAGGCAAAGCTGAAGTATTTTGGCTACATCATGAGAAGACAGGAAAGCTTGGAAAGGATCATGATGCTGGGGAAAACGGAAGGAAAAAGGAAGAGAGGGCGACCAAGGGCAAGATGGATGGACGGTATCCTTGAAGTGACTGGCTTGACCTTGAAGGAATTGGGGGCGGTGACGGCCGACAGGGAGCTCTGGCGTGGACTGGTCCATGAGGTCACGAAGAGTCGGAGACAACTACCATAAACAACTGAGCAGCAGCAGCAGAACCAAAATCGTATTACATAGTGTCATCATCATCATCATCATCATCATCATCATCATCATCATCATCATCATCCATCATTCCCAGTACAGGTTGGATGCCAGTTTCATGGGCACCGCTGCAGGATCAACACTCAGCACTTGGAGAGGTTGTTCTGTGCTGGACTAGGACTAAATTCAGCCGTGGATCATTGCTGAAAATGAGGCTCTTAAAGGGCCCCATCTCTCTGACCCTGTTCCCTTGCCTTGCAGCCAAGGCTTTTCTTTGGGTTGGGGGTGGGGTTCTTATGAATCATACAATCATAGCATTGGAAGAGACCCCAAAGAAGACCATCCAGTCTAACCCCCTTCTGCCATAGAGGAAGACACAATCTGATCCCTCCTGACAGATGGCCATCCAGCCGTAAAGACAACACACTGACAGATATAGAATCCATAGAAGATGGCCACCCAGCTTCAGTGATAGGCAGTATCACAGATTTGGAAGAGACCCCAAAGAGGGCCATCTAGTCCAACCCACTCCTTTCCGCCAGGGAGGAAAACCACAATCAAATCCCTCCTGACAGATGGCCATCCTGTTTAAAAGCCTCCAAAGAAGAAGCCTTCTTTTTTCCTGTCACCCAATGCTCTCATTCTGCGCCGCCCCATAAACAACCCACAGCAGAAGCCCCTTTGGAGGTTTTCTTTGCATCTGGGTGGGTCACGGGGTCCCGCATTGAAGGGGAGGAGAGGGCTGGCAGGAAAGGGGAGGGACTCTTGGGCTGAGTGACAGGACAATGAGAAGGAGGTCACAGGTCATGGGTGGGAGGCCTGGGTGGGGGGCAAGGGCCACAGCACCCTCCTGGCCTGCCTGACCTCAAGACAATGCTTTGGAGGCTCCTGGTTTTGGCCTCCAACGCCTATCATCCTTCCCTCTGGGGCCTTGTGGCCAAGGCTGATGGGAGTTGTTAGCCTCAAGATCCCTTTGAAGGGGCTACTGACACATGGGTGAGTCCTCAGCCCCCACCCAGGATGGGTGCCCTGCCCTTGGGGCTGAATCTCCTGCTCCTCTTTGAAAAGAGGGAGGATTTTCCATTCGAAGGACTTCAGCACCCAAGCCTGTTCTAAACAGTATTCAAGTCTGCTCCAGTTGGCCAAAGGCACTAATAGCAAAAGATGCACAAAGTAAAAGAGGCTGCAGCAGTTTGCTTTGCCTCAATCTACCGGGAAGCGGAAGATTACTTGATATTAATTCAGGGCTCCTCCCTACCCGATGTGATCTTAAATGAATCTATTGCACTTTATCTATTTAAAATTTGTAACTCATAATGTGCACCTTGCTTATCCGCTATTGCAACCCCATTGTTTTTCATTCGATGTTTTAATACCGTGTTGTGTTTTTTCGGCTGCTGTGTATATATTATTATTGGTTTTTATTATTGTTCTTTGATGTTTCATATTTTATTTTATCATTGTTTTGTATCTGATTTTGCTGTGAGCCACCCCGAGTCCCCTTCGGGGGAGATGGAGGCGGAATATAAATAAACTTATTATTATTATTATTGTTATTATTATTATTATTATTATTATTATTATTATTATTATTATTATTATTATTACAAGATGTCCGATCCTCCTACCCAAAGAATCATAGAAATGGATGAGACCCCAAGGCTCATCCAGTCCAACCCTCTTCTGTTATGTAGAAAGACAGGAGCCAAGCCCTCCTGAGAGATGGCCATCCAGTCCTCCAAAGAAGGAGACTCCGCCACACTCTTGAATCCTAGAGCTGGGAGGGGCACCAAAGGGGCATCCAATCCATCCCCCTTCCAAACCTTCCATCCAAACCATCCAAACCCAACAGGTGGACATCTGGCCTCTGTTTCAAAAACCCCAGAGAAGGTTAACTGAGTGCAAAGACTTCTGTGCCATAAACTCAGTTTGTAGCAACTAAAACAAGCTGAGGACAAAGGCGGGAAAGCGGCGAAAGAAACTGGGAGATTTTCAAAGTGGCTAAAGAAGTGGGGCAGCAAAGGTTTCGTTGGAGCTGTTCCTGACAAACCAGGGCAGTTAAGAGTTATGCAACCGCTTGGGAAGCCTTCTGAAAAGGAGAACCTCATCCAAGTACATTCAAAACAACCAAACTGAAGCTTCCCCCTCAATTGCCCTGAATCCTCAAAACAGCCCAGTTTGGTTTGAGAGACCTCTGAGACACTGCAATCTGAAACTGAAACTTTCCCAAGAGATGCCTCTTCCTTTTTGTCCCTTCCAAGGAGAGAAGGCAAAGGGGGTCTCTCTGAATGAAACAAGCCCTTCCTGCAAAGCCTTGGAGAGTGTGCTTCCTGTGTAGAAATGGGCTTTGCAGGCAGAACCGCATTGGCCCCATGCAGCAAGAAGGCAGGAGAAGGGAAGCAGCGTTTCCACTGAGATACCTCTTTTAATGGATGCAAGCTTTTGACTTACACAGAATTCTTTGTCACAAAACACCAGAACTAGAGCTAGATGCTAGGTCTCAGCCATTGATTGGACTTTAAAGGGGCCGGGCTGTGGCGCAGGCTGTTGAGCAGCTGCAATAAATCACTCTGACCATGAGGTCATGAGTTCGAGGTCAGCCCGAAAATATAGCCCCTGCTCATTGCTGACCTAGCAACCCGAAAGATAGTTGCATCTATCAAGTAGGAAATAAGGTACCACTTATAAAAGTGGGGAGGCAAGTTTAACTAATTTACAACGTTGGAATGAGGAAGTGAGGAAGTACCATCAGAGTGGATGATGAATCAGCTGCTCTCCCCTGTGGCCAGAATCGAACATCCCCTCAGGAGAAGGTTAAATTGCCTCTGTGTCTGTCTGTCTGTTGTTTCTGTCTCGGTTCAATGTGTTTATGGGCATTGAATGTTTGCCCTATATGTACATAATGTGATCCGCCCTGAGTTCCCTTTGGGGTGAGAAGGGCGGAATACAAATACTCTAAATAAATAAATAAATAAAGGTGACTTCAATGCTTCTATTTCAAACAATATACCTCTCTGCACCAATGGTGGTTAATGGGGTTCTTTCACTTTGCATAGTTATAGCACTATGATTCAACTTTGACGCGCATGGCTTGGACACATGCAGCAAAAACACCTTTTAACTTGAGCCTGTTTCATTCCTGGGCATTGATTTCCAAGTCAACCTGGCGTGCAGTGGCAAGTGGCCTCTGAGCAGGAACAAAGTGCCCTGCAAGGGCAATCATGATCATCCACCTACCACTGAAGAGGCAAAAGGGAATTGTAGTGCTCTTCGGCTGCTGGGAACCCAAATCCCAGCTGAACTTCCTGCCCTTCAGCCCCTTTATAATAATAATAATAATAATAATAATAATAATAATAATAATAATAATAATAATAATAAAACTTTATTTATACCCCGCCACCATCTCCCCAACGGGGACTCGGGGTGGCTTACATGGGGCCATGCCCAGAACAGTACAATATAGCAAAATATAAAAACAACATATCATAATACAATTAAACAATACAATAAATAATCATGTACAGTGCAAGACAAAAAAAAAAAAAAAACAGGGCGGGCCGCATGAGACACTTAGTTAAAACTTGGGGTGAGAAAAGGATAAGAATACAACCACGGGGAACAGGGACATAAGATAGAAAAATGTCTCAGCTTTTGCCAAACCTGGGGGATTCTGGGAGTTTAAAGGGGTCCACAAAGGAAACGTTTCCAAACTTGGGCCAAGAGTCCCATTGCGTGCCTCACTGCTCCCATCCATAACAAGGGAACTCTACAACTCACCGGCCTGTCTTTACTCTACCGATGTGGATGAGAAGCGCTGGGACACTCACTCCCCCTCATGCAGCCTCTGGGACCCCATCTGAAAGGAGAAAAAGGGGAGCAGGGTTATTAATAATAATAATAATACCCCCCTTTTTCTCTCCAGAAAGGAGACTCAGAGCGGTGGGTTGTTGTTGTAGTTGTAGTTGTAGTTGTTGTTATTATTATATTACTATTACTCCAACGTCATGTGGCTGGTATGGCTGCATGGAACGCTGTTACCTTCCCGCCGGAGCGGTACCTATTGATCTACTCACATTTGCATGTTTTTCCATTCATGAGAAGATGGAAGCTGAGAGCTGATACATTATTGCCACTAACAAAATCTAAACTTAAAATTTACTACGGACAAGACACTTGTTTTACTTACCCCTGTCCTTGTTCAAACCTTTCCTTAGGAAATTACTAATTTTAACCTTTTTACTCTGTATTTGTCTAGGAGCGGGTTATTAGGCCGCAGGTCGGGATGTTTTGTATCTTTACATGGTTTTATTGTATGTATGTGTAAGTGTGTATGTATTGTATGTTTTACATGTTTTGATATGGTCATAAGTGACTAATCAATAAAGAATTGTTGTTGTACTATTATTTATACGCTGATTTTTGTTTCCAGAAATGAGACTCAAAGCAGGTTAATTGTGGCTTCCTGCTGTATTCACCAAGTGGGTGAAAACTTCCAAGGTTGGCATGAACCCTTTGGCATGACCAGGGAGCTGCTGAACTTGCTGACCAAAATGTTAGCAGTTCAAATCCAGCGAGCAGAGTGAGCTCCCACTGTTAGCCCCAGCTTCTGCCAACCTAGCAGTTTGAAAACACGCAAATGTGAGTAGATCAATAGGTACTGCTCCGGTGGAAAGGTAATGGCACTCCATGCAGTCATGCCAGCCACATGACCTAGGAGACATCTATGGACAACACTGGCTCTTTGGCTTAGAAACAGAGATGAGCACCACTCGCCAGAGTTGGACTCGACTAGACTTAATGTCAAGAGGAAACCTTTACCTACATGTGGACAAGCACTTAAACTGGGGCTCCTCAAACCTTTTAAGCTGAGGGCCGGTTCACGGTCCCTGAGACTGTTGGGTGGCTGGACTATAGTTTGAAAAAAACATGGACGGATTCCTGTGCACACTGCACATATCTTATTTGTAGTTCAAAAAAAATGAAAGAACAATACAACATATAAGGTAAAGGTAAAGGTTTCCCCGGACGTTAAATCCAGTCATGTCTGACTCTGGGGGTTGGTGCTCATCTCCATTTCTAAGCCGAAGAGCCAGCATTGTCCGTAGACACCTCCAAGGTCATGTGGCCATTGGCATGACTGCATGGAGTGCCGTTACCTTCCCGCCGGGGCAGTACCTATTGATCTACTCACATTGGCATGTTTTCGAACTGCTGGGTTGGCAGAAGCTGGAGCTAACAGCGGGTGCTCATTCCGCCCCGGGATTTGAACCTGGGACCTTTTGGTCTGCAAGTTCAGCAGCTCTGTGCTTTAACACACTGTACCACCAGGGACCCCATAATACAACATATATGAAGAACAATTTTAACCAACATCATCTTGGCAGTATTTCAATGAGAAGTTGGCTGGTGTTCAGCTTGGGGTTTGGGTCTGAGTCAAGAGTGATGGGACAGCTCAGGGGCACCAAGCTTGCAGTGCTGGGGTCCCCCTCCCAGCCTCACACCCTTTTGCTAGCTTTCCATGGGTCTTTGCTTTGCAAAAGGCTTTGGCAGCTGGAGGAGGGCTGGGCCACGCCAGGCAAGGAGAAGGGGAAGGGAGTGCACACCAAGCACTTCTGCGTCCACACCTCCAGCAGGAATTTCCTCCCAGCTCTGTCTGCCTCGCCCTCCTCTGCAAAGAGATGCTGTCAAGCAAGAGCAGAGATGCCAAAGGCAAAAGGGGGGTTTGCTCCGTTGCTGTGGAAACCACTTGCACCTGGAGATGGTACCAGGCCCGATCCCTTCCATCAGGTCCACTCTGTTGCTGGAGGGGCCACACATCCAGATGCAATGCAAACATCTGGGGAGGCCGGCAGCAAATAAAGAGCCGCCTCCCCCTCCATGACTTGCAGGAAGAAGGTGAGGCAGGCACGCCTAGAGGATATTTTAAGAATCCGCCTCTCCCTGTAAAAATTGGCTTGGGAGTGCCCTGCTGCACTGCTTTTTAGTTGTGCCCCCCCCCCCCACCCAAAAAAATAGCCAGTCAAGACTACTTTTCTGCCACAAAGGTAAAAAAGTGGAAGGAAGGAAGGCAGACTCAGGAATGTTTTGTTTTGATATCCCGTGCCCCATCCCCACTTCGTCCAGACAACAAATCCCCATCAAAACTTGCACTACATAATTATTATTATTATTACTATTATTATTATTATTATTATTATTATTATTATTATTATTATTATTATTATTTATGACACAGCAAACAAGATAGATATGCTGGATTTCGTATCACAAAATCACAAGTCGAACACTTCCCAAGTGTCTAGGACTGTGTGATGAATTTTCGGATGATGCGTGCAGATCCCAGCAGGGTGGCCTTTTGCAGTTGGCAGATCGTGATTTTGTCAATGTCTATGGTTTCCAAATGCTGGCTGAGATCTTTTGGCACGGCACCCAATGTGCCCATCACCACCGGGACCACCTGCACTGGTTTTATTTATTAATTATTATTATTATTAAGCATGTCTATCTTGTTTGATGTGTCATACAATAAAATAATAATTTTATTCTTGTACCCCGCCTCCATCTCCCCGTGGGGACTCGGGGCGGCTTACAAATGCAGAACAAAAGTACAATAACATCAGGAACTGAACAACAACGCAAATAAAAATTTAAAAAGACATAAATAAAATGACAACCATTAATAAAACACAGGTTAAAATACAGCAATAGAGTCATAAAAATGGACTGGGCAAAAGTTCACTAAGTAAGACTTGTAAACATGGTGGAAGTTAAAGTGCTATAAGATCATGGGGGGAGAAACCTTTAAAAGGGGGGTGAACCCTGAGACTAGTATGGGAAGTTTATCATTGCAAATAGGCAGTACTTATTGAAAAGCCTGAATGAAGAGCCATGTTTTCAGACTCTTCCTGAAGACTTCCAGAGTGGAAGCTTGCCTAATTTCCCTGGGGAGCGCGTTCCAGAGCCGGGGGGCCACTACAGATAAGGCCCATGGTTTGTGCCATCACCATCCAAGCCTTCCACAGTTTCCCATGCAATCATGTGCACGGCAAAACCACTTTCGTCCTTACCGGTTTGAAACTGCATCAAATGGCCGGTGTAGACTTCCAAGACAGCTTGGAGGACCACAAACACAGAAGCCTAGTCTTGGAAGGGACCCTCTGGAAGAGGCCTCCCAGTCCTGCCAGGCAGGTAGACACAATCCAAGCACTCCTGACAGATGGCCATCCAGCTTAATGCACGACAAGAAAGCCAAGGGAAGTCATGGTACCCCTCTATCAGATCTCATCTGGAATACTGTGTCCAATTCTGGGCCCCACAATTTAAGAGAGATACCGTGTTTCCCCGAAAATAAGACAGTGTCTTATATTAATTTTTGCTCCCAAAGATGCACTAGGTCTTATTTTCAGTGGATGTCTTATTTTTCCATGAAGAAGAATTCACATTTATTGTTGAACAAAAAAATTGAACATTTATTATGTACTGTACAGTAGTTGTCATCACAAACCAGCATAACCAGATAAACTGTGAATCTTATCAAAAATTTCTTGTTACTACCATTATTTCCATGTACAACAATCTATGGTACTTACATTTACCGATTCTGCATGCTCTGGTGTTCTGTTCGGCGGGCATGCTTCCAAACAAAAACTTTGCTAGGTCTTACTTTTGGGGGAGGCCTTATATTTAGTAATTCAGAAAAACCTCTACTAGGTCTTATTTTCTGGGGATGTCTTATTTTAGGGGAAACAGGGTAGTGACTAAGCTGGAAGGTGTTCAGAAGAGGGTCAAACATCTGGAGACTATGAATAATCCCTCAGAAGAACAGCTTCAAAAAGTGGGTCTGTTTAGCCTCCAGTAGAGAAGGCTGAGAGAAGGAGACATCGGAGAGCTGTGTTTAAATATCTGAAAGGCTGTCATAAGGAAGAAGGAGCAGATTTGTCTTCTAGCAGCCATAAGTTCAAATGACAAAGGAGATTCCACTTGAACACATCTGTTTGTAAGAAGAAGAGCTGTTCAGCAGGGGAACTCTCTGCCTGAGTGTTCAATGGATGCTCCTTCTTACGTAGGAGGCTTTTCAGCAAAGGCTGGAAGGCCATCTGTTGGGGTACTTTGAGTGTGCTTTTCATGCACGAAGGCAGAAGAAGATTGGACTGGGTGGCCCATGCAGTCTCTTCCAACTATATCATCATTATTATTATTGCTATTATTATTGAGGCTACATATCCATCGATCTGAGGGCTTTGAGTGTGCTTTTCCTGCCTGGCCGAAAAAGGGGGTTGGACTAGATGGCCCATGGGTTCTCTTCCTACTGTATGATTCTGCGATTCTTTTTAAGATGCCCGAAAGGGAGGCTTCGTAGCTCGGTTTTCCGAAGCCAGGCCAAGGGAGGAGAGGAAGCAGGCGGGGGCCGCACCCAAAGGCCAGCGTCCAAGCGGAGGGAGCACCCAGAGCCCCTCCTGCTCAATAAGGAGGAGAATCGACAAGGAGGGGAGTCAGGAGCAACCCCAGGCAAAGCAAAGGGGAGCGCAAGGAGACAGGTGTGGCCCCCGTCCACCTCCTTGCAACCTCCACTTCACCTTGGAGCCGCCAGCTTGTGCCAAAAGTGGAAGAACACGGAGCTGCAGGGGTGGCTCCTCCTGCTCCTCCCTTGCATGCCAAGCCTTGCTTGCAGAACCAGTGCCATCCGTGGGCAGAGAGATAGGAAACGGCACAAGAGGAGAGGAGAAGAAGAAGGAGATAAAAGGGACACACAACAATAATAATAACCTGCTTTGATTGAAGTCAAAAATCAGAAACTCCTCAAAGCACAAAAGACAAAAAACCAGTACAAGAAAACCGCACTACAAACTAGAACTGACAGCTGGCATAACAAAACATTACATGGAAAGTTCCTTGACAAAATTGAAGGAAAAGCTGACAAGGAGAAGACCTGGCTCTGGCTCACGAATGGGACCCTGAAGAAGGAGACAGAAGGCCTGATCCTTGCAGCCCAGGAGCAAGACATCAGAACAAAGGCAATTAAGACCAAGATCGAAAAATCAGCTGATGACCCAAAATGCAGACTGTGCAAGGAAACCGATGAAACCATTGATCATATCCTCAGCTGCTGTAAGAAAATCGCACAGACAGACTACAAACAGAGGCACAACTATGTGGCCCAAATGATTTATTGGAACTTATGCCTCAAGTACCACCTCCCAGCAGCAAAGAACTGGTGGGATCACAAACCTGAAAAAGTATTGGAGAATTAGGACGCAAAGATACTGTGGGACTTCCAAATCAGACTGACAAAATTCTGGAACACAACACACCAGACATCACAGTTGTGGAAAAGAAAAAGGTTTGGATCATTGATGTTGCCATCCCAGGTGACAGTCGAATTGATGAAAAACAACCGGAAAAACTCAGCCACTATCAGGACCTCAAGATTGAACTTCAAAGACTCTGGCAGAAACCAGTACAGGTGGTCCCGGTGGTGATGGGCACACTGGATGCTGTCCCAAAAGATCTCAGCCAGCATTTGGAAACAATAGACATTGACAAAATTACGATCTGCCAACTGCAAAAGGCCACCCTACTGGGATCTGCGCGCATAATCCGAAAATACATCACACAGTCCTAAACGCTTGGGAAGTGTTCAACTTGTGATTTTGTGATACGAAATCCAGCATATCTATCTTGTTTGCTGTGTCATAATAAAATAATAATAAAACTAATAACAACAACAACAATAATAAAAATAATAACACTTCCAATGGAGAAACTCTGGCCACTATTTTTCCGCAACGCCAGTGACCCCAGTTGGCTGGGCCCAGATCCAGTTCCCTGGAACATTTGAAACAAGATCCCTGCCCTGTCCATTCGTCCAGCTCTAGCCATCTTCAGCCCTTGTAGACACACAAACTGCTCCTGTTCGCCTTTCGCAAGGCTCTGGTGGGAATGAAGTATGAGCTGGCCGACTGATTTATTGCAATTTAGATCAAACTTTTCTTGTGGTCGCTGACATCAAATTCAAAGCAAAAGTAACTGGCTACAACTATTTGAAAGCCAATGACACAGTTCTGTTAAAAATACTAAATTACAATCGGGAACAAAACATGAGGGATACAGACATTTATAAACAAATGAAATGTTTCTGAATTACAATAAAAAACAAAACTTGCTGGATACAAAAGTTCGCAAACTGAAATGGTTCTGTTAAAAACATTGAACAGTAACCATATTAAAATATAGTGAAAAGATTATCTGCTCTAAGGGCTATAATTATATTATATGTATATCTCTATATATGGAGCCCATGAGGGCACAGCGGGTTAAACCGCTGAGCTGCTGAACTTGCTGACCGAAAAGTCGGCAGTTCACATCCGGAGAGTGGGGTGAGCTCCCACTGTTAGCCCCAAATTCTGCCAACCTAGCAGTTCACAAATATGCAAATGTGAGTAGATCAATAGATACTACTCCGGCGGGAAGATAACAGTGCTCCATGTAGTCATGCCAGCCAAATGACCTTGGAGGCCCATTAACTTTTATTTTAACTCTGTGTATCTTGTTGTATGTCTTTTAATAATGTTTTATCTCTTGTTTTAATGATGCTGTATCCCAACTTGGGTAATAAAATTCTTATTATTATTATTTGAAACACAACAAGATGAGTCCACAGCAGACACTCTGCTGGCTGTTATTATTAATTATAATATTATATATTATATATTATAATTATATATATTACTAGCTGTGCCCAGCCACGCGTTGCTGTGGCTTAGTCTGGTGGTGTTGGTCAGTCTACATTAGGTTGTATTGATGCTGTGACCTCCACCTTCTTTATACTCACATTAGTAGTAGTATTTGAAGTCTGTTACCTTCTTCAATTTTTGTGTTGATTGATAATTGCTTGAGATCCCTGTTGTCTTTGGTTTGTTGTTAGTTGTAATGTCTGATTCTGCTGAGTGCGGTTTATATTTTTATTGTGGTACAATAGTCTTTTTTTTGTTTTGCCTGTGTAGCTGTTTATTATTATTGTTGTTGTAGTGGTCATGAAGGTTGGATAAGTTAGATGCTGCTGTATTGTTTTTTGGAGGCCCAGTGTAGCACTGACTGGCCTCTCAGCCTCAGTGCCTGGCTGTTTCTTGCCTGTGATGGTGTTGATTCTTATTGTTGTTGTTGTTGTCATTGATATTATTGTAATTGTTTTTTTGGAGGCCAAGTGTGAATGTAGGGATTGGGGAGGTGGATGAGTTGTGTTGTCAAATTTTGTATTTGTTATCGTCACAATGCGTTGTTGTGAGTTTTGTGGGTCCAGATTGTGGTTTTGTGGTGTGGTTGTGTTGTTACAACTGAGAGGCAAGGCTTTTGTGTTGTGTTGCCAAGTTTTGTATTTCTGGGGCATTTAGTTGTGTGCTAAGTTTTGTATTTCTGGGGCGTTTAGTTGTATTGTTATAGTCATGATGCGTTGTTGTAAGTTTTGTGGGTCCAGTGTGGTTTTGTGGTGTGGTTGTGTTGTTACAACTGGGAGGCAAGGCTTTTGCGTTGTGTTGCCAAGTTTTGTATTTCTGGGGCGTTTAGTTGTGTTGTTATCGCATGATGCATTGTTGTGAGTTTTGTGGGTCTGGATTGTGGTTTTGTCGTGTGGTTGTGTTGTTGTAACCTGGAGGCAAGCCTTTTGCATTGTGTTGCCAAATTTCGTATTTCTGGGATGTTTAGTTTTGTTGTTATAGTCACTGCGCAAACAACTTTATCATTTTATATATATATTATTAATTAGGGCCCCTGTTGGTGGCGCAGTGTGTTAAAGCGCTGAGCTGCTGAACTTGCAGACCAAAAGGTCCCAAGTTCAAATCCCGGGAGCAGAGTGAGCTCCCACTGTTTGCTCCAGCTTCTGCCAACCCAGCAGTTCGAAAACATGCCAATGTGAGTAGATCAATAGGTACTGCCCCGGCGGGAAGGTAACGGCACTCCATGCAGTCATGCCAATGGCCACATGACCTTGGAGGTGTCTACGGACAATGCTGGCTCTTCGGCTTAGAAATGGAGATGAGCACCAACCCCCAGAGTCAGTCACGACTGGACTTAACGTCAGGGGAAAACCTTTACCTTTACCTATTATTAATTATAAATAATAATAATAATAATAATAATAATAATAATAATAATAATAATAATTGTATGACACAGCAAACAAGATAGATATGCTGGATTTCGTATCACAAAATCACAAGTCAAACACTTCCCAAATGTCTAGGACTGTGTGATGTATTATTATTATTATCATCATTATGTGATTATTATGATTTTTATTTATACCCTACTTTTGCTCTCCACGAGGAGTCTCAAAGTATCTTACATTCAAACACATACACCAAAACAAAGGGTAGAAAGATCAACATATAGCTGCGTCAGAATGCAAGTCATAGGAGGCCACTTGCACACTTCAATATCAAAAAAGCCATTTTGCATAAGGAAATGTGGACGTCTAACCAGTCCTGGGACAGAATTATTTGGGGCACATCATACCAGAAGCAACGAAAGAGTGCTTTCATTCCGCTCTTGACAAGCCTTATCTTGCCACCAGATCCCTTTCCAACCATGAATATTTCATGCCGTGCATTTGCCAGGAGACTGGTCCTGCGGTCCCTTCTCACCAGTTCATCCCAGTGAAACCAGAATGTAAAACCAGATCTCCAGGCCAAATTTGTAATCTTTGCATAAGTTTATAATCTTAATAAGATATGACCTGTCTCCCGGGAAAGCCTGCACCCAAAATGTGTGGGCTAAACATGGCTCCGGACCCTTGTTTGACTCTCTTAAGTCTCCAGCCCCTGATGGTTTTATAGCAGGGAAATGCTATAGAAATTCAACATAGGGTTGCTGTGAGTTTTTCATGCTGTATGGTCATGTTCCAGAACCATTCTCTCCTGACATTTCACCCACATCTATGGCAGTTGTCATCAGAGGTTGTGACATCTGTTGGAATTTAGGCAAGTGGGGATTATATATCTGTGAAATGTCCAGGGTGGGAGAAGGAACTCTTTGTCTGTTGGAGGCAAGTGTGAATGTTGCAATTGGTCAACTTGATTAGCATTGAATAGCCTTGCAGCTTCAAAGCTTGCTGCTTCCTGCCTCGGGGAATTCTTTGTTGGGAGGCTACCAGTATTAAAAAAAACCTCTAGAATCAGGACAGTAAATAAAGAGCAACACTAAAAAACATGGGAATCCCAGACAGAAAACAATCAGAGCCAGCTAACAACTCCCAACAAATTATCCCCCGAGGCTTTGTAGCTGCAAGGCCATTCAATGCTAATAAAACTGGCCAATTGCAACATTTACACTTGGTTCAAACAGACAAGAGTTATTTTTCGTACCCTGGATATTCCATAGATTGCCTAGTTTCCAAAAGACCTCACAACCTCTAAGGATGCCTGCCATAGATGTGGGAGAGCGCGGAGGAGCTCCCTCTATCAGCTCCAGCTCCATGCAGGGAGATGAGAGAAGCCTCCCACAAGGATGGTAAAACATCAAAACATCCGGGCATCCCCTTGGCAATATCCTTGCAGACGGCCAATTCTCTCACTCCAGAAACGACTTGCAGTTTCTCAAGTCGCTCCTGACACGAAAAAAAAAGAGATGTGGGTGAAATGTCAGGAGAGAATGCTTCTGGAACATGGCCAGACCACCTGGAAAACTCACAGCAACCCAGTGATTCTGGCTATGAAAGCCTTTGACAACAAAATTCAACATAGTTTGTGGCAGCCACAAAAACAAAGTTTCTGGAATAGAACAACTACAGTAGAGTCTCACTTATACAAGCCTCGCTTATCCAAGCCTCTGGATTATCCAAGCCATTTTTGTAGTCAATGTTTTCAATATATCGTGATACTTTGGTGCTAAATTCGTAAATACAGTAATTACAACATAACATTACTGCTTACTGAACTACTTTTTCTGTCAAATTTGTTGTATAACATGATGTTTTGGTGCTTAATTTGTAAAATCATAACCCAATTTGATGTTTAATAGGCTTTTCCTTAATCCCTCCTTATTATCCAAGATATTTGCTTATCCAAGGTTCTGCCGGCCCGTTTATGTTGGATAAGTGAGACTCTACTATACTTTCAAAGTAAGAACTGCCCAATTAAACAGGAAATAACACTTTCAAACACTTTCAAAGCAGGCCTTTTTTCATCTTCGCCAGGCAAGGAAATTGGCATCCTACCTTTCGATAGAAGCATTGGCAACGGTAATCCATGCAACAGTCACCACTAGGTTGGATTATTGTAATGCCTTATATGCCGGCCTTCCGAAGACAAAAACCCAGAAGATCCGAATGGTCCAAAATGCGGTGGCCAGGCTGCTAGCGGGATCATCTATAAGATCCCATATTACACAGATTCTGAAACAACTGCATTGGCTACCAAATAGAACATCGGATCTCTTACAAGATACTGGTCCTGACATTTAGAGCTCGAAATAGCCAAGGACCATTATATCTTAGGGACCGCCTTATTCCTTTCTTCCATCAGTGGTCACCTCGATCCTCCCAGGAAAATCTCCTATATGTACCGGGCCCTAGGGAGGTACACCTGGAAGCTACAAGGCATAGAGCCTTTTCAATCTATGCTCCAATTCTGTGGAACTCATGGCCTCCATATATTAGAGCAATGTCGGAGTTGCGACCTTTTGTAAAAGCGCTCAAGACTTGGCCATCTGGTTGTGCATTTAAGTAAATCAGATCTAATTTGCCAAATAGTCACTGTTGAATGTTTTTAGGTTGAATGTTTTTATGTTGAATGTTTTTTATATTGTGGAATGATATTTTAAATTGTAAGTCACTCAGAGCACTCTGGTGGAGAGGGACTAATTAAGAAATAGAGTGAAGTGAAGTGAAGGAACAGAATTATTTTTCAAATTTTGTTACATAGTGTAATTCCCAAGGTCCCACAGCATTGAGCCAAGACAGTGAAAGGGGGTCCAACTGCATTCATTCCACAACATATACTTGCATCGTGGACAATGTGGTGGAACCAGTGCAATCTGTAGTGTTTAAGTGGTCAAAACATCTGAGTTTTGTAAAGCAACACAATGCTGGCTTGCATTGCGAGGAAAGAGGGGGTGGAGCTGCGCCTCCGCCCTTCAGACCCTCCTTGTTCCCTTCACAGCCTTAGCACTGTGTGTATGCGTGTGTGTGCGTGCACAAGCGTGTGCACAGGCCCCCTCCCCGCTCACAGCTGTGACCTTCCAGCTCTGTGTCACAGCTCTGCCTCCTGGCACCAGAGGAAGGAACGCAGAGGCCCTGAAGGAGGAGGAGGAGGAGGAGGAGGAAGAGGAAGAGGAGGAGGAGGAGGGAAGCAGCCAAGGCTTGCAACAGAGCTCTCCTGGCTGAGGACAGAAGGGAAGCGGGTATGGTCTATGGCCTGGCAAAAGGGGCCTAAGATCCTCTTTCCAGGAGGAAATGCAACTGGAAAGCTCCAATGTGTCGGGTACCTCTTGGAAGGAAGTCATTACGAGATGCCTTTTGGGCTACTTTTGGGCCACGGATGGTGCTAGTCCCCCTAAGGACACCTGCATGGTGTCAAGCCGGGTTGGTTCAGCTGATGACCCTTCATAAGAAAGTAAGTAGTAAGTAAGTAAAAGTTTATTTGTATACCGCCCTCTCTCCCGAAAGGGACTCAGAGCGATTTCCAATATAAAATCAGCATAAAACATTGTACAATAAAACACTGAAAACATTATAAAACGCTATAAGAATTAAAAACAAAAACAAAACATAACAATTGACTAAAACAATCAGGAATATAATCACTCAAATAACATATGAATCAGAAAAGAAAAAAGAAAAAAGACCACTGGGATGGAGGAGAGGATGGCCTGGAGGGGCCACTAGAACTAAAATGCAATGTTATATTCTAAGATGCTTTGGGGCAGAGGAATAAAGTGCAGTGTTTCAAGTCAAAGAGATGGCCTGTGCAACTACTATAAGCACAACCATAAACTTCCAACACACGGAGGAAGCTGGATTGCGTTTCCTTGAGCACAAAGGTGGGATATAAATAAAACAAGCCATCAAAATAAATGAATGAATCATATGGAGAGAGCATGGAAGGAACCAGGCAAACCAAGCACACAATAGGGCGGGGGAAAGTGAACGTGGACCAGGCCTATACATTTCAACCAATCACCTCCATCTGTAGGAGCCTCCGATGGCCTAGGGGATAAAAGCCTTGTGTCTTGAAGGTTGGGTTGCTGACCTGAAAGCTACCAGAGAGCGTGGATGAGCTCCCTCTATTAGCTCCAGCTCCATGCAGGGACATGAGAGAAGCCTCCCACAAAGGATGGTAAAACATCAAAACATCCGGGCGTCCCTTGGGCAACGTCCTTGCAGATGGCCAATTCTCTCACACCAGAAGCAACTCCGGTTGCTCCTGACATGAAAAAAAACCCCTCCATCTGTCATTATTGTTGTTGTTTTGAACCGCAGTGGCACAATGGGTTAAATCAGTGATTCCCAAAGTGGGCGCTACTGCCCCCTGGTGGGCACTGCAGTGATCCAAGGGGGCGGTGATGGCACCTATTAGGACACGGGGGCGGGGCCAGGGGAGGGGCGTGGCTTCTTCCCAAAAGCCCGAGGCAGGGATGAGCCTCTATACCTCTCCTGAGGCACTTGTTGCGCTGCAGTGATCCAGGGGGGCGGTGATGGCCCCTATTAGGACACAGAGGGCGGAGCTAGGGAAGGGGGCGGGGCCTCCTTCCAAGAGCCCGAGACAGGGCTGAGCCTCTATACCTCTCTTGAGAGGACTTTTAGGACTAAAGGACAGGGCTGGGGTGGGGGCGGGGCTTCTTCCCAAGAGCGTGAGACAGGGCTGAGCCTCTGTATACCTCCCCTGAGGCGCTTGTTAGAACACAGGGGCGGGGTATAGAAGTTCAGCCCTGTCAGGCACTTGGAAAGAGACCCCGCCCCCTCCTTTAGCCCCGCCCCCTGTGTCCTGGCAGGCGCCACAGGACAGGGATAGAAGCTCAGCCCTGCCTCAGAGCTCGTAACTCCGCCCATCCCAGTCCTGGCCGCCCATTTGTGGCCCCGCCCACCTCCCCTCCCAACCCTGCATCTTGGACTAGGGAAGAGGCTCAGCCCCGCCCGCTTGAGCAGGAACCACGTCCACCCCTCTAAGTCACGCCCCCCTTTCCAGGGGGCGCTGAGTCATATTTTTTCTGGAAAGGGGGTGGCAGGCCAAATAAGTTTGGGAACCACTGGGTTAAACCCTTGTTCTGGCTGAACTGCTGACCTGAAAGTTGAGTTGCTGATCTGAAACTTGGCAACTTGAATCCGCAAGGTGGGGTGAGCTCCCGTCTGTCAGCTCTAGCTTGTGGGGACATGAGAGAAGCCTCTGGTAACACATCCAGGAGTTCCCTGGGCAACGTCTCAATAGACAGCCAATTCTCTCACACCAGAAGCGACTTGAAGTATGTTCTCAAGGCGCTTCTGACACAATAAATAAATAAGAGTCTCACTTATCCAACACAAACAGGTCAGCAGATCATTAGATAAGCAAAAATGTTGGATAATAAGGAGGGATTAAAGAAAATCCTATTAAATTACATTATGATTTTACAAATTAAGCATCAAAACATCATGTTTTACAACAAATTTACAGAAAAAGCAGTTCAATACACAGTATTGTTATGTATTCATTACTGTATTTGAGAATTCAGCACCAAAACATTGCAATGCATTGAAAACATTGACTAAAAAAAAACTGACTACTAAAAGGCAGACGGCATTGGATAATACAGAACGTTGGATGAACAAAGCTTGGATAAACGAGACTCCATTTTTTATTATTATTATTATTATTATTATTATTATTATTATTATTATTATTATTATTATGACACAGCAAACAAGATAGATATGCTGGATTTCATAACACAAAATCACAAGTCGAACACTTCCCAAGTTAATAATAATAATAATTATTATTATTATTATTGTCATCATTGTCATTATTACACAAAACAGCTTCTACTTGCTAACAAGGCCCCAAAGAAGCCAAGTGGCAACGAGGAGCAGAGACACTGGGAAGAGAACGGAAGAGAAAAGAAAAGAAAGAAGCAGGGAAGGGAAGGGAAGGGAAGAAGGAAAGGGAAGGTTGGGTTGGCCCTATAGCCTTTCAGAGGCCACGCAGGGTCACAGTGGCACAGCCGCAAGAGGCTTATCACGACCAGGAAGGGGAGAGCAGCCTGCTGCCCGCTAATCTGGGCCACCTTCCACCTCCCGAGTTCCCAACGCCTTTGGGCCCCTGAGACAGGGAGGCGGGGAAACTCTGATCTGTTGCAGACAGGCAGCCTGGATGCCCTTGGTCCATTCATCTGAATACAGAGTGGAAAGTGGGAAAGTGTTCTACTTCTTACCATACATCAAGGGAACCACTGACCGCAGAGGGAAGCTGATGAAGAAACACAACCTACACACTATCTAAAGGACCACTAATTAAATCCAACAAATGTTACATTCAGCAAAGGACAAGAGGCATCCTCCCGCATACCGTAGTTTAGTTCTTGGGAACCACTGGTGGTCCATGGACCACAGGTGGGGAACCACTGAACTAGATTTTTTTTTTCGTGTCAGGAGCAACTGGAGTTGCTTCTGGAGTGAGAGAATTGGCCGTCAGCAAGGACGTTGCCCAGGGGACGCCCAGATGTTTTGATGTTTTACCATCCTTCTGGGAGGCTTCTCTCATGTCCCCGCATGGAGCTGGAGCTGATAAAGGGAGCTCATCCACGCTCCCCCCGGGTAGGATTCGAACCTGGCAGCCTTCAGGTCAGCAACCCAACCTTCAAGTCACAAGGCTTGTATCCCCTAGGCCATCGGAGGCTCTTGAACTTGATGAATCAGTGACAGACATCTCAGTCTCAACAATCTCCTCAGTTTTCACCTGCTATCCAGGTCAAATCAGGTCCCCTGGTGGCACAGTGTGTTAAAGCGCTGAGCTGCTGAACTTGCGGACCAAAAGGTCCCAGGTTCAAATCCCGGGAACGGAATGAGCGCCCGTTGTTAGCCCCAGCTCCTGCCAACCTAGCAGTTCGAAAACATGCAAATGTGAGTAGATCAATAGGTAACGGCGCTCCAAGCAGTCATGCCGGCCACATGACCTTGGAGGTGTCTATGGACAACGCCGGCTCTTCGGCTTAGAAATGGAGATGAGCACCAACACGACTGGACTTAACGTCAGGGGAAACCTTTACCAAGTCAAATCCTCGTCCCATTTTGTGCCTTAGGCTTTGCCTGTCGGCTACCACATTTTGGTAGCTTCCACTATGTGAGCTATTGCTTCTACTGCAGGCATGGGCAAACTTTCTAACTTGGAGGCCGCATGGCAGGCGAGAGCGGAGTGGACAGGCCCGGAGGGAGTCCTCTGCCTCCTCTTTCTCCAACTCCTCTGCAGCCTCAAGGGTAAATTCCCCCTTGGAAAGAAGAAGAAGGAGGGAAAGAGAGCCTGCAGGGCATGTCAAATCCTCCCATTGGCAAGCAACTGTCCAGGGCTGCCTCCTGAAGGCCCCTCCTTGGGGTCAGTGCATCTTCCCAGAACGAATTTTCAAGGGACTGTGCTGTGGCACAGCTGGTTAGTAGCCAATTGCAATAAATCATCCTGGGTCGGAGTAAGCTCCCGACCATTAATAGTCTAGCTTGCTGTTGACCTATGCAGCCTGAAAGACAGTTGCATCTGTTGAGTAGAAAATGTAGGTATTTATTTATTTATTTACAGGATTTATATTCCGCCCTTCTCACGCCGAAGGGGACTCAGGGAGGATCACATTATATACATATAGGGCAAACATTCAATGCCCATATACACATAGAACCAAGACAGAGACAGACAAAGAGGCAATTTAACCTTCTCCTGAGGGGATGTTCAATTCTGGCCACAGGGGGGAGCAGCTGCTTCATCATCCACTCTGACCGCACTTCCTCATTCCAACGTCATACTTTAGTTAAATTTGTCTCCCCACTTTATAAGTGGTGCCTTATTTCCTACTTGATAGATGCAACTATCTTTTGGGTTGCTAGGTCAGCAACGAGCAGGGGCTTTTTTTTTAATTGACGGGTGCTCACCCCACCATGGGCTGGCCTCTTACTCATGATCTACATGGTCAGAGTGATTTATTGCAGCAGGCTGCTCACCAGCCTGCGCCACAGCCTGGCCCCAGGTATCCCTTTATGCACCACAATTTGCCCCTGGTGGTAGCACAGTGTGTTAAAGCACTGAGCTGCTGAACTTGCAGATCGAAAGGTCCCAGGTTCAAATCCCGGGAGCGGAATGAGCGCCCGCTGTTAGCCCCAGCTCCTGCCAACCTAGCAGTTCGAAAACATGCAAATGTGAATAGATCAATAGGTACTGCTCCGGCGGGAAGGTAACGGCGCTCCATGCAGCCACATGACCTTGGGGGTGTCTATGGACAATGCTGGCTCTTCGGCTTAGAAATGGAGATGAGCACCAACCCCCAGAGTCGGTCACGACTGGACTTAACGTCAGGGGGAAACCTTTACCTTTACCTTAATTTGCAACACCATAAAAATTTCCAGCAGTGTGTGGAGGAATGAGGAAGTACTCCATCAAGGACTCGGTGTCACAAGCGGACGGTGAAGCGGCAGCTCCCCCTGTGGCCGGAATCGAGCATAATCCTCATGAAGCTGGAACATATTAAATCGCCTCTGTGTGTCTGTCTATATGTCTAGTGGAATTGAATGTTTGCCATGTGCATTGTGATCCGCCCTGGGGTGAGAATGAAGGGTATACAGAATATAAATACTGTAAATAAATAAAATAGATTCCTAACAGCCTCAGGCCCTTTCCTTTTCCCCCTCAGCCGCTTAAGCGGCTGAGGGGGAAAAGGAAGGGGCCTGAGGCTGTTAGGAATGGTGGGAGTTGCAGTCCAAAACTTGGCCTGATAGACATACATAGAAATACATATACATTTAAATATTATATATCTCCATTTCTGCTTGGGCAAAGGAGGGGATCGCTTTGTGGGTGCAGGAAGGAGCCTTGGAAGCCACTTCGCCACCCACCCACCCTACCTTTCAGTCCTGGCTGAGGCCCCGCCCCCTCCCTCCTTGCCTGCTGTCAACTCTGCAGCACCTCCGCCCCGCCCCCTCGGAGTGGGCGTGGCCCCTCCCCTCTGCAGGAAGTGCTCCTCCCCCGCCCCTTCCCCCCACCCCTTGGAGGGCAGGAGGCCGAGGAGGAGGAGGGGAGGAAGAAGGCTGGAGCACCCCCTTCTTCCCACACATATACACACACACAAAAAACCCCTCCCCATCCCCACGCGTGGACTCACTTTGCGGGACCCCGAAAGGAAGCAGGGAAGGAGCCCCTCGGTGGCGTTGCTCCTCTCTCCGCCGCCCTCCTCTTCCTCCCTGCCCCACCCAGAGGCCCCACCCTCCTCGGGCTGTCACTCAGGCGAGGGGCGGGGCGGGTGGGGCCACCTCTGCTGCCGGGAGGGGCGGGGCAGGAGTCGCGCCTCCCTCGCAGGCCACGCCCCCTCCGCCAGAAGGAGCCAGGGAAGCCCCGCCCCTTTGGGCTTGGCTCCCAGGTGAGCGGCAGGGAGGGACAAAGAAAGAAAGTGGTGGGCGGCAAAGGAAAGGGCGAGGGGGGTCTTCACACCTCTGAAGGGCTCAACTCGCGTCCGGGTTTGGAGAAATCAAGGGGGGGCCGAGACAGAGAAGTCCGCTGGGCCAGGCAGCACCTGCAAAGGGGCGTGGCCTCCCCGGCAAAGGGGGCGTGGCCTCCTGGGGCAGCTTGGAGGAAGGTGGACAGGTTCTTGGGTGGAACTCAAAACTCCCATCTGCTCAACATAAAGCCTACCCTGTTTCCCCTAAAATAAGACATCCCCAGAAAATAAGACCTAGTAGTAGAAGTTTTGCTGAAATGCTAAATATAAGGCCTCCCCTGAAAGTAAGACCTAGCAAAGGTTTTGTTTGGAAGCATGCCTGGCACCCACCAAACAAAAAAGCCATAGCATGCAGGATTGGTAAATGTATGTACCATAGAGTGTTGTACATGGTAATAATGCTAGTAACAAGAAATTCTTGATAGGGTTCACAGTTAAGTCTGGTCATGTTGGTTTGTGATGACAAATACTGTACTATATATAAAAAAATGTTCAGTTTTTTTGTTCGACAATAAATGTGAATTCTTCATGGAAAAATAAGATCCCCAGAAAATAAGACCTAGTAGAAGTTTTGCTGAAATGCTAAATATAAGGCCTCCCCTGAAAGTAAGACCTAGCAAAGGTTTTGTTTGGAAGCATGCCCGGCACCCACCAAACAAAAAAGCCATAGCATGCAGGATTGGTAAATGTATGTACCATAGAGTGTTGTACATGGAAATAATGCTAGTAACAAGAAATTCTTGATAGGGTTCACAGTTAAGTCTGGTCATGTTGGTTTGTGATAACAACTACTGTACTATATATAAAAAAATGTTCAATTTTTTTGTTCGACAATAAATGTGAATTCTTCATGGAAAAATAAGACATCCCCTGAAAATAAGACCTAGAGCATCTTTGGGAGCAAAAAATAATATAAGACACTGTCTTATTTTCGGGGAAACACGGTAGGTAGGTAAAGGTGTCCCCTGACGTTAAGTCCAGTCGTGACCGACTCTGGTGGTTTGGTGTTCATCCCCATTTCCTTCTTTTTTAATCTAATTTTTATTAAACAAGAAAGATATTATGCAATACATAAAAAGTGGGGGAACAATATAAAATATAGGAAAGTAGGAAAGAAGAAAAAAGAAGCAAGAAGACATAAATAAAGAAAAAACAACAAGAACCGTTATCTATATACAGTAGAGTCTCACTTATCCAACACTCGCTTATCCAACATTCTGGATTATCCAACGCATTTTTGTAGTCAATGTTTTCAATATATCGTGATATTTTGGTGCTAAATTTGTAAATACAGTAATTACAACATAACATTACCACGTATTGAACTACTTTTTCCGTCAAATTTGTTGTATAACATGATGTTTTGGTGCTTAATTTGTAAAATCATAACCTAATTTGATGTTTAATAGACTTTTCCTTAATCACTCCTTATTATCCAACATATTCGCTTATCTAACATTCTGACGGCCCGTTTATGTTGGATAAGTGAGACTCTACTGTATATATAAAAGGGTAATTAAATTTCGGCCTAGGACAAAATAACAAAACTACACATCCCAGAAACACTAAACTTAGCAGCACAACCCCTCATCCATGCCTCTACGTTCATACAACAAAAAGAAAAATAAAGTCCAAATTAGAGGGAGAGGAATAATTGTTTTTATCTAGTTGCTGCCAGTTAGAAGGCTAAGCTCCGCTCACTTGGTCTCCTAGCAACCCACTCAGCCCAGGGGACAGGCAGAGTTAGGCCTCAGTTAACCCTCTTCCACACTGCCTAAAAAATACAGATTATCTGATTTTAACTGGATTATATGGCAGTGTAAACTCAAGGCCCTTCCACACAGCTATACAACCCATTTATCATCTTATATTATCTGCTTTGAACTGGATTATCTTGACTCCACACTGCCATATAATCCACTTCAGTGTGCATTTTATCCAGCTGTGTAGAAGGGGCCTCATACTTCGCCACAGCAACGCGTGGCCAGGCACAGCTAGTATTACATAAAAGTGGGGGAACAATAAATGTATAGGAAGGTATGAAATACAATAATAGAAATATTTTAAAAAAGGGAGAGGGGGTGTTCGATGACTTCCGCTCTTACTCCTCCTGTGAAACATTTTATTAAAGTCATTTTAATAACAAGAATAAGTTCTTTCCCCCTAACATCTTTGATATTTCTTAAGATAGTTTTCTAATAGTGACCAGTCTGTTTTTTTCAATCCACTGCCACAATTTTCTTTCAATAGGAATGTTAACTTATCCATATCTTTTAAATCCATGATCTTGATAATCCAATCTTTCATTTCAGGGGTAGTGTCCAGCTTCCATCTTTTGGCAAAGACTATTCTCGCTGCTGTTGTCAAAAAAGTAAATATTTTGTCCAAATTTCGACAGGTTTTGGACAGGTTCTTGGGTGTAACTCAAAACTCCCATCTGCTCAGCATAAAGCCTAGGTAGGTAAAGGTAAAGGTTTCCCCTGACGTTAAGTCCAGTCGTGACCGACTCTGTGGGTTTGGTGCTCATCCCCATTTCTAAGCCGAAGAGCCGGCATTGTTCGTAGACACCTCCAAGATCATGTGGCCAGCATGACTGCATGGAGCGCCCTTACCTTCCCGCAGGAGCGGTACCTATTGATCTACTCACATGTTTTCAAACTGCTAGGTTGGCAGGAGCTTGGGCTTACAGCGGGCGCTCATTCCGCTCCTGGGATTTGAACCTGGGACCTTTTGGTCTGCAAGTTCAGCAGATCAGCGCTTTAACACACTGCGCCACCAGCAGGGGCCCTAGGACATTTTGTGAAATAAAGACCTGAAGGGGAGAAAGTATGGATCTGGGAATAGATAATGTGGCAAGGCAATTTTATTATGTTTTGAATGTATGTTGAACTAAAGAAGAGAAAATTGATTATATTAAAAAGAGAAAAGTTCTTGGGATTCTTCTGTGGAACTCAGTGACTTGAAGCCTCACCTCCTTCATCTGATCATGGTTTATGTTACCTATGACATTATTGACCCCAATTAGGAGCCCCCGATGGCCTAGGACAGGGGTCCCCAAACTTTTAAAACAGGGGGCCAATTCACGATCCTTCGGACCGTTGGAGGGCCGGACTATAGTTGGCCACTGAGCAATAAATAATAATAATAATAACAACAACAACAATAAAAAAGACTGTTGGAAGAGACCCTTTGGGCCATTGAGTCCAATCCCCTTCTGCCTTTGTGCACCAAAAGCACAAGCAAAGCACCCCTGACAGATGGCCACCCAGCCTCAATGTAATAATAATAATAATAATAATAATGGTTGTAAGAGAAGAAGAGACCCCTTGCGTCATTTAGCCCAACCCCCTTTGCCCTCGTGCCATGGGGGCCGAATAAATAGCTTTGATGGGCCGCATCCGGCCCCTGGGCCTTAGTTTGGGGACCCCTGGCCTAGGGCAATGATGGGCAAGCTTTTGCACTTGGTGTGTCAAAATTCAACAAAAAACCTAGCATGACTTGGGTGGTGTGTCACTTCGAGAAAAAAACCCATAATTTTGTAATATGTATAGTTTAAATAACAAAAATGTATAATTGTAATATATAACTATTTAATAAATCAAAAACTATTTACTACCCTTATTTCCATGTACAACGATCTATGGTACCTCTTGCAGTTTCTAGTTTCAATGTAGTCATGAATAATGAATAATATAATAGTAATAATATGATAATATACTACAATAATAGATATATATATATATATATATATATATATATATATATATATTATTGTAGTATATTATCATATTATTACTATATTACTATATATATATAAAATTCCCGTGGAGTAAACAACAAAACCACTGGACCAAATCATACCAAATTTGGCCACAAAAGACATAGTCATCCAATCAATCTGCAGGCGGCAGCCTGTCAGCAAAAATGGCTAGGCGTCTCAGTGCTGACACACGTGTCATAGATTGGCTATCACTGGCCTAGGGGATAAAAGCCTTGTGACTTGAAGGTTGGGTTGCTGACCTGAAAGCTTCCAGGTTTGAATCCCACCCGGGGAGAGCGTGGATGAGCTTCCTCTATCAGCTCCAGCTCCATGCGGGGACATGAGAGAAGCCTCCCACAAGGATGGTAAAAACATCAAAACATCCGGGCGTCCCCTGGGCAACGTCCTTGCTGACACAAAAAAAAAAAAATCTGTAAAATAAAGACCTAAAGGGGAGAAAGTATTGATCTGGGAATAGATACAGTAGAGTCTTACTTATCCAACATAAACAGGCGGGCAGAACCTTGGATAAGCGAATATCTTGAATAATAAAGAGGGATTAAGGAAAAGCCTATTAAACATCAAATTAGGTTATGATTTTACAAATTAAGCACCAAAACATCATGTTATACAACAAGTTTGACAGAAAAAGTAGTTCAATACGCAGTAATGCTACGTAGTAATTACTGTATTTACAAATTTAGCACCAAAATATCACGATGTATTGAAAACATTGACTACAAAAATTCATTGGATAATCCAGAACATTGGATAAGCAAGTGTTGGATAAGTGAGACTCTACTGTATCATGTCAGACTACACAAAGAAGCCATTGAAATCCACAAGCATGTGGACAACTTCAACAGAAAGGAGAAAACCATAAAAATGAGCAAAATCTGGCTACCAGTATTTTAAAAACTCAAAAATCAGAACAGTAAATAAGAAGCAACACTCTGAAAACCAAGGAGTCCCAGACAGGGGAACCAGGGGCAGCTAACCGCTCTAAACAAAGGATGTCCCCAGGCAAGAAGCCAGGAGCTGAAGCTATTCAATGCTAATCAAGGTGATTAACTACAACATTCACACTGGCCTCCAACTGAAAAAGAGTTCTTCTCTCACCCTGGACTTTCCACAGATATATATAAACCTTCCTTGCTTAGTTTCTCCATACCTCACAACCTCTGAGGATGCCTGCCATAGATGTGGGCGAAATGTCAGGAGAGAATACTTCTAGAACATGGCCATACAGCCCGGAAAACATACAACAACCCCAAGTGAAGTTTATATATCTGTGGAATGATGTCCAAGGTGAGAGAAAGAACTCTTGTCTGTTTGATGCAAGTGTGAATGTTGCAACTGGCCACCTTAATTAGCATTGAATGGCCTTGCAGCCATTGATGGATGGATGGTATCCTTGAAATGACTGGCTTGACCTTGAGGGAACTGGGGGTGGCGATGGCCGACAGAGAGCTCTGGCATGGACTGGTCCATGAGGTCACGAAGAGTCGGAAACGACTATACGAATGAAGAAAGGCCTTGCAGCTTCTAATCCTGGCAAGTAAAATGTGCTGCTAGATGTTCTGCCAAAAGGAAGTTTTGGAAAATTAATTAACTTTTTCCATGGTATTATAAAACTAATTAGGAAATGATATTTATAACCCAGGAACAAAAATAGTGTTACATAGTGTAATACAGGACACTTCTGATCCCAAGCATTTTGGATAAGGGACACCCAATGTATGTCAGTTGACCTATCTAAAAAAAATGGAGACCAACATCTGCCACAAACGGACCCCAAGGCCAAAATTAGGCTGAGACCATTGAGCAACAGACAGACTTCCAGGGCTCTAGAAAGATCATGTCTCTGGTAACAAAATTTATTGTCATGATTGAAGACAAGAAGAAGTAGATTTATAAAGGTGTTCTAGACGAGGTGTTGATAAAACAGCACACGTCCCATCTCTGTCGTATCTCACTGTGTGAGAGAGAGCGGGATCCCCAGGCAAAAAAGGCATCATTGCTGCATGTGATAATGGGGCCGGGTCCGACCTTGTGCCTCTCCCCGAAGCTGCAGGAGGCTGCTCCCAAAGGTCCACGGAGCTGATCAGGAAAAGGACAAGATGGCGGTGGGGAAGAAGCAGCACACGCATTTCAAAGCCCACAGAACAGACGCCCACCGCGTCAGACAGAGAAACTGCGGTGGGGAGAAAGAGTGTGTTTCTGCAGAATAAAGGGCAGTTCCTTCCACCATTCAGCGGACCAGCAGGCTGTGCTTGGGACCGTCCACTCGCTCCAGCTTCTCAAAATGCTTCCGGGCATTTCGGATATTGATCAACGTCGCTGCAGAGGCTGAGGGAGAGGAGAACAGCCGTGAGAGCATTTGGGCAGCACAGAAATTGCCCAGGGAGGGAGGGAGGGAGGGGTGACGCACAAGGGCAAAAGGGGTCTGGGCGATAGAAAAGACATTGGGGCACCAGCCAAGATGCAAGGTGGCCCTCAAGGAAGACAAATGCCATATTTACTCAAGTCTCATGCACCATCAAATCGATCGCACACCACAATTTTAAAAATCCTGAAACCAAAAGAAAGTATTGTGCTGCTGAATGTAATGCACAGTGGCAAAAAGTGCACTCTATGTCATTTGGCCCCAAAAGGTGCGCATTGCAGTTGCTGTCCACTTAAAACTCCTTCTTTAAAAACTAAAGTCCTCGTGGACAATAAATTAAACATGAGCCTACAATGTGATGCGGCTGCTAAAAAAGCCAATGGGATTCTGACCTGCATAAATAGGAGTATAGCATCTAGATCCAGGGAAGTCATGCTACCCCTCTATTCTGCCTTGGTCAGACCACACCTGGAATCACACTGTGTCCAATTCTGGGCACCGCAATTGAAGGGAGATGTTGACAAGCTGGAAAGTGTCCAGAGGAGGGCGACTAAAATGATCAAGGGTCTGGAGAACAAGCCCTATGAGGAACGGCTTAAAGAACTGGGCATGTTTAGCCTGCAGAAGAGAAGGCTGAGAGGTGACATGATAGCCATGTACAAATACGTGAAGGGAAGTCATAGGGAGGAGGGAGCAAGCTTGTTTTCTGCTGCCCTGCAGACTAGGACGCGGAACAATGGCTTCAAACTACAGGAAAGGAGATTCCACCTGAACATCAGAAAGAACTTCCTTCCTGTGAGGGCTGTTCGGCAGTGGAACTCTCTCCCCCGGGCTGTGGTGGAGGCTCCTTCTTTGGAGGCTTTTAAGCAGAGGCTGGATAGCCATCTGTTGGGGGTGCTTTGAATGCGATTTCCTGCTTCTTGGCAGAGGGTTGGACTGGATGGCCCATGAGGTCTCTTCCAACTCTACTATTCTATTTGGAGTACAACACCAAAGCTTTTAAGAATGGTAAATAAAACCTTAGGGTGCATCTATGCTGTAGAACTGATTCACTTAATTGCCTTGGTTCAATGTTATGGAGTCATGGGGGCTGTCGTTTGTAGTTTGAGCCTTCTCTGCCTCACCAAATTACAAATCCTAAGATCCCATAACATTGAGCCATGACCATTAAATTAGGGATGAAGTCCCTCAAACAGGAGCTCTGGGTTCTCCTGAAGCAGCCTTCCCTTTTGCGTTGGCTCAGCACCAAGATGACCGTATGATACATAATGTGCACTCTCATTTTGGCAGGTTGTTTAGCCAAAAAAATTGAGCTTTAGATTCGAGTAAATAGGGTAAAGCCAGGCCTCTCGATGGTCCTTAACCCCTGGAAATTGCCCCTTAATGCTCAGCCTCTCCTCTAGAGGAGACCCCAAGGACTTCTTTCAAACTTACGGATGGAAGGGTCCGACATGACAACCATCACGTAAGTGTTGGAGGTAAAGATGTCAATGAAGGCAGCAAAGTTGGAATTCCTGACCTCCATGCTCTGGAAAGAGGCAGCCAGCTTACTGGAAGGAGAAGCAAATGGGAGACGCCAATGAGCCAGACTTCTACACACACACTTTACTCTCCCATTTCTCTCAAAGGAGATGCATCCACATGCCAATTGATCAGTCCCTTCACTCAATCCCATTCTAGTGTCAAGTTCAGCCTAGTAGTGGAATCATTGTTTTATTGGGTTATATCAACACTGGTATGCAAAGTGGCTTAAGTTAAACACATAAAGAGAAAAGCTCATCCCACAAAAAGGACACAAATAATAAAATATGTAATTCAAATTTTAAAATATATAATTTTGGTAAAAATTCTTTTCATTCTATTGTTACTATATGTCAATTCTGTATCTGCGTTTGGCACGTTTTTATATTTTATGTTCATATGTTTTGGAATTTGTTTTATCTTGTCTTGAGCCATCAGGAGAGGCAGAATGTTCCTCTGAACGTTCCTCCAGCAACAGCAAGTGTCCCTCTGGGCAGCTAAACCAGGCAATCCCAGCTGGATGGCCCCCCACGAGGGTCTCCCTCTTGGGGCAAACCAAGAATGGGCAACTTGGAAGTCCCTGAACAGACTCAGAAGCGAAGTGGGCAGATCAAAAGACAACTTGGCAAGGTGGCACTACCTGGAGGAATCCTCCACCTTGTGTGACTGTGGAGCAGAACAAACAACTCCGCATATGTATGCTTGCCCACAATGTCCTGCCTCATGTACGGAGGAGGAGTTGTTTAAAGCTACAGACAATGCGGTCGCTGTTGCCTGCTTTTGGTTTAAAACTATTTAGCTGCTTGTGATTTTCTTTATTTTCATCACTTTTAAATTTATTTATTAAGCAATGCTTTTGACACGAAATAAATAAAATAAATAAGGAGAGGGAAAATAAATAAAATATATTATTACACTATGTAACACCATTTTTGTTCCTGGGTTATAAATGTCATTTCGTAATTGGTTCTATCATAAAAGCATTAAACTGCAAAACTTTGTATCCTGAAGCACATTTTGCTCTAGTTTTGCAGCCACAAAAACAAAGTTTCTGGAGCATAACTACTCTCAAAGTAAGTACTGCACAATTAAACAGGAGTAACACTTTTAAACCAGGAACACTTTTCCTCCCCAATTTGGTTACATAGTATTATTATTGTTTCCTTTGGAAAACCTCTCTCCAGGAACAGCATTCTGGGCAGCAATGATATAAAGTAGCCACTTTATATTTAAAGGAGTGGCTATATTAATCTGGCTCAGCCTAAAAATGTATACATCTACCCCCCCTGCAGTACGTACTCACCTGCAGCTCAGCTTGAACTGTTTAATGATGTTGCTGATTTTCTCAAATCGGTGGATATCGCGCTGCTCTTTACATTGGTAGTGAGAGATGACCTGCGAGGAGTGAAAAAGGATAGAAGCCCTAAAAGTCAGCACTTTATAGGGAGGTGCCATGGCTTCTGAAAAGCATCCCTCGGTCCTGGGACGTCCCAGAGCAGTGGGCCTGTCTTGCTCACCAGGAACGTGGCTCTTTCGAAGAGAAGGACTTCGTCGGCTTCGATGATCTGTGCAAAGTTCCGGAGGTTCATCTCCAGCTGCTGGACATTGGGAATCAGCTGGTAGACGATGCTGGACCAAGCCTGTCCCGAGAGAAGACCCAGAAACAGCTCAGGGTCCACATCCTCAGCCCACACCTTCCCTGGGATGCCAGGAAGCCCTCCATGCCCTGCACACTCATTACAAGGGTGGGAGAAAGAACCTTTGTCTACCTGAGGCAAGTGTGAATGTTCCAACTGGCTAGCTTGATTAGCATTGAATAGTCTTGCATCTTAAAAGCCTGGCTGTTTCCTGCCTGGGGGAATCCTTTATTGGAACTTGCCTCCAACAGACAAATGAGAGATGGGCCGAAACTAACAAAATGAAGTTCAACAGGGACAAATGCAAGATACTCCACTTTGGCAGAAAAAATGGAATGCAAAGATACAGAATGGGAGACGCCTGGCTCGACAGCAGTACATGTGAAAAAGATCTTGGAGTCCTCATGGACAACAAGTTAAACATGAGCCAACAATGTGATGCGGCAGCTAAAAAGGCCAACAGGATTCTGGCCTGCATAAATAGGGGTATAGCGTCTAGATCCAGGAAAGTCATGCTACCTCTTTATTCTGCCTTGGTCAGACTACACATATGATTCTATGAAGAGTTCTTTCTCCTACCATGAACATTTCACAAATATATAAACCCCACTTGCCTAGTTTCCAACAGACCGCACAACCTCTGAGGATGCCTGCCATAGATGTGGGCGAAACATCAGGAGAGAATGCTTCTGCAACATGGCCATATAGCCCAGAAAACTCACAGCAACCCAGGGTAATAATAATTATAATAACCTCTCCATAAGGCTCAAGTGGGGCACAGTTAATAGATGTGAAAATGCTCCATTATGGGAGTCGGAGTCCATAAATATCAGAGGGCCCTTTGCGACAACACAACTGGCTCTGCATCACATGAAAGAGGGGGAGCCGAGAACACAATGGGAGAGGAGCACAGAGGCACCAACCTTGTATAGGGTTTCATCCCAGATGGACGTTCTGAAGCAGGCGCACTCCAGAGGGCGAGACAAGCGCTTCAGGTCTTCCTCCCGCTCTTTGAAAATCTAGCAAAGGAGGGAAATGGGGGTCCATGAATGATCCCAAATAACAACCGCTCCAAAGGCAAGACAAGGAGAGAAATCCCTCCCAGGCCTGAGGGCACCCCTCAGTTGCTGGGCCTGGGTCCCCAGGGCGCCTCACCAGGTCACGCTGGTCCTCCTGCACCAGATCCATCTTGTGCACCAGGCAAAATATCTTGGCGTCGGAGGAGTTCTGTAGGATGGCTTCCAAGCAGGACTGGTAGTAGTGCATGTCCTTCTCCAGCTCCCGGCTCTCCACATCGAAGACGTAGATCAAGACCTCCACATTGCGGAATATGTTGTCCCGCTGGCTGGTGAAGTAGTTCTCCATGAAGGTGTCCTGCCTAGGAAGGAAGGGAAGGGTGTAGAGCTGTGTCTTTCCTAAAGCAATTCTCAGCTCCAAAGTCTGAGGGCCATGAGTCTGCTGAGCTCAGCGTGGCTCCTGACTCATAAGTAGAGCTGCCAAGGCTCTCAGTCTGAGATAGAATTACACTATGCAACAAAATTTGAAAAATGTTAAGTTACTGGTTTGAAAGTGTTATTTCCTGTTTAATTGTATGGTCTTTGAAAGTAGCTGCCATCCTCCAGAAACTTCATTTTGTGGCTGTCACAAACTATATTGAATTGAATCTTTTATGAGATATTCATTGAAAAACTATAGCAAAATGTGCTGCAGGATATCCCGCGAAAAACAAAGTTTTTGCAGATTATAAACTTTTTTCATGTTTTTATGACAGAACCAATTAGGAAATGACATTTATTTCACAGGAACAAAAACCATATTACACCAGGAGCCACCCAGTCCAACCCCCTTATGCCAAGCAGGAAAGTACAATTACTATTATTTTACTATCTATTTTTATTATTATTAGTCTCATAGAGTTGGAAACTGTCCCAAAGGCCACCCAGTCCAATCCTTCTGCCATAAAGAAAGAAACCATCAAAGCCCTCCCTACAGATGACCATCCAACCTCTGATTAAAAGCCTCCAAAGAAAGGGTCTCCAATTCACTCCAAGGCAGAGAGTTCTACTATTGAACAGCTCTTCCTACTGTCAGGAAGTTCTTTCTAGGGTTCAGATGAAATCTCCTTTTCTGCCATTTGATTCCCAGTCTCCAGGGCAACAGAAAACAAGCCTGCTCCATCTTCCTTAGGACTTCCTTTCAGGTATTTAAAAATACCTGTTTAAGAAGGGTTCAGTCTCAGTCTGGCTTAAGTATGGACTTCCCTTCCTCGGCCCAACTGTCCTCTAGGATGATGTTTTAGGTTTCCTCCAACTGGGCCCATCCTTTTGAACACCTTGAGCCAACGAGAAGTACTTACCCGCCACAGTCCCATAAGTTCAAGACCAAGTTGCCCAGGAACCGAACGTGCGAGTGTTCCACATCAACTGCAAAAGAGCAAGACATGAGACCTGTGAACCAATTCTATTCTCTTCCAAACACACAACCCTCTTTCAAAGCCCAGGATCCTGATTAGAAAAAGGGTCTTAAAGTAAGTCTGTCGGAGAACAGGAGCACAAAGAAGGGGAGCTGGAGATAAGACAAGCAAAGGAGCATGAAACAGAAGCAAAGGAGCGTGAAACAGCATCGTATTTGCTTCTGGGGCTTCGTAGACACTGTTTCTCATCCATCATCCATGCAACATCTGCTCTGGGTTTCTTTGGAAAGAAACTGTGACTACAGTAGAGTCTCACTTATCCAACATTTGCTTATCCAACATTCTGGATTATCCAACACAGTTTGCCTCCCGCCCTGATCCACAGCTGTTTCTCTAGACAGCAAGGATTGAATTTTTTATGGATTTAATTTCCAACAATGTTGCTACCGTAAGTTCATTTTATGCAATTCTATCTTTATTTGTAGTCAATTTGTTAGTAGCCAATGTTTTTAAGACAATGTTTTCAATATATTGCGATGTTTTGGTGCTAAATTCATAAATACAGTAACGTTACTGTTTTTTGGACTCCTTTTTCTGTCCATTTGTTGTAAAATGTGATGTTTTTGGTGCTTAATTTGTAAAATCATAACGTAATTTGATGTTTAATAGGCTTATGCAACCCTTATACTAGCGGTTACTTCTGACCATTGTACCTGTTGGTTACCTCTTCAACATAGTCACAGGGTTCAGCCCAGTTTAAGGTTTTCCCCATGATCTTATAGCACCTTAACTTCCTTCATGTTTACAAGTTTCACTCAGTGCACTTTGCTCAGTTCATTTTATGATTTTTATCACTGTGTTTTAACATGTGTCTTACAATAATTGTGATTTTATTTTATGCCTTTTAATTTTATTTGTGTGTTTTTTGTATTTGATACCATTGTATGCTTGTTTTATATCTGTAAGCTGCCCCGAGTCCCTCTGGGGAGATGGTGGCGGGGTATAAAAATAAAATTATTATTATTATTATTTTCCTTAATCCCTCCTTATTATCCAACATTTTCGCTTATCCAACATTCTGCCGGCCTGTTTATGTTGGATAAGTGAGACTCTACTGTACTTGCCTACATATAGACACAGAAGGGTGTAAAAGGAAGCAGCTTCGAAGACCAAAGAAGCAAAAAGTCTTACTTGTGGCTCCGAGGCGCCGCGTGTCCCGCGCAATGTAGTTGGCAAAAATAATGGATCTCATGCTGGTCTTGCCGGACCCACTCTTCCCCATCAAGAGCACCTGGAGGTTGAGGGAGAGCCGGACTCAGTATGCATTATCAAACAAGGTGTACCTCTCATGGTTTCGCTTAGAAAAGTTGAGGCCCATCTTACCTTCTTCTTCATGGCTGTGTTCGGCATCCCACACCTGCAGAGGGGAAGAGGGATGGGCAGTGAGTGTGGAATAATAATAATGAATTTATTACATCATTAAAACAAAAGATAAAACACTATTAAAAGAAATACAAGATACACAGATTTTTCTTTTGTGTCAGGAGCAACTTGAGAAACTGCAAATAGTTACTGGTTTGAGAGAATAATAATAATAATAATAATAATAATAATAATTTTATTTTTATACCCCGCCCCATCTCCCCGAAGGGACTCGGAGCGGCTTACATGGGACCAAGCCCGGTCATCAACAATATAAAAACAAGCAATAAAACAAGTCAAACAACAATAAAACAAATCATAAAAAATCCCATACAAAACATAATGATAAAATCCTGGATAAGATCTAGAGGAAACTGGGCCAAAAGTGCTAGTTATGTCGGTCTGCAAGGACGTTGCCCAGTGGGATGCCCGGATGTTGTATCATCCTGTGGGAGAATTCTCTCATGTCCCTGCATGGGAAGCTGGAGCTGATAAGATGGGATTTCCCCAGGCAGGAATTAGCCAGGCCTTGATGCTGCAAGGTTTTTCAATGCTAATCAAGTTGATTAATTGCAACATTTGCACTTGCCTCAACAGACAATAATAATAATAATAATAATAATAAAACTTTATTTATACCCCGCCACCATCTCCCCAACGGGGACTCGGGGCGGCTTACATGGGGCCATGCCCAGAACAGTACAATATAGCAAAATATAAAAACAACATATCATAATACAATTAAACAATACAATAAATAATCATGTACAGTGCAACACAAAATAAAAAAAACAACAACAAAAAAACAATATAACAGGGCGGGTTGCATGAGACACTTAGTTAAAATTTGGGGTGAGAAAAGGATAAGAATACAACCACGGGGAACAGGGACATAAGATAGAAAAACAATCTAGAGGATAGATGTTGGGGGGAGTAACAAAAGAAGTGTGTAATAGTTACTCTCCGAAAGCACATCGGAAAAGCCAGGTTTTTTAATCTTTCCTGAAGGCTAAAAGAGTGGGGGCTTGCCTGATTTCGATGGGCAGTGAGTTCCACAAACGGGGGGCCACAGCAGAGAAGGCCCTCTCCCTTGTTCCCACAAGGCGGGTCTGGGATACAGGCAGTGGCGACAGGAGGGCCTCCCCTGATGATCGAAGACATCGGGCAGGTTTATGGTAGGAGATACGGTCACGAAGGTAGGTGGGTCCCAAACCGTTTAGGGCTTTATAAATGATGGTCTGCACCTTGAATTGGGATCGGAAAGTGAACGGCAGCCAGTGGAGCTCCTTAAACAGGAGAGTAGATCTCTCCCTGTAACTCGCCCCCGTTATTAATCTGGCAGCTGAGCGTTGGACCAGTTGTAATTTCCGAGCCGTCTTCAAGGGAAGCCCCACATAGAGCGCATTACAGTAGTCCAGTCTAGAGGTAACTAGGGCATGGACCACCGTGGTCAAGTCAGACTTCATGAGGTATGGTCGTAGTTGGCGCACAAGTTTGAGTTGTGCGAAAGCCCTCCCGGCCACCGCCGACACCTGAGCCTCAAGCGTCAACGCTGAATCCAGGAGGACCCCCAAACTGCGGACCTGTGATTTCAGGGGGAGTGCAACCCCGTCTAGCACAGGTTGCCACCCGATACCCCGATCAGACGAGCGACTGACCAGGAGAGCCTCTGTCTTGTCAGGAAGAGTTCTTTTCCCATCCTGGACATCATTCCACAGATATATAAGCCCAACTTGCCTAGTTTCCAACAGACCTCACAACCTCTGGCGAAGCCTGCCATAGATGTGAGCGAAATGTCAGGAGAGAATGCTTCTGTAACATGGCCAGACAGCCGGAAAAACTCACAGCAACCCAATAATAATACTGTACTAACAATACCATCTCGTCTGGAAATAGCCCGAAGGGCCACTGCAAAGAGCTTCCCAATTGAGGCCCAGTTTCCCGGAGCTTCCAAGCCTCAGGAGATTAACTTCCCCAACAAGTTATTTTTCGTGGCCGAAGGCTACTTTTGGGGGAGCCTTTCAGTCCATAGAGCCCTTTTTTCTTAGGATAAAGCCGGTGGGGCGAGCGAGGGCGCTCCTGAGCATGTGCAGAGCGCCTTTCTCGCATTAAGGGCTGCAAACCATTCAACGGGCCTCAGAGGGACCAACAAACCCACCCAGAAGGTAAGGAGGCCCGCCCGCTCCTCCCAGCCCTCACCTCTGGTGCTGGACCGGCCTCGGCAGCGGCGGGAGCGAGAAGAAGGAAGTAGCAGGAGAGTCCGCGGCCCTGAAAGGCGTCCTCGGCTCTTTTCGCTTTAGGCCTCAAAGCCTCGGCCTCGAGTACTCTGCCTGCCCGCGAGGCGCTACCTCAGCCCAGCCTCACCCACCCCAGCACCTCGGGACAGTCACGTGAGCTCAGCTGCTTTCGCTTCCCGTCGGCTCGCTCTGCTCTTTACCCGCCCTCCTGTCAGGTGACTAGAGAGCCGCTTGTGATCATAGAGAAGAATAAAGGCGCCTAGAGCGGCCCGACGCGCCCAATCACGCCCTCCTTGCGGTGAAGCCGGAATAACCATATTACTTCAGGGCAAAATTGCCCTTTACGGGGGCATTTAATTACCTTACTGTTGGAGTTGCTGTGAATGTTAGGACTTGCCATCTCGTTTCTGCAACTCTATAGGCCCTTCCACACAGCCATCTAACCTAGAATATCAAGGCAGATAATCTACAATATCTGCTTTGAACTGGGTTATCTGAGTCTACACTGCCATATAACCCAGTTCAATGTGGATTTTATTCAGCTGTGTGGAAGGGGCCCACGATGCACAACCAACCAGCGACAAACTATACCAGAGGAGCAGAAATATCAATCCGCTCCGAGTTCTAGTCCGAACTTCCATGGATCTTCTAGGGAATAGACTCAGTTAAAGTTCGGACTAAAAGCCAGGAGTAGTACTAGATAGCCAGGTGCTTCTATAAGCCTTGCCATACAAGTGAGCAAAAGGATCGTGCAAATCCGCTCCGGGCTTTAGTCCGAACTTGGAAGGAGTTTTCCAAAGTGCTGAACTGGGCCCAGTACCTTGGATCAAGCCCATGCAATTCAAACAATTCGAACCCAGAGAATGCTCTGAACATAATCCAATCAACCATATCTTCTCTGTAAGAACATAAAAAGAAATATGTATGCAAAAAAGAAACTAGTGCTCATAGCCTCCCATATGGTCTAGCGGTTAGGATTCCTGGTTTTCACCCAGGCGGCCCGGGTTCGACTCCCGGTATGGGAAGTTGTGATTTTTTCCCCCCCTACAAAATGATTCTTTTGCACTCATTTTTCCGCCTTGATGGAGAAACAAAGCCAAATAGAAGACCTAAGACAAATATCATTTTTTCTATCGAATAAAGGTAGAATTTCTCCAACTCTTCGATAGTGAAAATTACGCAGCTCCAAAGCAGGAACTGAGTCAGATGCTAGGAAGCCTCTGGTCGGAAGGAGGCGCTGCTGCACTGTTTTGCAAAACCCAGTTTTAGAATTATTTTAATCCAGTAGTGCATCTACATTGTAGAATTAATATAGTTTAATAGCCATAGAATCCTGAGAGCTTTTACAAGGTCTTTAGCTTTCTCTGCCAAAGAGTGTCAAACTGCAGCTCCTAGAATCCCATAACATTGAGCCATAGCAGTTGACATAGTATCAAACTGTATCAATCAGTACTGTTTTATATTTACTTCACATTAATTGCTGTCCATTCCGGTTAGGGGAGATGGATTTTGGGGATTGCAACTCCCAGAATCCTCAGCCAGCATGTTTTGCACTCATATAACTAATCAATATGCTTTCCCAAAACATAAACACATCTGGAATTGAAATACAAAATTAATATCCCCCCAAAGGAAATGTAAATATATATTGTTGTATTATTATTATATTTATCATTATTATTATTATTATTATTATTATACCTTAATATTTATACCCCTCTTTTTCTCTCCATAGTAATCAGGGCTAGGGTTGATGGGAATTAGAGTCCAATAAATTCTTCCGGGATTTTTTTTTCCTTATAGGGGATTTTCCATTTGACAACAGGAAGGCGTGCATCCGGGAAGAGGGGATTCATTCACAAATAACTCTTTGCTCCGCCCATCTCGCCTCTGATTGGCTGAGCGGGCGGACAGAGGGCGTGGCTAAGGGAACAAAAATCTCCCTGCTGCTGAAGTTTGTGTCAGATCTCAACATTCTTTTTGTTAAAGGAAAACTGTTTCTTTGGAAGGAATTTCCGAGGCGGAGAAAAGTGAACGATGGAGAACCAGACAGGTCAGCAGATGGCTTATTATTGTTATAGTATTTTATACATAATAATTCTTTTTATATATTTTTATATTATATTATTATATATTATTTTTATTTCATTATCATTATTTGTTTTATTGTAGTTATTTTTGTTGGTTTTATAATATTTTTAAGTGTGAATGTTGCAATTGATCACCTTGATAAGCATTGAATAGCCTTGCAGCTTCAAAGCCTGGCTGCTTCTTGTCTGGGGGAATTCTGGTTGAAGAGGTGTTAGCTGGCCCTGATTGTTTCCTACCTGGAATTCCCCTAGTGTTGTTCTTTATTTACTGTCCTGATTTTAGAGTTTTTTAAAAATATTGCTAGCCAGATGTTGTTCATTTTCACAGTTTTCTCCTTTCTGTTGAAATTGTCCACATGCTTATGGATTTCAATGGCTTCTCTGCATCATTTGACATGGTGGCTCCCCCAGGCAGGAGGCAGCCAGGCTTTGCAGCTGCAAGGCTTTTCAATGCTAATCAAGGTGGCAAATTGCAACATTCACACTTGCATCTAACAGACAAGAACTTCTGGAACATGGCCATACAGCCTGGAAAACTCACAGCAACCCAACCCTTTTATTTTTATTTCCTCCACAAATTGGCTATTTGAGATCCCTACCACTTCCTCCCCTCCAACATTAATAATAATGGGATAATAGTATATTAAATAGAATTGTGTATATATAACCGGATCCTCTATAAGTAATGATTCTGTATATCCCTAGGGAAGATTCACACCCGCTGCCCATACAATAGGAGGAAAATAGCTTGGTGCGTCACATGGAAAACAATGCAGGTGGCACCACATTTCAGTTCAAAGGCATTTGTTTCCCCGCTCTGTTTTGTGGTTAGGTTGCAACGGAAGGATTTTTAGGGGGTTAAAACTGGCACATGATTTTAACTGCAATGGAATCATAAAATCCTAGAGTTGGAAGAGACCTCGTGGTCCATCCAGTCCAATCCCATTCTGCCAAGAAGCAAGAAAATCACATTAAAAGCACCCCAACAGATGGCCATCCAGCCTCTGCTTAAAAGCCTCCAAAGAAGGAGCCTCCACCACACGCCAAGGCAGAGAGTTCCACTCCTGAACAGCTCTCACAGTGAGGAAGTTCTTCCTGATGTAATAATAATAATAATAACTTTATTTTTGTATGCCGCCTCCATCTCCCCAACGGGGACTCGGAGCGGCTCACACGGGGGCAAACCCAATACAATCATATAATATCATAAAATCAACAGTTGAAACATCAAAGAATGCATTTAAAAACAAATTAAACAAGTCATGATTTAAAATAGACATAATTAAAATATTAAACAATCATCCAAGGCGTTAAAATGTCCAATATAGGACAACAGTCTGATGTTCAGGTGGAATTCTCTTTCCTGTCGTTTAAAGCCATTGATCCGTGTCCTTGTCTCCAGGGCAGCAGAAAACAAGCCTGCTCCCTCCTCTCTATGACTTCTCACTTCTTTATAAATGGCCCTCATCATGTCTCCTCTCAGCCTTCTCTTCTGCAGGCTAAACATTTCCAGCTCCTTAAGCCGCTCCTCATAGGGCTTGTTCTCCAGACCCTTGATTATTTTAGTCGCCCTCTTCTGGACACATTCCCAGGAGGTGGAGTTTCCCAAGGCCAAGCACCTTCTCTGCCAAAGAGCCCTTGCCAAACTACACATCCCAGGATCCCATAACATTGAGGGGAGGCAGTGGAAGCTGTGTCTCCTCTGTTGGGTTTTGGGGTGATTGGGGCTCAGTGCTCTCCTCTTGAGCGGACCCCAAAGACCCACCTTAGGCCCGGTGTCCCATTCGGGTCAAGGGAGCTCCTCCGTGTTGGTGTGTGCGTGTCCTGGCACATGCGTGGGCCTCTGGAGAGGAAATGAGCGCATCCAGGCTCATTGTCTGAAAGCACATCCTCTCCCATACAACGGAGGAGGAGGGAGAAGCAAAAGGAACCCATTGAACCATGCCTTGAGCTTAATGTCAAGGGGAAGCCTTTATCTATTATTATTATTATTATTATTATTGACACAACGACGTTGTATGACACAGCAAACAAGATAGATATGCTGGATTTCATTTCACAAAATCACAAGTCAAACACTTCCCAAGTGTCTAGGACTATGTGATGTATTTTCGGATGATGCGTGCAGATCCCAGTAGGGTGGCCTTTTGCAGTTGGCAGATCGTAATTTTGTCAATATCTATTGTTTCCAAATGCCGGCTGAGATCTTGTGGCATAGCACCCAGTGTGCCCATGCACTGGTTTCTACCAGAGTCTTTGAAGTTCAATCTTGAGGTCCTGATATCGGCTGAGTTTTTCTTGTTGTTTTTCGTCAATGTGACTGTCACCTGGGATGGCAACATCAATGATCCAAACCTTTTTCTTTTCCACAACTGTGATGTCTGGTGTGTTGTGTTCCAGAACTTTGTCAGTCTGGATTCGGAAGTCCCACAGTTTGTGTGCTCATTTTCCATTATCTTTGCTGGTTTATGATCCCACCAATTCTTTGCTGCTGGGAGGTGGTACTTGAGGCATAAGTTCCATTGTATGCAATCCAACAATAAAGAAAAATCAGAATCAAAACATCTTTATGCATATTTCTTATCAGTTTTAGACTTTCCCATTACTACTTTACTACATATCTCTCTACTACACCTTTTTATCTACTTATACATGTTTTATTTATTATTATTATTATCGTTATTATTGCTGGCAGGTGGTACTTGAGGCATAAGTTCCAATGAATCATTTGGGTCACATAGTTGTGCCTCTGTTTGTAGTCTGTCTGTGCAATTTTTATTACAGCAGCTGAGGCAAGAACAGGTTTCCTTGCACAATCTGGATTTTGGGTCATCAGCTGATTTTTTGATCTTGGCCTTCATTGCCTTTGTCCTGATGTCTTGCTCCTGGGCTGCAAGGATCAGGCCTTCTGTCTCCGTCTTCAGGGTCCCATTTGTGAGCCAGAGCCAAGTCTGCTCCTTGTCAGCTTTTCCTTCAATTTTGTCAAGGAACTTTCCATGCAATGATTTGTTGTTGTTATTATAGTCATCATCATCATCATCATCATTCTGTCTCCTCAGTGCTGCCCGCAACTGACTTCCAGGATCTCCTGATGGAGTTCGACCAGGTGCTCCAGGACTTTGACAACGGGGCCCCTTCCCAATACGGGCAACACCTTGCGGAGCTCAAGCAGCGGGTCCTTCCCAGTGCCTCCGACAGCGGCATCGAGGATTCGGAAAGTGAGTGGGGACGTTGGGACACCGTATCTCTCATAGACTCATAGAATTGGAAGAGATTGCACGGGCCATCTAGTTCAACCCTCTGCCATGCAGGAAAAGCACGATCAAAGCCGTCCTAACAGATGGCCTTCCAGCCTCTGTTTAAAAGCCTCCTAAGAAGGAGCTTCCACCAGACTCTGACTGCTCAACAGCTTTTCTTACAGTCCTTAGGTCCAAGTGGAATCTCTTTAATTTTAACCTATTGCTTTCTCCCCGACTCTTCCCCTGCCCTGCTTGTATGGGCTTTGTTGACATCATGCAAATCAGCAAATTGTGAGTTTTGGAGGATGAGGACAGGGAATCGGTTCTGGTTTCCAGCCCTTGGAAAGCCCTGTCCAAGGTTCTGGTCTTATATGTACAGTGGAATCTCACTTATCCAACATAAACAGGCCGGCAGAATGTTGGATAAGTGAATATGTTGGATAATAAGGCGAGATTAAGCAAAAGCCTATTAAACATCAAAATAGGTTATGATTTTACAAATTAAGCACCAAAACATCATGTTATACAACAAATTTGACAGAAAAGTAGTTCATTACAAATTAATGCTATGTAGTAATTACTGTATTTACGAATTTAGCACCAAAATGTCACAATGCATTGAAAACATTGACTACAAAAATGCGTTGGATAATCCAAAATGTTGGATAAGTGAAACTCTACTGTATGTCAATGTGCCTTCAAGGGCCCTTCTACACAGCACTATATCCCAGAATATCAAGGCAGAAAATCCCATAATATCTGCTTTGAACTAGGTTATCTGAGTCTATAATGCCATATCACACAGTTCAAAGCAGATAATGTGGGATTTTATTTAGCTGTGTGGAAGGGGCCCTAAAGGTAAAGATAAAGGTTTTCCCCTGATTAAGTCTAGTCGTGTTTGACTCTGGGGATTGGTGCTCATCTCAATTTCTAAGACGAAGAGCCGGCGTTGTCCATAGACACCTCCAAGATCATGTGGCCGGCATGACTGCATAGAGCGCCAGAGTGGTACTATTGATCTACTCAAATTTTCATGTTTTCGAACTGCTAGGTTGGCAGAAGCTGGAGCTAACAGCAGGAGCTCACCCCAATCCCTAAATTTGAGCTGCCAATCTTTTGGTCATCAGCAAGCTCAGCAGTTTAATCTGCTGTGCCACCGGGGGTCCTAATCACCCCTAAAATTTATAGAGTTTTCCTTAAAGAAGACTATCTAAGGAAGGTTTGTTTTCTCAGCTCCTTCCGCTGAAATACAGCCTTCGGTATTCCTTGGCAGTCCTTCTGGGTTTGGGGAAGAGTCTTTCTCTTTGGACGGCTGCTCCCATTTATCCCATCTGTGGAAAGGGGTTTCTGGGAGCCGCCGTCCATAATTCTAGGAACTCCCCATGCAATCTCAAAAGGTACCTGCCTCCATTCTTTGCAAGGTCTAATCTGCAGCATTTTGGGAGGAAAGGGTATAAGGCCAGACCTTGTGCCTCTGAGTCTTGGCTACCAACTATGAGCCTTCCTTTGCTTCCTTTCCATAGGCGGCAGCAGCACATCCCCGGGCAGCAGCCTCAACACCAGCGAGGAAGACCTGAATGCTCCATCTGTGTTGACTCCGGCATCGTCAAACTCCAAAGGTAGAGCCGAGAATGGATAAATGTATGAATCAAAGGGGACATGGAAATATCAAGGAATGGGAAGATGGGCATCAGGGAGAACTCAGATTCGGGGAGAAGGTTGGGCCCTTTTCCCGTCATCCAGATGATGCCATTTTGGGCCATGATGGCTTTTTGGGTGCTAAAGCCCAGAAGAGGGTCATAGCTACTGTGAGTCTCCTTTGTGGAGAGAAAAAGTGGGGCATAAATAAACATAATAATAATAATAATAATAATAATAATAATAATAATAATAATACATTTTATAGAATAACATACTGTATATACTCTAGTATAAGCCTAGTTTTTCAGCCCTCTTTTTAAGACTGAAAAAGCCCCACTCGGCTTATACTCGGGTGAGGGTCCTGGTGGGCTTATATTTGGGTCAGCTTATACTCGAGAATATATGGTACATTTATTATTTTTCTCTATTATTATTGGTATTATTACATTTATTATTTTTCTCTATTATTATTGGTATTATTACATTTATTATTTTTCTCTATTATTGTTGCTACTATTACATTTATTTTACTCTATTTTTAATATTATTATTATTAATACATTTATTATTTCACTCTGATCTTATTATTTTATTATTATTATTAATACATTTATTATTTCACTCTGATCTTATTATTATTATTATTGCATTTATTATTTTACTCTATTATTACATGTGTTATTTTCCTGTATTTATTATTATTATTATTACATGTATTATTTTACTCTATTATTATTAAAAGGATGCATAAGCACATTTACATTGAAGAAGATGAGAATAATGATTTGATCAGAGTTGGACAGTCTTATCTTAAATCTGAGCTTTATGTAAATAATCAAAAACATTTATCCTACTGATGCCTCAATTAATGTAATTTTATTGGTAATTATTTTTTTATTTCTGAAATTTACCACCCTCGGCTTATACTGGAGTCAATGTTTTCCCAGTTTTTTTGTGGTAAAATTAGGTGCCTCGGCTTATATTCGGGTCGGCTTATACTCGAGTATATATGGTATATAATAATATAATATAATGATATAATATAATTATATTATATTATATACCAGTATAATATAATAATATATAATAATCATAATCATAATAAAGTGCCTATGACACTATATTATTATTATTGTTATTATTCAAAAGTTTATTAAACTGCAAAAACTTTCTTTTCATGGGACATCCTCCAACACAGTTTACCCTAGTTTTTCAATGACTATCTCCTAGAGTAGAGTCAAAATCAATTCAACCTAGTTTGTGGCAGCCACAAAAACAAAGTTTCTGGAGTCTAAGAACTACTTTCAAAGTAAAGACTGCACAGTCAAACAGGAAATAACACTTTTGAACCAGGAATAGAATTTTTTCAAATTTTGTTACATAGTGTGATAATAATACCCTATCCTCTTTTGTTTGAGGCAGCCAGGCTCGATCAATATGAGTTGCTCATCTTTACTGCCTTTAATCTTAAGGGGAGAATAGAGTCAAGACATCCTTTCAAAAGGCGGTTGGACTACAACTCCCATCAGCCCAATAAGCAGAGCTGGGAGCTGTAGTCTAAGCACTCTTTGGAGCAGGCATGGGCAAACTTGGGCCCTCCAGGTGTTTTGGACTTCAACTCCCACAATTCCTAACAGCCTACCGGCTGTTAGGAATTGTGGGAGTTGAAGTCCAAAACACCTGGAGGGCCCAAGTTTGCCCATGCCTGCTTTGGAGGGACTCCTGATTTCCCATTTTCTCATGAAGGGTATTTCCAGTTATCTTGTGGTTGAAACGTTTGAGATTTTGGTCCAGACTTTGGTGTCCGGATGCAAAGGATTGACCACTTGGCTTCTTCCTCTCGCAGCCCGGCTTGGAGATACGCACGAATTGGAAGCATTCATTGCTGACTTGGACCAGATTCTGGAAGGTGAGTACGATACATTCGAGACAGTGACTGGGAGTCTGGTTTTGAAAAAGGGTTTTAAAAAATACAAAATACTGTTTTGTGTACAAAATACTGTTTTTTTACAACTTATTTCAAGAGGCTGCAAGATATTGTACATACAGTAGAGTCTCACTTATCCAACATAAACGGGCTGGTAGAACGTTGGATAAGCAAAAATTTTGGATAATAAGGAGGAATTAAGGAAAAGCCTATTAAACATCAAATTACGTTATGATTTTACAAATTAAACAACAAAACATCATGTTTTGCAACAAATCGACAGAAAAAGCAGTTCAATACACGGTAACGTTAGTAAGTAATTACTAAATAATTACTAAATTATTACTGTGGCGCAGCTGGCTAGTAACCAGTTGCAATAAATCACTACTGACCGAGAGGTCATGAGTTCGAAGCCCGGGTCGGGTTAAGCCTCCGACCTTTAATAGCCCCGGCTTGCTGTTGACCTATGCAGCCCCGAAAGACAGTTGCATCTGTCAATTAGGGAAATTTAGGGACGCTTTATGCGGGAGGCTAATTTAACAAATTTACAACACCATAAAACTGCCAGCAAAACACGAGGAAAGGAATGAGGAAGTACAGCCACTACTGGACGGTGAAGCAACACCTCCTCCGTGGCCGGAATCATGAAGCTGGAAAAATGTTAAAAATGCCTCTGAGTCTGTCTACTGTATGTTGTTTGTCTGTTGGCATTGAATGTTTGCCATATATGTGTTCATTGTAATCCGCCCTGAGTCCCCTTCGGGGTGAGAAGGGCGGAATATAAATACTGTAAATAAATGAATAAATAAATAAATTACTGTATTTACGAATTTAGCACCAAAACATCACAATGTATTGAGAACATTGACTACCAAAACATTGACTACTAAAAGGCAAACTGTGTTGGATAATCCAGAACACTGGATAAGTGAATGTTGGATAAGTGAGACTCTACTGTATATAAATTCTAGTGCCTTACTTCCAATCTTGAATATGCTCACTGCGCCTTGGCTATTGGTTGGTTATGTTTTATTGTATTTTATATGGTTTGTTTTTATATGTTTATGTGTTTAAAATGCATTTTGCTATTGTATTTTGTGCTGTATTTTGGGCTTGGTTCCCGTGTGAGCAGCCCTGAGTCCCTCCGGGGTGATTGGGCAGGATATAAGAATAAAGATTATTTTATTATGACACAGCAAACAAGATAGATATGCTGGATTTCATATCACAAAATCACAAGTCGAACATTTCCCAAGCGTTTAGGACTGTGTGATGTATTTTCGGATGATGCACGCAGATCCCAGCCGGGTGGCCTTTTGCAGTTGGCAGATCGTGATTTTGTCAATGTCTATTGTTTCCAAATGCTGGCTGAGATCTTTTGGCACGGCACCCAATGTGCCGATCACCACCGGGACCACCTGCACTGCTTTCTGCCAGAGTCTTTGAAGTTCAATCTTGAGGTCCTGATAGCGGCTGAGTTTTTCCTGTTGTTTTTCGTTAAGATTATTATTATTATTATTATTATTATTATTATTTTATTTTATGACACAGCAAATAAGATAGATATGCTGGATTCCGTTTCACAAAATCACAAATCGAACACTTCCCAAGTGTCTAGGACTGTGTGGTGTATTTTTGGATGATAGCCGCAGATCCTAGTTAGGTGGCCTTTTGCAGTTGGCAGATCGTGATTTTGTCAATGTCTATTGTTTCCAAATGCTGGCAGAGATCTTTTGGCACGGCAACAATTATTATTATTATTATTATTATTATTATTATTATTATTATTATTATTATTATTATTATATATGGTGTATTAATACACCTGGAGGTTTCTGGAGAGGCCTTCGTTTGGGGGTCAACTCTTGTGCCTGATGAACTGCTGACCAGAAGGTTGCCGGTTTGAATCTGCAAGGCAGGGTGAGCTCCTATCTGTCAGCTCTAGCTTGCGGGGACATGAGAGAAGTCTCCCAGCAGGATGGTAACTCATCTGGGCATCTCCTGGGCAATGTCACTGTAGACTGCCAATTCTCTCACACCAGAAACGACTTGCGGTATGTTCTGAAATCACTATTAAAAAAATTACATTGATGGCTTTTAAAATATTTCTTGTCCTTCCTTTTGCAGAGATGTGAGGCTCCGTGCTGAATACATGGACTGAGACCTGCCCTGTTTGCCAAAAGTGGGCCATTTGGGATTATACCTTAATGGCACATCTTGTCCCTTTCTGGACTGCCTTTTTGCCATCTGGTTCCTCATAAAGCTCAAGAGGGAAAGTACGGACAATTTGTAAAACGCAGAAGGAGACGCCCATTTGGGAAACCATTTTTCCATCTGCAAAGACAATCTGAAACCAGAGGAAGGTTGCTGAGCATTCTCTATCTCGACCACAAACAGAACAACTCTTTCCCCAAATCTGCTGCATGTGCGGAAGCATGTGCTCTATCATGTGAACATGTGGGTTTTATGCTCCTGGACTTCCCCTTAATACGCATTGCTTCGGGGCAAAGAGGTACCTCTCCCTCCATGGCTCTTGCTCTCGTGTAAATATTGTAAAATAAGATGGATGCATTTCTCCTGCTGTACATTTTTTATATGGAGCTATTTAAATAAATGGAGCTTTGGCTGAAAATCTGTGTGTTTCTAGCTTCCGCAGTGATTCTGCTTTCCATCCAGCATTGAACTACAACTCCCAGCATCTCTCAACATGATCTTTGTAGTGGGAGATGCAGTCCAGACACTTCTAGAGAATTGCATGATCCCTGAATTGACCCCCAAATGTTATTGGAAATGACTGCACCCAGTCTCTGGGGAGATATCCCTTTGGAAATACAGTAGAGTCTCACTTATCCAACATAAATGGGCCAGCAGAACGTTGGATAAGCGAATATGTTGGATAATAAGGAGAGATTAAGAAAAAGCCTATTAAACATCAAAATAGGTTATGATTTTACAAATTCAGCACCAAAACATCATGTTATACAACAAATTTTTACAGAAAAAGTAGTTCATTACACATTAATGCTATGTAGTAATTACTGTATTTACAAATTTAGACCCAAAATATCACGATGTATTGAAAACATTGACTACAAAAATGTGTTGGATAATCCAGAACGTTGGATAAGCGAGTGTTGGATAAGTGAGACTCTACTGTACAGTGAATGGCAATCATAAACTTATTGAAAAGGAAAAATGATGTCATATCCATTTGGCAAATGTGAATCTCCATGAGACCAGCTTTTGAAAACCACTAGTTAAGAAAAGCATGACCTTGTTAGAAGTCAACCCTTTGAATAAGTGATATTCACAAGCATTCATGTAATGGCACACAGGTAACTCAGCTGTTAAACTGAAGGACCATGTCTTTGAACTGCCAAGGATAAAGACATGTCAATTGGGGCAATTGAAGGGTATAGGAAAGTGAGCAAGAAGGTGGTATTTGGAAGCATAGAATACAGCATTTGTTTCGGGCTCTAATGTTGAGCCCTTCCCTTGATGGAGAGCAAGGCTTTGCGCTGAAATGCAGGGTTTGGCTTGAGGTGAGCCACTTCCTCACCATCAGAATGAAGTCAGCTCACGAGAAAAGCCTCGTGAGAAGAGCAGTCGCTCAGCAACAACCAATATTGCAACCAACCCTGGAAAAAAAAACCCCAAAAATAGGCAGGGCTGGTCCTCTTCTGGTTGCAGCCCATGTGGCAAAATGCTGTGTGGGTGGCTGATGCAGAAGCACTGTGCTGGGGGTGCCACTGAGGTCATCTAGTCCAACCCCTTCCTCCCACAAAAACCTCCATACACGCCCTGCTAAAACATCTCCAATAAAAGAGAGACCGTCATCATTGTGCCAGGAGGCCAAACCATTCCGTTTCTGGCTCAGGCTCAGCTCTGCAAATCCATTGAGGAAACCACACTCTCTCAGCCTCAAGAGAAAAGCTATGGGCAATCCCCTTTGAGTGACAAACACAGACAAGAAAACAATATTATTATTACGCTAATATTTAAAGTAAAGGTAAAGGGTTTCCCCTGACATTATGTCTAGACATGTCTGACTGTGGGGATTAGTACTCATCTCCATTTCTAAGACAAAGAGCCAGCGTTGTCCATAGACACCTCCAAGGTCATGTGGCTGGCATGACTGCATGGAGCGCTGTTACTTTGCCACCGGAGTGGTACCTATTGATCCACTCACATTTGCATGTTTTCGAACTGCTAGGTTGGCAGAAACTGGGGCTAACAGTGGGAGCTCACCCTGCTCCCCGGATTCAAACCACAGACCTCTCGGTCAGCAAGTTCAGCAGCTCAGCACTTTAATCTGCTGCACCACCAGGGCACCTAAATGTCTATTTTATAGTGGATCATTGCTCAAGGTAAAGGTAAAGGTTTTCCCCTGACGTTAAGTCCAGTCATGTCCGACTCTGGGGGTTGGTCCTCATCTCCGTTTCTAAGCCGAAGAGCCGGCGTTGTCCGTAGACACCTCCAAGGTCATGTGGCCACTGGCATGACTGCATGGAGCACCATTACTTTCCCGCCGGAGCGGTACCTATTGATCTACTCACATTGGCATGTTTTCGAACTGCTAGGTTGGCAGAAGCTGGGGCTAACAGCGGGAGCTCCCCCTGCTCCCCGGATTAGAACCACAGACCTTTCAGTCAGCAAGTTCAGCAGCTCAGTGCTTTAACCTGCTGCACCACCAGGGGCTCCTAAATGTTTATTTTATAGTGGATAATTGCCCAAAAACATTTGTTAACCCCAGAGAAGTTGGCTTCCCATTATTTGCTTCCCTTCCCTTAAATCTGCTGCCTCCAAATCCCTGCCCTTTTGGGTCTGAAAATAAATCCTCATTTTGGGCCCTAAGCCATTGTGGGCATGCCGGAAGCCATGGCTACTGAGAGGACAACATGTGCTGGTTGTTCCATATGGAACACCATGAAAGCCAACTCAACCATCATCATTATTCCCATCATAGCCTCTAAGCCTTTTGTGGTTTTGGGCTCCTTGCCTGAGTGTCTTTCTTTGCTGTCTGCTTCTCAGTTGCTGTTTTACTTTGCAACTCGTTGCATCAGGAAAGAATGTGCAAAATTTAAGAAAAATGAAGTTAAAATATTTTTTTTTAAAGCACAGCGACAAGATTAACAATTGCAAATATCTGGAAAGGAAAAAGACTCCCAACCCCCGAAGCATGGATAATAAGAATACTGGATATATAGTAGAGTCTCACTTATCCAAGCTAAACGGGCCGGCAGAAGCTTGGATAAACGAATATCTTGGATAATAAGGAGGGATTAAGAAAAAGGCTATTAAACATCAAATTGGGTTATGATTTTACAAATTAAGCACCAAAACATCATGTTAGACAACAAATTTGACAGAAAAAGTAGTTCGATACGCAGTAATGCTATGTAATAATTACTGTATTTACGAATTTAGCACCAAAATATCACAATATATTGAAAATATTGACTACAAAAATGGCTTGGATAATCCAGAAGCTTGGATAAGCGAGGCATGGATAAGTGAGACTCTACTGTAGTACAAATGGACAAATTAACACAAAAAAATAAGAGAAGGGAAAAATAAAACAGACTGGACAAACTTTACAAAATTTCTTACAAAAAGAAGAATGGATTTGATGATAGACCTGTCTAATATATAAAGCAGATTAAACGCAATACATAAAGACACAATTAACGAAAGAGACAACTTCGAAGCCAAGATGGGAAGTATAATCCGATTTTTTTCTATTTTTTTAAATCTCTGTTTCTATGTTTACTTTTCCTCTTGATACTTTCCCACTTTTCTATTGATATATTGTTCTACTACTTTCAATGTATCATACTTCACTATAAAAAGAAAATAAAAATTATTCACACCAAAAAAAGGTTGCTGGTAGTTTCTGTTTCTTTGTTTTTCTTCCCTTTCAAAGTCAGAGCAACAATGAGGACTGAAAGTGACAATGAGACATGATTTTGTCACATTTCCCCAGGAATTTACAGCTGATGAATCAACCATCACAGAAGTTCAAAGAGGGTGGCCCTTCTAAAAGCAGAAATCCGTGGCTAAAAGCATTCTAGACTGGTGGCTATTCGACACTCAAACACAAGATGCCTGTCTTCTGAACCTGTGCCTACACTGTGGAATTAATGCAGTTTGGTGCCACTTTAACGGCATGGAATTTGGAGACCTGCAGTTTGGAAGGTGCGAGCACTCTTTGGCCTGGTAAGACTACAGCTCCCATGATTCTATATCATTGAGCTATGGCAGTAAAAGTGGTACCAAACTGCATTGAAATCCACAAACTGCATTATAATCTACCCTCGGAGAGCCCATTCCAGCCTCTAACAACTCTTATCATATTATTATTAGTATTATTAGTATTGCAATATCTTTGTTGGAGATGAAAAGCAGCTCACAACACTGAAAAACAAGGCCGTTTAAAATCTTCAACATGTAAATATGGGAATAGAATTAAACGCACAAATTGGTTGTATGTATGGCTCCTGCCAACCTAGCAGTTCGAAAACATGCCAATGTGAGTAGATCAAAAGGTACCGCTCTGGCTGGAAGGTAACGGCACTCCATGCAGTCATGCTGACCACATGACCTTGGAGGTGTCTATGGACGATGCCGGCTATTCGGCTTAGAAATGGAGATGAGCACCAACCCCCAGAGTCAGTCATGACTGGACTTAACGTCAGGGGAAAACCTTTACCTTTATGGAGTTATGTCTTTTTAAAATAACTGGACATGAGAGAAGTCTCCCCGCGGTAGTCCCCTGAGCAACATCTTTGTAGACAGCTGATTCTCTCACACCAGAAGCGACTTGCAGCATGCAACCAAACAAACAAAACAACAGACCTTTTCAGAACCAACTATGACAATAATCTCAATCAACATCAAAGGCATGTCAACTGCCAAAGAACGGCTGTGCCGAGATAAGAAATGTGATGTGCTGTGTGTCCAAGAAACACACAGGGATAAACAACAGAAATGACCAAAAGTCCAAGGAATGATCTTAGTGGCGGAAAGACCACATGCTCAGTATGGAAGCACTGTCTTTGTCAAACCAGGCCTCCAAGTCAGCAGTGCTCATAATGTAGGGACAATAAGCCAGAAAAATAGTAAACTATTGTCTATGTAGCTTTGCCTCTACATATGCCCCTCCCTTCTTGGGGGCTGGTGCCTTTCTCCAGAAAGTTCCAAGACCAAAAGTTAGCTTGAAATCAACAAGTGAGGTCACAGGTATCACTTATGCCAAGTAGGTGTGGTAGGTGAGGAAGATCCTCAGCCATTGGTCAATTTTAGATGAGCCGGGATGTAAATTCTTTGTTTGCTACGCACATGTTGCGACGGCCATTTGCATAGTACGGACCCATTAGAGTGGGTGCCTACGGCTGTTTGCCTTATCATCAGCTATGATAACAATAAAAGGCTTGTTTTATTGCTCTCCTGGAATTTTCTCCTTTACTTTCCCTCCGGGCTAGTCTCCAACAATAACACTGAAGAAAATAATAGAGAGGTTATAACAGGAGAGCTTAATAACATCACAATTATCATTAGGTACAAATGAAGATTCCTGTTTCTCCTCTCCTAAGAACTTTGATAGGCACCGAAGGGTGGTAGTAATTGGTGACTTTAACAGCCATAGCCATGTATGGGGCTAGGCTCAGGAGAATAAAAATGGAGCAGCCATCCTCTCATGGGCTCAATTGCATAAACCATTGCTTATTCATGATAGTCAGCTCCCACCATGCTACAACAATGGGAGATGGCACCAAGGATATGACCCCAATCTCCTATTTGTGAGCGACAGCATTGTTCAGCAATGCACTAAATCACTGGGACCACCTATACCAAACACACAGCATTGGCTGGTAGTATGCCAACTGTTCTCAACTGTAAGGCCTTACTGAGGTAAGTTCAATTTTAGGGGCCCCTGATGGCACAGTGTGTTAAAGCGCTGAGCTGCTGAACTTGCGGACCAAAAGGTCCCAGGTTCAAATCCCGGGAGAAGGGTGGGATATAAATATTGTAATAAATAAATAAATAAATGAGCGCCCGCTGTTAGCCCCAGCTCCTGTCAACCTAGCAGTTCGAAAATATGCCAATGTGAGTAGATCAATAGGTACTGCTCCGGCGGGAAGGTAACAGTGCTCCATGCAGTCATGCCGGCCACATGACCTTGGAGGTGTCTACAGATAACGCCGGCTCTTAGGCTTAGAAATAAGATGAGCACCTATACTTATGCATGGGATTTAAAGGAAAATTGGCTAAAATCGTTCCACAGGTGGTATATTACACCAAAAAAGCTAGGGGAAATGTACAAGGGAACTCAAAGCACCTGTTGGAAATGTAAAAGTCATATCGGATTGTATTATCATGTCTGGTGGACATGTACTGAAACAAGAAAATATTGGCAGATGATACACGCAGAGTCTCAAAAAATGTTACGAAAAAACTTTCCGCTGAAACCAGAATACTATTTACTAAGATTGACAGATTCAGAAGCAAACCTTAATTTAAATGAAGATAAACTATTTATGTATATCAGCATGGCAGCAAGGATTATATATGTGAAACATTGGAAATTACAAGATATTCCGACTAAGGAAGAATGGCAAGAAAAAATTGAAGATATCAGAGACATGGATGAATTAACGTTTCTACTAAGAGCACACAAAGGACACTCAATAAATAAGACTGACCGGAATTTATTTAGAGAGTATATGGTCAATTAGTAAAAAGTAACCTTTGACAGTGTGAAATTAATCAGATGATATTAGCACAACCAGGACTAAAATAATTACAATTCAAATCAATAGGCCCCCATAATGGAATGGAATGGAAGAATGGAAGTACAAATTATGTTTTATGTTTCTAGTTGTTGTGATGTTTTTTTTCTTTTTTCTTCTACCCCTCCCCCCTTTCCTCTCAGATTTTATGTAAAATGTTTTGTTGTAATTTGTGTTGTCAGAAACCTTAATAAAAATTATTTTTTAAAAAAGAAAGAAATAAGATGAGCACCAACCCCAGAGTCGGTCACGACTGGACTTAACGTCAGGGGAAACCTTTACCTTTACTAAGTTCGATTTTAATGAAGATTCAACTTCAGAAAGGCAGATTGGTCTAATTTCTCAGACATGTTAGATGACAAGATCGTATCTGTCGCCCCAAACTCTGAGGAATAGAAGTGCTTTATCGAAAGGGTAAATAACTGGATTCCAATTGGAGCAGAGGAAAGCTAGCTTGTCTTGTCCTTTAGTGTCCCGTCCTTCAGAGGTCTCTGGGTGGGATGTCTACGTGACACTCCCTTCAAATGAAGATGGTTCCAAAACTCCTTCTTTTAGCCCACCAATGTCCTCCAAATGGCGCAACGGAGTGAGTCGCGTTGTTTGTGGAGGATGACTCTCTCTTCCGTGTCACTTGACTGAGTCACAGCTCAAAATAGCTCCGACGCTGGGGCTGATGCAAACTCCTCCAAAGGCAAAGGTTTATCTAGGAGGGGGGTTGGCAAGCCTTCCTTTGGGGCTGAGGTTACTCCTTCTTGCCCAAGGCCTCTTTGCCTTGACCTGACAGGGTTGTGTTATTGAGAAATCGGACCCCCAAACAATATGATTTATGGCAGGGGTCCTCAAACTTTTTAAGTGGAGGGCCGGTTCACAGTCCCTCAGACTGTTAGGGGGCCAGACTAGGATGAAATAGTCCAGAATTAGGATTGTTGTTGTTGTGTGCCTTCAAGTTGTTTCAGACTTAGGTCAACCCTAAGTCTAAAGTTTAGGACAGGGGTCAGGTCAAGGACCTTGGAGGGCCATAGTTTGGGGACCCCTGATCTAGATGATCTCATAAGACAATAGGTAAGCAAAGAGACCTCCAAAGACCATCTAGATGGTCTCATAAGACCATAAGTAAGGAAAGAGACCCTCAAAGGCCATCTAGATGATCTCATCAGGCCATCAGAAGACCATAGATAAGGAAAGAGACCCCCAAGAGCCATCTAGACGGTCTCATAAGGCCATATCTAAGCAAAGAGACTTTCAAAGACCATCTAGATGATCTCATAAGACCATAGGTAAGCAAAGACCAGAGAGACTTAGGTAACCCTAAGTCTAAAGTTTAGGACAGGGGCCAGGTAAATGGCCTTGGGGGGCCGCATCTGGCCCACGGGCCTTAGTTTATAGGGTTGTTGTATGTCTTTCAGGTTGTGTGGCCATGTTCCAGAAGTATTCTCCCCTGACGTTTCACCCACATCTATGGCAGGCATCCTCAGAGGTTGTGAGGTATGGATAAACTAAGTAAGGAAAGGAAAGAATATATATCTGTGTAGAGTCCAGGATGTGGCAAGAGTCCTTTGTCACTGGGAAGCCAGCATTAATGTTTCAGTTAATCACCCTAATTAGCATTGGAAAGGTTTTTGTCTCTTGCCTGGGGGCATCCTTTGTTCAGTCCTCAGCCCTCAGAGTGTTGGTTCCCATCTACTGTTTTGATTTTAGAGTTTTGTAATACTGGTAGCCAGATTTTGTTCATTTTCATGGTTTCCTCCTTTCTGTTGAAGTTGTCCACATGCTTGTGGATTTCAATGGCTTCTCTGTGTAGTCTGACATAATAGTTGTTGGAATGGTCCAGCATTTCTGTGTTCTCAAATAATATACTGTGTCCAGGCTGGTTCAGCCTTCGACAACACGATATGATTTATATCACATATAGGAATTGTAAGAAGTGGATCCACTGGAACATAGGTAAAGGTAACGGCACTCCATGCAGTCATGCCGGCCACATGACCTTGGAGGTGTCTACGGACAACGCCGGCTCTTTGACTTAGAAATGGAGATGAGCACCAACCCCCAGAGTCGGTCACGACTGGAATTAACATCAGGGGAAAACCTTTACCTTACTAATGTTGTCGACCGCGTTTTAGGGGATCGGGCCCTTAAAGAGAGACCCGACCCGGTCCTGAGGGAACGGACCTTGGCGAAGCCAAAAGGAGAATATAAGCCGCAATACAACCTGAAGCCTGAAATGAAGAAGGTTCGCCAAAGTTGAAGGAAAATCCGCCAAGGAGTCTTTATTGAGCAATTCAGCTGAAAAGGACGCTAATAGCGATCATTCAATCTACTAGCGTATCATATGTTTCAAATAAAGCCATATTTATACAATATTTCGGTCTGACAGCCCTTTGAATTTCCCGCCCCGCTCCCCCGCCCATCTGATCGCGGATAGGCTGGGAGGTTGAACGAGGCGGGCTTTCGTTTCCCGCCTCGCTCTGCTGGCCCAATGGGGAGCCGCTTTTTTGTCCCCACTCGGGCCAATCAGGGAGGAGGAGGCGGGAGCTATTGAAACAATGAAGTGACCGGACAGGAAATATCAGATTAATCCTGGCCCGGCCGATTTCTAAAGGAATTAATGGCACCCATCAAGGATGTCCGGGGTCCTGTCACGTTCACAGGTTTTAGATATGCCTTGGGGTGACAGGGGGAAGTAAAGAAGGGTGGTGATGAGCCGTCATTGACGGGCCCCACAGGGTGCCTTCCTGAGGCGTCCTGGCCTGGGATATGACAATGTTTACCTTGGGGTCGAATCACCTTTAGGAATTTGGTGACTCAAGCCCTATATTGTCCATGCGATCGGAATGAGATTGGATTAAACTGTGGCAGATTATCCTTTTGTTTTTGGGAAGGGAGGTCTGGATCATGGGGGCTAGAGTTCACGTTGGGGTCATAATATTTCCCATTTGATTTCATGATTTGACAATTATATGGGATAGAGTGAAAATTAAAATAAAGTTGGAACATAAACCCTGCTGGGAAAAATACATATTTTCCGGGGATCCCAAAGAGTACAAATACATATAGGCAGATAGATAGATTTCAAGGAAATAAAGGAGAATCCATAAAGGTGGGTGACATTGCATAAAGGGGAATCATGAATGATATAAACAATTGAAAACATTTGATAAGAACGAAGTTCACAACATCTGGGGAACCCAATATGGAAATTCATAAGAGTGGAGTTCTAGCAGCATGATTTCACACTTCATGAAGTTAGCCCAACGATTAGAAATTCATACAACAGTGGGTCATGAGGGTGTCCAGGTACATAAGAAGGGGCACATGTGGGTTATAGTCTTTGGGAGTATAAGATTTCATAAGTCCAGGGATAGGTCTGGGGAAGAGTGTTCTTCTCCTTCATAAAATTATGAAAGTATGAATGAAACGTGGAGGGCACCCGTCCAGGCGCCCCCTGGCAGCTGTAGAGAGGGTAAGAGTTCTTGGAGAACTATGTTTCCCCAGCGAGAGAGCGATCCCCCCATCCCCAGTTCACAGAAATGGGCTAGGGATCTCTTCCGCGGGGAGAGGAAAGTCCGGGATAAGGCAGCAGTTTGGCTTGAAAGGAGCAGTCGGTCCCGTTTGACAGTCAGCTGTTGAGGTGCCGAGAACTGGACCGATTCTGGTTCCGCTGGTTGTCTTCGAGTCAGGAGCCTTAGAAAGGGTTAGGACTAAAAGAGGAGCGTTCTAGGGGTAATTTTGATAGAGATATGAGCCAATTTGTATCGTCCGCCATATTAATCTATGGCGGAGAAACCTCAGCCGGAGTTAAAGGGACGAGAGAGAGAGAGAAATTGCATGCAAAGGAAGGAGTCTGAGAAAGATACAAAGTAACCAGATAGAGAGTGTTACTGTTAAAATGAATGCTACTTTTACTGGGGGATTTGTTACATAGTTCAGGGAAGGGGAAAGTGAAGAAAAAAAGATCTTTTTAATAATAGTCTGCTGCGGTCCCGTCCCGTTCCTTTGGCGAGTGATCTGCGGAACTCTCCGCTGCGCTTTCAATTCAACTTGAGAGCCGGGGTGACGGTCATCACTAAGAAGTGGCTCCACTGGAAATACAGCAGCCATAACCCTTCCTCAACCTGCTCCACCAAAGCCTCTTGTGTTTGGCCAGTAGGCCGAGTAATTGTTGCTTCTGGACTGGGCTCTAGTTCAGCCGCTGACCCTTCACCCACGGTATCCTTGACTGGGAGCTCCCAAGCCCCTGTTGACGAAACCTTCACATATCTCTATGTTAGCCATTCATGGATTTGCCACTGCCATTCTTATTCTTGTGCCTGCTTCTCATATCCCTTGCCTTAATTCATAAACTCCATGGGTTCATTCATGTACTTTAAGTACTAGCTTTTCCTGAGAATAAAGACCGCTGTTTTTGCCTTCACAGTCGCCTGTGCTTCTTTCGACCTTCTGGCTGCTTATCACTCCAGGTGTTTGAACCCTGCGATTTAGGGGAGCTGAAATCACACAATTGGATATGTCTTCATTGAAGAGTGAATGCACTTTGACACTATTTTATACCGCGATGGCTCAGTGCTGGGAATTGTAGTTTTGCAGGCTTCACTTGTGACTGCTACAATTTCCGTCGCTTGGGGCACAGCAGTTAAAATTAGTGCCAAACGTTTATCCGTTTGCCTTTTTGAGCAAGCAGCTTCCCCTCTCTGTCCCAGAAAGCAGAAGAGAAGTCATGGCTATTCAGGGAGTGTGCGTGTGTGTTGTGGCTGTTGCGCCTTCCCCACTTTTCTTCTTTCACTTTGGGTCAGTTGTCACATAGTGCCTTCGAAGGGAAAACCCACTCTGGAATCCCCAAACCTTCATTTTGCAACCGAAACAGAGCCCCGTGTCCATTTCCTTCTAAGAGATCTATTTCCAGACATCAAGAGCAGCTGCTGGGGACTTCCAAGTCAAAACAGAAGTCAGTGAATCCATTCCGGGTTTTAGTCCAACCTTACAAAGTACTGTCCAAGCTGGTTAACCTTGGAGTTATCAAAGGATGCTTCCCCTGACGTTGAGAGACAATCTATGCATTTCTGATTCTGTCCACCGGAGGGAGACAGCAGTGTGTGTGTGTGTGTGTGTGTGTGTGTGTATGTGTTTGTATATATCTATATATATAAAAGAGTGATGGAATCAGGGCACCAGACAAAGCAACAAAACTACAGACCCCCCAACCTCGAAATTTGACAACACAACCCATCATCCACAGCTCTAGGTTGATAAACAAAAAGAAAAGATAAATAAAGTCCTAATTAGAGGGAGAGGAATAATTGTTTTTCAGGAAACAATCAGGGCCAGCTAACACCTCCCAAGAAAGTATTCCCATCACCAAAGTCTGGCAAATCCTCTGTTTTCTGAGGGCCACAGACAGTAGAAGCACATAAAATATCACAAACAACACCACTCTGAAAACAAGGGAATTCCAGACAGAAAACAATCCGGGCCAGCTAACACCTCCCAACAAAAAATTCACTCAGAGAGGAAACAGCCAGGCTTTAAAGCTGCAAGGCCATTACATGCTAATCATTTTCCTTAATTGCAGCATTCATACTTGCCTCCAATAGACAAAAAAAAAAATCAGAAATATTGTATATTCACCACCTTTAGGAAATAATATCCCCTGATGGCGCAGCATGTTAAAATGCTGAGCTGCTGAACTTCTGGACCAAAAGGCCGCAGGTTTGAATTGGGGGACCGGAGAGAGCCTCCACTATTAGCCCCAGCTTCTGCCAACCCAGAAGTTCGAAAACATGCAAATGAGAGTAGATGTATAGGTACTGCTCCGTCGGGAAGGTAACGGCACTCCATGCAGTCATGCCACATGACCTTGGAGGAGTCTACGGACAATGCCAGTTCTTCGGCTTACAAATGGAGATGAGCACCAGCCACCAGAGTCAGACACGACTGGACTTAATGTCAGGGGAAAACCTTTACCCTTTACCTTAACTACCACCAATTCCTCAAGACTTTATTTCCCATACCACCATACTTCGCCACAGCAAAGCTAGTATATATATATATATATATATATATATATATATATATAGAGAGAGAGAGAGAGAGAGAGAGAGAGAGAGAGAGAGAGAGAGAAATGTATGAAAGGGTGCCCAATGCCAATTGCAGTTCTGATTCTTTCCACTGGAGGGAAACTAAGGTTTATTTCAGTGATTAAAGGGGTGTCATACCACATTAATTCTGTTGATTTAGAGAAAGATATAACACAGTAACACTTGGTCCTCTTGCAGCACATTTATTATCCTTTCCAAGGGGAAATGTTTGTATATATTGTTTTATAGCCTACTTAAAGCCAGTATAAACAGCAACACTTTCTTGTTTTGTTTTATGGCATTCCCAATTCAAGCTTGAGACTTTGCTTTTTGAGTAACTTTCCAACCAGGCCAACTAGTGATGATAAGACATGCAATGAATAAAAATAGAGACTAATAGATTGTAAAGAGGAGTATCTCAATGGGATGCAAAGCAAGCAGTTAATTATCTGAACAGCTCTTGAGGCGTTCTTTTGTGAGACTGTTGCAAATTTTACTCTTGAGATTAAGTAACTCTTAATGATGCTTTCCTTTTGATCTGTGACTTCCTCTTGTTGTATATGCCTGAGTTGCAATCAGAGCCTGCCCTAGGTAATTTTCAAGTGTAAGAGAACACAATTTTGCCGCCCCCCCCCAACCAATCACTGAAAAATAAAAGTGTTGGATAAGCGAAAATGTTGGATAATAAGGAGGGATTAAGGAAAAGCCTATTAAACATCAAATTACATTATGATTTTACAAATTAAGTACCAAAACATCATGTTTTACAACAAATCAACAGAAAAAGCAGTTCAATACATGGTAATATTATATAGGAATTACTATATTTGCGAATTTAGCCCCAACATTGAACTGGGATAAAGGGCAGTGTGGACTCAGATAACTCAGTTCAAAGCAGATATTGTGGGTTATTCTGCTTTGATATTCTGGGTTATATGGCTGTGTGGAAGAGTCCTGAGGGTCCTTCCACACAGCCATATAACCCAGAATATCAAGGCAGATAATCCACATTATCTGCTTTGAACTGGATTACAGTAGAGTCTCACTTATCCAAGCTCCGCTTATCCAAGGTTCTGTATTATCCAATGCAGTATGCCTTTTAATAGTCAGTTTTTGAAAATAGTCAATTTTTCAATAAATTGCGAAATTTTGGTGCTAAATTCATAAATACAGTAATTATTACATAACATTATCATGTACGGAACTGCTTTTTCTATCAATTTATTGTAAAGCATTATGTTTTGGTGCTTAATTTGTAAAATCATAACATAATTTGATGTTTAATAGGCTGTTTCTTAATCCCTCCTTATTATCCAACATTTTCGCTTATCCAATGTTCTGCCGGCCCGTTTATAATAATAATAATAATAATTTTATTTTTGTACCCCGCCACCATCTCCCCAGAGGGACTCGGGGCGGCTTACAGATATAAAACCAACATACAATAATATCAAATACAAAAACACACAAATAAATTTAAAAGGCATTAAAATCACAGTCACATAAAATAATCACAATCACATAAAACACTTTATGTTGGATAAGTGAGACTCTACTGTATATTGAAGTGTGGACTCAGATAACCCTGATCAAGGCAGATATTGTGGGTTATTCTGCTTTGATATTCTGGGTTATATTATAAAGAACACCACCCAGAAAACAGAAGAATTCCAGACAGGAAACAATCAGGGCCAGCTAACACCTCCCAACAAAGGATTTCCCCAGGCAGAAAACAAAACAAAAAAGAAGCTGCTCATAGAGCACTTGGAGGTGGCTCAACTGCGCCCCCAACAGGATGGCGCTTTCAACAGCTGCGTAGTTTGTCTACCGGTTGAACCACCCTGGTTGTAATTTTGTTGTTGTATGCCAATAAAGGTGGTATGAATAAGATCCATTGTTGGTGCTTTTATTAGATAGAGATAGATAGAGATTGTTGGGGCATTGCTGCTTCCCCATTGACTCAATGTCTGTCCCAACTCGAACTCAGTGCCCAGAGCCTCAGCCTCCTTCCTGACCCCTGAGTGTTTCACTTTCAGATGACCCTGCTCTGATTTCATAATATTCACTCTCAAAAAGCAGCCTGGAAGGTGACGACATTCTGCCATGATGAGAGCAAAGGCAGCCAGGAAGTTACAAAACATCCCAGACACAGGCGACTTGCTGGGAAGGGAAAGATCTGTCCCCCATCTGGAGGCAGTGGCAGAGAGTTCCACCGGTTAACGGGTTCGCCCCTGGGACACTGCATAGGTTAGGGTAGGCAGCCTCATCTGTCAGCCTCTAACAAGATGGTTTCATGCGCCCAGTTTCATTGCCATTGGGTGTAGATTTAATGCAGTTTGAAACCACTTTAACTACTGTCCTTCAGGGCAATGGCACCAGGGGAGTTGTAATTTTACAAGGTTTCTAGCCTTTGTCGCTAATAATAATAATAATAATAATAATAATAATAATAATAGCCCCCTTGAATCCTCTTGGGGACAAAGGCAGGTATAAATAAATAGTTATTATTTTTCTCATGTCCCTGTATGGAGATGGAGCTGATAGGAGCTCATACGCGCTCTCCCTGGGTTGGATTCGAACCGGCAACCTACAGGTCAGCAACTCAACCTTCAAGTCATCAGTCCTGCCAGCATAAGGATTGGGCAACATCCTTGCAGACGGCCAATTCTCTCACACCAGAAGTAATGTTTTGATATGTTATGGTCATTATAATTATTTTTAAAAATAGTGTCTGGAGCAACTTGAGAAACTGCAAGTAGCTTCTGATGTGAGAGAAATGGCCATCTGCAAGGATGTTGCCCAGCAGACGCCTGGATGTTTAGATGTTTTTACCATCCTTTTGGGAAGCGTCTCTCATGTCCCCACATGGGGAGCTAGAGCTGACAGAAGGAGCTCACCCACTCTCCACAGATTCGAACTGCTGACCTGTTGTGTCAGCAGTCCTGCGAGCATAAGGGTTTAACCCACTGCGCCACCTATCAATACATTTATTAACCTTAATGTATAATGCATATTGCATTGTATATGTTTATGTTTATTATGGCATTGAGTTATTGCCAATTTGGAAGCCGCTATGAGTCTCCTTCGGCGTTGAGACAGAGCGAGGTAAAAATACAGTAAATAATTAAATAAAATATATGAAAACCTATTTTTTTTGAAATACATATGTATTTTAAAAATACAGTAGAATCTCACTTATTATTTATTTATTTATTTATTTAATACATTTATATCCCGCCCTTCTCACCCCGAAAGATTCAGAGCGGCTTACAAATTAAATTTACATACATTTATATTATTAGCATAGCACAATACTGGCAATAAAGTAGTATATTGTACTATATAAATATATTATAATATTATTAGTAATATTACATTTAATATATAATATATAATTAATATTATTATATTGTATTATTAGTATTATATTGTATTATAAATGGGCCGGCAGAATGTTGGATAAGCGAATATGTTGGATAATAAGGAGGGATTAAGGAAATGCCTATTAAGCATCAAATTAGGTTATGATTTTACAAATTAAGCACCAAAACTTCATGTTATACAACACATTTGACAGAAAAAGTAGTTCAATACGCAGTAATGCTATGCAGTAATTACTGTATTTACGAATTTAGCACCAAAATATCATTATGTATTTTGAAAACATTGACTACAAAAATACATTGGATAATCCAGAACGTTGGATAAGCAAGTGTTGGATAACTTAGTGTTTTAACTTAGTGTTCATGTGGCCCGCCCTTGTTTTATTGTTCTCTTGATTCTACGTTGTAATGTATATTATTATTTATTGTATTGTTCAATGTGTTATGATGTGTTGTTCTTTTATATTCTGTTATATTGTATTGTTCTGGGCATGGCTCCATGTAAGCCTCCCGAGTCCCCATTGAGGAGATGGTGGCGGGGTATAAATAAAGTTTATTATTATTATTATTATTATTGACACAACGACGTTGTATGACACAGCAAACAAGATAGGTATGCTGGATTTCGTTTCACAAAATCACAAGTCGAACACTTCCCAAGTGTCTAGGACTGTGTGATGTATTTTCGGATGATGCGTGCAGATCCCAGTAAGGTGGCCTTTTGCAGTTGGCAGATCGTAATTTTGTCAATGTCTATTGTTTCCAAATGCTGGCTGAGATCTTTTGGCACGGCACCCAGTGTGCCCATCACCACCGGGATCACCTGCACTGGTTTCTGCCAGAGTCTTTGAAGTTCAATCTTGAGGTCCTCATAGCGGCTGATTTTATTATTATTATTATTATTATTATTATTATTATTATTATTATTATTATTATTATTATTATTATTATTATTATTATTATTATTGGATAAGTGAGACTCTACTGTATACACAGAACAAAGAAAAATACAGTAAACACAAGAATTTAAAATGCAGGTGGAATTCCCACTTCGACCACTAGAGGGAGCCGCAGTACTGCCAATGCTTGTAGTGGCGCTAGGGGCGCACGGTCCATTCCATATGCTGGTTGGTAGGGGGTGTTGGGAGTTGTAATACAGTACTACTAACCTTTTGGACTCCCCTTTAGTCTCTTTATGTAGTATTATTACACATATATATATTTCTATTGCCTCCGCTACAGACGGATCCCCCGCCCAACCCCGGTCTTAAAAGGCACAGAGGCAGGAAAACGCCAAGAGGAGGGAAAAGCACGTGGGCGTGCCCGAGAGAAAGATGGCGCCGCTTTGCCCTCAGTGGCGTACTGCGCCGGCGCAAGAACCGCACGCACGCGCAGAACGGCGGGCGAAGCCTCCGCCTCGCATTTCCTCCCGGCGGCGGCGGTTTCACGTGACGCGGGGACGTCTGCATGGCGCCGCCCTCGACTCGCAGGTGCCCTCCCTCCCGTTGAGGAAGAAGCGGAGAGGACCCCCCCCACCCCTTATTTATCCGCCTTGCAGGTAAGGCCAATTTGGATTCCTGGGCAGGGACTACAACTCCCATAATCCCCAGAAGTAGAAGGATAGGAAAGGGTCTCAGACTTTATTTGGTCCCTCCCTTGTCCAGCCCTCCAGTTGACAGCGACTCCTAAACTCTGTTTTTTTTGGACTACAACTCCCAGAATCCTCACCTGCCTTGGCCATAGAGGGCATTGGGAGTTGTAGTCCACACATGGTATTGTTTAGGACAGGTGTGGGCCAACTTAGGCCCTCCAGGTGTTTTGGACTTCAACTCCCACCATTCCTAACAGCCTCAGGCCCCTTCCTTTTCCCCCTCAGCCGCTTAAGCGGCTGAGGGGGAAAAGGAAGGGGCCTGAGGCTGTTAGGAATGGTGGGAGTTGAAGTCCAAAACACCTGGAGGGCCCAAGTTTGCCCATGTCTGGTTTAGGAGAAAGTGGGAAGCCTTGGCTTTTGAGTGCTATAACTGGAGGTCAGCTGTGACCAGCAGTGCTGTGGAATTTGAAGTGGCACAAATGGAGCCAATCCTGACCGGGACCGCCTTCCACCTGGAAACTGATATACTCACTATGGAAGAATATGGGGGTGTTATCGAGCCATGTGGATGTGATTCCTATTTTTCTGGACCTGGAAAAAAAAGAGCCCAAGGGATTCTGTAACTTCAGCTTTACGACTTGTCAAGTGTTTATTTTTTGCCGTGCTTTGTTTTGATGGGCCTCAAGATTTGTTTGCATAGCGGCCCAGAGTCAATACAAGGCTGCATCGTTCCTGCCTGAGCTTTATAAGTATCCGAAGGGTGCCATAAACGCCTTCGGTCGAGATCCGGAACCAGACAGAAGCGCAGCGCTTTCTTCAGCCGCCTTTGTGTTCCTCCAAAGGCAGAGTTGGAAGGGACCCCAAGGGCCATCCAGCCCAACCTGCTTCTTTCTACCAGGCGGGCGGGTAAAGGTTTCCCCTGACTTTAAGTCCAGTCGTATCCGACTCTGGGGGTTGGTGCTCATCTCCATTTCTAAGCCGGAGAGCCGGCGTTGTCCGTAGACACCTCCAAGGTCATGTGACTGGCATAACTGCATGGAGCGCTGTTACCTTTCTGCCGGAGCAGTACCTATTGATCTACTCACATTTGTATGTTTTCGAACTGCTAGGTTGGCAGAAGCTAGAGCTTTCAGTGGGTGCTCACTCCGCTCCCCAGAACTTTCGGTCTGCAATTTCAGCAGCTCAGCGCTTTAACACACTGCGCCACTGGGGGCGGGTGGGAGGACACTGTTAAAGCCTTCCTGACAGATGGTCATCCAGCCTCTATTTCAAACCTTCAGAGAAGGAGGAGACTCCACCAAAATCCTGTCTGCAGTCAGGTAGATTCCAGATGTTTTGGATTGTATCTCTCATCCATTTGGCTGTATGTCCAGGGAATGCCACCTAATACATCTGGAGGGCAGAAGGACCATTTATATGTAACAGACTACCCTCTTTGGGAGAGATAGTTGCATAGAGATAGTCTTTCTCTGGCTCCGCTGGTGCCTTCTGGATGAGCAAGGGTCTTCATTTGGAGAAGAGAAGGTTGAGAGGGCGTTTTTTGTTTGTTTGTTTGTTTCTGTGTCAGGAGCAACTTGAGTTGCTTCTGGAGTGAGAGAATTGGCCATCTGCAAGGATGTTGCCCAGGGGATGCCCAGATGTTTTGATGTTTTTACCATCCTTGTGGGAGCCTTCTCTCATGTCCCCACATGGAGCTGGAGCTGATAGAGGGAGCTCATCCGCACTCTCTCCATGTGGGATTCGAACCTGGCAGCTTTTAGGTCAGCAACCCAACCTTCAAGTCACAAGGCTTTAGTCCACTACGCCATTGGGGGCTCCGAGAGGGCATGAAAACCATGTTTAAATATCTGAAAGGATGTCCCATTGAGAAGGAGCTTATCTTCTGCTGCTGCAGAGACTGGGACACAATGGAGCCAGACGGCAGGAAAAAAAAGATTCCACTTCAATCTCCTGACAGCACTATGCAACATGATTTTTGATCCTGGGTTAAAAATGTAATTTCCTAGTTGGATCTATCATAAAAACATGGCAAAAGTTCATTAAACTGCAAAAACTTTATTTTTGTGGAACATCCTGCCTCGTTTGTGGCAGCTTCCAAAGAAGGGGCCTCCACCACAGTCTGGGGGAGAGAGTTCCACTGCCGAACAGCCCTCACAGTGAGGAAGTTCTTCCTGATGTTCAGGTGGAATCTCCTTTCCTGTAGTTTGAAGCCATTGTTCCATTGTGTCCTAGTCTGCAGGGCAGCAGAAAACAAGCTTGCTCCCTCCTCCCTATTACTTCCCTTCACGTATTTGTACATGGCTATCATGTCTCCTCTCAGCCTTCTCTTCTGCAGGCTAAACATGCCCAGCTCTTTAAGCCGCTCCTCATAGGGCTTGTTCTCCAGACCCTTAATCATTTTAGTCGCCCTCCTCTGGACGCTTTCCAGCTTGTCAACATCTCCCTTCATCTGCGGTGCCCAAAATTGGACACGGTATTCCAGGTGTGGTCTGACCAAGGCAGAATAGAGGAGCAGCATGACTTCCCTGGATCTAGACGCTATTCCCCTATTGATGCAAGCCAATGGGATTCTGGCCTGCATCAATAGGGGTATAGCATCTAGATCCAGGGAAGTCATGCTGCTCCTCTATAAGCCTAGTTTTGATTAAGGGTCTGGAGAACAAGCCCTATGAGGAGCGGCTTAAAGAGCTGGGCATGTTTAGCCTGCAGAAGAGAAGGCTGAGAGGAGACATGATAGCCATGTACAAATACATGAAGGGAAGTCATAGGGAGGAGGGAGCAAGCTTGTTTTCTGCTGCCCTGCAGACTAGGACACGGAACAATGGCTTCAAACTACAGGAAAGGAGATTCCACCTGAACATCAGGAAGAACTTCCTCACTGGGAGGGCTGTTCGGCAGTGGAACTCTCTCCCCAGACTGTGGTGGAGGCTCCTTCTTTGGAAGCTTTTAAGCAGAGGCTGGATGGCCATCTGTCGGGGGTGCTTTGAATGCGATTTCCTGCTTCTTAGCGGGGGGTTGGACTGGATGGCCCATGAGGTCTCTTCCAACTCTACTATTCTATGATTCTATGATTCTAGCCGCAAAAACGAAGTTTCTGGAGTAGAACAGCTAGTTTCTAAGTAAGGACCGCACAATTAAGCAGGAAATAACACTTTCAAGACAGGAACAGATTTTTTTTCAAATTTTGTTGCAATCAAAGAAGATGTTGCCTTGGAAGTCTTTTTCTCTGGAGGTTTTTAAGCAGAGTCTGGATGGCCGTTTGTCAAGAGGGCTTGGATTGTGCCTTCCTTTATTGCAGGAGGAGGTTGGACTGGATGGCCCTTGGGGGTCTCTTCCAACTCTGTGATTCTGACAACTGAAGGCATTTTGCCTATTTTTACAATGGGAGGAAATCCCCCCCCCCCCATCTAAACAGCTCCACCTCTATTGTGCCATCATCTTACCCAATATATGGGGCAATCTTTACCCAACAGAAGTGGGCAGCCTCCAGTAGGCCCATCCTTGTTTTGTTGGCAGTGTCCCCCACTGAGAGTCCCCCTTCCTTGCTTCCAGCAAATTTCCCTACTTCTTTTCCCTCCTGACACTGATTTCCTTGGCACCACTTCCCTTAAGATGCAGGGCATCTCAAAGGAGGAGGAACACGTTACGTGTCGCTTGTGCCAAGATGAAACCTGCCTGGGCTCCTTGGCATCTTGTTTACTGGCTTGGGATCTGGGCTGGGATCCCAAACCGACGTTCGGAACTCATGCGCCACGGCCTCCTTGGCTTCCAGAGGCAGTACACTTCGAGTTGGCCCACGAGGACATACCTTTCTTTGGAAGACAAGACTTCCCAGTTTATAGATTTGGGGAGAAGAGGGTCAGAGGTTTAAAAAATATTTTTACACCTTCTGTGACATTGTCGAAGGCTTTCATGGCCGGGATCACAGGGTTGTTGTATCTTTTCCAGGCTGTATGGCCATGTTCTAGAAGTATTCTCTCCTGACGTTTCGCCCACATCTATGGCAGGCATCCTCAGAGGCCATACAGCCCGGAAAACATACAACAACCCTTCTGTGACATGTTCGGATTTGGGAGCCTTATAGAAAAAAGTGACTATGTGGAAGCATGAGCTTTTTACCAGTCTCCATGTGTAAATGGAAAGCGGTATCAAGACTTCTATAGAGGCAGAAAGTGCTAATTATATGATTAACATTGCCCATTATCTAAAATGTTAGTAACGACACAAACAAGTTGGCACACGCATCATGATAAGCCACTGTGATCCAATTAGCATTTGGAATTCACTGCCATCGGATGCTGAAGTTGACTGACGACTGAAGGAAAAAAGGCCTCAGGTTGTCCATTGCTCACAGTGGCCGCATTATTGGCTAATGGTAGTCAAGCCCGGGAGAAGGAGCCATTACAGGTCGCCTGTGGACCTTGCTCCTGGCTACTGGGGAGGCATTAAATGGTGCAAAAGTGAATCTTTGGGGTCTTTCTGCATATCGTCAAGGGCCTTTTCAGCGTTAACAACCATTATGGTGCAGGTAGAGGGCAGTTTGGAGCCCGTGGTGGCGCAGTGGATTAAATCACGGAGTTGCTGAACTTGCTGACTGAAAGGCTAGCCGTTCGAATCTGGGAAGCGGCGTGAGCTCCCGCTGATAGCCCCAGCTTCTGCCAATCTAGCAGTTCAAAAACATACAAATGTGAGTAGATCAATAGGTACCACTCCATCAGGAAGGCAATGGCACTCCATGCAGTCATGCTGGCCACATGATCTTGGAGGTGTCTATGGACTACCCAGCTCTTCGTCTTAGAAATGGAGATAAGCACCAACCTCCAGAGTCGGACACAACTAGACTTGATGTCAGGGGAAAACCTTTACCTTTACCTAGAGGGCGTAGAGCCTTTTCGATCTATGCTCCAATTCTGTGGAACTCATTGCCTCCATATGTTAGAGCAGTGTCGGAGTTGCGACCTTTTGTAAAAGCGCTCAAGACTTGGCTGTTTGGTTGTGCATTTAAGTAAATCAGATCTAATTTGCCAAATAGTCACTGTTGAATGTTTTTAGGTTGAATGTTTTTATGTTGAATGTTTTTATATTGTGGAATGATATTTTAAATTTTAAGTCGCTCAGAGCACTCTGGTGGAGAGCGACTAATTAAGAAATAAAGTGAGGTGAAGTGAAGTGAAGTTCAGGAACATTTTGTTAAAAAAAACCCAACAAAGTTGTTTTTCTTCTTGCTCCCCTAATAGCAGATGACCCCAGGGCTTTAGCTTACTCAGCAGATCAGAAAGGAAGGAGCACAGAGTGACCACAGCAAATTTCAGAGGAAAACCAGCTGAAAAACATAGTCATTGGCCTCCCTCTTTCTGCTTCGTTTTTTTCAGCCATTTCTCTGGAAAAGAGCTCTTCCCAGCTGCTGAAACACTTTGGCCGTTCTTTGAGTCAGTGGGTTGCTGTGAGTTTTTTGGGCTGTATGGCCATGTTCCAGAAGCATTCTCTCCTGACGTTTCGTTGACGTCTATAGCAGGCATCCTCAGAGGTTGTGAGATCAGTTGGAAACTAGGCAAGTGGGGTTTATATATCTGTGGACTGTGTCCACAAAAGAACTCCTGTCTGCTTGAGGCATTGTGAATGTCACAATTGGTCACCTTGATTAGCATTGAAAAGCCTTGCAGCCTCAAGACCTGGCTGATTCCTGCCTGGGGGAATCTTTTGTTGGGAGGTGTTAAGCTGCCCTGATTCTTTCATGTCTGGAATTCCCCTGTTTTCTGAGTGCTGTTCTTTATTTGCTGTCCTGATTTTGGAGTTTTTTTTTAATACTGGTAGTCAGATTTTGTTCATTTTCATGGTTTCCTCCTTTCTGTTGAAATTGTCCACATGCTTGTGGATTTTAATGGCTCCTCTGTGTAGTCTGACATGGTGGCTCAGCATTTTTGTGTTCTCATATAATATGCTATGTCCAGATTAGACATAGCCTTCGACAACACATCTTTGAGTCTCCTTTTGGAGAGAAAAAGCAGGGTATAAATACACCTCGTAATAATAATGATAATCTGAAGACTCTCAGGATTTGTGCGAATGCTCACATTACATTACATCTGTGCCTTGGCGCTTTTGCATATGTCCCAAGCATTCCTTGCCCATATTACTTTTGCCATGATGTTTGTAATTTTTGCCCCAGAATACAGGCTGAGGTGGAAAGGGCTTGTCTGTGGCTAGGATGATGACTTGGGACCATTATTGCATTTCCTTCTTCCTCTCCTTAATTTTTTGGCAGTGTGGATTTAGTGGGACCTAAATAGAAGTGTTGTTGTGAGTTGAATTCCCATTGCAATAGCAGTGACAGCTGAGACTTTTTGGTGGCCTGGATGAGAGAAGGAAGGAAGTGGCCCTGTGACGTTCATGCGGATCTTTGCTCTCGGGAACACTTTCTTAGGACATCTCCCCACTTATGTTTTGGCCATGAGAGGAAAGGTTTGGTGGCCACAACATTTCATTTTGCATATTCCTTGATGGAGGGAGTCCCATTTGCCTATAACCATCCACTTAAGGGGAGGGAGATTCTGGAATTTTTGACTTTTCTCTTAGTTAGCATCCCTGGCTCATGCACCTTGCTCTGGAGGTGTTATACATACTACAATTTACAGCAGTTTGATACCTCTTCAACTTACATCGTATGGAAGCATGAAGTTTGTAGTTTGGCCGGGGATTTAGAACACTAACAAAATGTGACATTTTGTTCTGATCCTGGTTTGAAAGTGTTATTTCCTATTTAGTGGTGCGGTGCTGACTTTGAAAGTAGTTGTTCTACTCCAGAAACTTCTTCATTTATGTGGCTGCCACAAACTAGGTTGAATTGGTTGAGATTCTGTGAGATATTCATTGAAAAACTATAGCAAAATGTGCTATAGCCGAATGTCCCACAAAAACAAAGTTTTTGCAGTTTAATAAATCTTTCTCGTGTTTTTATGATAGAACCAATTAGGAAATGACACTTATAATCCAGGAACAAAAATCATGTTACATAGTGGAAATTATTGGGGTGCTAAAAGATAAAGGTAAAGGTTTCCCCTGACGTTAAGTCCAGTCATGTCTGACTCTGGGGGTTGGTGCTCATCTGCATTTCTAAGCCGAAGAGCCGGCGTTGTCCATAGACACCTCCAAGATCATGTGGCCGGCATGACTGCATGGAGCGCCGTTACCTTCCTGCCAGAGCGGTACCTATTGATCTACTCACATTGGCATGTTTTTGAACTGCTAGATTGGCAGAAGCTGGAGCAACAGCGGGTGCTCACTCCGCTCCCGGGATTTGAACCTGGGACCTTTCGGTCTGCAAGTTCAGCAGCTCAGTGCTTTAACACACTTCGCCACTGGGGCTACTAAGGGAGAAAACTGCCTCTGCCACAGAAGGAAAGAGCTTTTCCTTCCTCTACGCCAGCTTCCTGGCAGCTCTCTCAATTGGCTTTGGGTTTAAGCAGAAGTGTGGCTGGGCCTCTCAATCTCTGCATAATCCTGCTTAGAAGTTACAGTTGCCCTAGTATCTTGGGTTCTATGAAGTGCTTGCCACCGGGGTCTCACCCTCCCAGCTGAGGCTCTTCAGCAGTTGGGCCTTGTGACTCCCCACTTGTCTAGCTACAGATTTCTGGTGGCTTTGGGTCAATGTTTTGCTGCAAAAATTGAAGGGTCACCGGAAGGGAATGCCAAGAGTTTGGCACAAATGAGGCCGCTGTATTAATGCGACAGGAAAGCAGCCAGGACCAAGGCTCCGACACAAAACACCTTAAGCCCTTTGAGCCCTTTGTGTGGCATGCCCAGTGGCCCCTCCAAAGGGCTGCCTTCCAACTCCCCTCAGTTCCCCTTTTTCCTCTTGCCAGGGGTCCCAGAAATCAAAGTAACCTGTAGCCTCTCTAGATTTCATTCATCCTCTTTGAGAAACACGCACTCTCCTGCGTAAACGAACACACAGCCGGTACGTCTTATGAGCTGCCATAAAAGTCAGCTAACATGCTTCAAGATCTGGAGGAAAGAGCTCTGAAGGGAAAAAAAAAATGAGACAGGTGGAATGGGCTCTTCCCTTTTGGGAAACGAGTACAAGTACGTAGAATGGCGAAACGGTTTAACGGAATATTAGAAGGCTCTTTCTCAGTGTCAAATAGCAAGGTTGGTAATGGAGTAGGAAATGTTTTCCTTTGCACTGCCATCACAGGAGTCCATCACTAAGCACACTCTCTCAGCCTCAGAAGGAGGCAGACTCCCTCCAGGCCAGTCTTGCCAGGGTAGTTTTGCCTTGGGATCCCAGGTGTCAGAGACTTCTTGAAGGCACACAACACACAGATCCTAGGATAAAGTCAGCATACATTGGACTAGAAGTCCCACAACAACTATGAATATGAAGGGATGTTTGGTAGAGCTCAGCCCAGAAGTGAAGATGACTTTTTTTCGTGTCAGGAGAGACTTGAAAACTGCAAGTTGCTTCTGGTGAGAGAGAATTGGCCATCTGCAGAGACGTTGTCCAGGGGACTCCCAGATGTTTTACCATCCTGTGGGAGGTTTCTCTCATGTCCCCTCATGGGGAGCTGGAGATGACAGATGGGAGCTTACCCCACTCCCTGGATTCAAACCGGGAAGATGACTAAGCTGAGGCTATTGTACTTTGAACCTATCATGAGGTGATGCGACTCACTGGAACAGATGATAGCATTTGGAAAAGGAGGAAGATCACATTACAGATCGAGGAAGCAATGGATGCCTTTGCAAGACCTGAGCAGGACTGTTGATGAGAGAAGGGCTTGGGTGTCCCTCATAAGGTGGCCACAGGTCACAGATGACAGTTGACAACAAAGCAAAGTTGTTAGGCTGGGAATCAGCAGGAAACACGCTGAGGTTGGTAATTTCCATGGCTTCTGTGAAATATTTCCATTCTTGCACACATCCCTTAAGAATGCACCTGAGAAGCGTAGAGTGAGACATTCCAGTTTTTCTTGTTCGAAATTCTTCAAGAGAAGATTGCTTGGTCATTACGGCGTTCACTTCAAGTAAATACATCCAGAGTTCCTTCTCAAACATTTCCTCCCAGTTTTACTTAATAAACATGGAAGTCTCCAGTTTGGACTGACCTTAGACTTCAGAGAGGTCTCCTCCTTGTCCCAGGAAAGGCAGGAAATACCCCTCCCGCAAATGCTTGGGACATTTGGCAAACATCAACCTTGATGTACTTTGTTGGTCGTGTTTATTTTTGACCGTTGGGCCTTCCTGTTGAGAATTGCCCTGGATAGTGGATACGGTTCATGTGGGCTTTATCTTGTGCTTCCTACCTTTCAGAGTGCTTCCTACCTTCTTGTGCTTCCTATCTTTGTGCTCAGCAGTTCTGCCATGTAATTCTGGGTAGTTTGGATATGTGGACACACTTTTTTTGTCTCTTTCTTTACGTGGACCAAAAGTGATCAAAGTTTGGACTGGGATGTCCGATGGAAAGGAGGCTCTGCATGCCTTCTGATGAAGGATCCTTGGGTTTCGTGGTCTTGAAATGTCGGAGTGGGAGTCATGGGGCCTTGCCTTTGCTCCAGACAATGCTCCCATAGACAATGGAGAGTTCCGCCAGAAGCGTGCCTTGGCACAATGGTCGTGCGCAGAACAAAGTGTCCTTTAACCATGGATCGCAGCCGGTGTTGAGGAAGGCGAGCCAAAGAGAATCAGGCAGGCGGAAAGGGCAGTCATATAGCCGCGTCTGCTGTTATCTGTGCTCAGGAAGGGAACTACATGTAAGCCTTTCAGGTGTCTGTCCAAATTGGAAATGAATGTTGAGTCAAGTCTTGCAACCCGACTCGCAGCTTTGGAGGCCTGGCATTAGGAGAAACCCTTGGCGACGAAGTGGCAGAGCGAGAGTCAACAGAGATGGATTCATCCATTCATGGAAAAGATTTCTTTCCTTGCGTTCCATACTGGGTCTTACTTGACTTCCTCTGTCACCTCCCTGCGTTTAAAATAAAAGTCAGGTTTTTGGCTCATTTCCTTCCCCTCTAAGCTTTTCTTGTTTACTCCAGAGGCTGGAGATGTGTTTCTGTCTTATCCCGATTGAAATGCGCTCATTCCTGGAGAATTACAGGGCAGCCTTAATCTGTCAGTGTGTTGTGTTCTGTGTTATGCAGCAGGCAATAGTTCACCCCTGTTTTTTTCCTCTGTGGGATCATCATCATAGGCTATCACTTGTGGCCAAGTAAGGGAAGTGGATGAGGAACTACACAAAGGAACATTAGCTTCTTGCATAGGTAAAGGTAAAGGTTTCCCCTGACGTTAAGTACAGTTATGTCCAACTCTGGGAGTTGGTGCTCATCTCCATTTCTAAGCCGAAGAGCCAGCATTGTCCGTAGACACCTCCAAGGTCATGTGGCTGGCATGACTGCATGGAGCGCCGTTACCTTCCCGCTGGAGCGGTACCTATTGATCTACTCACATTTGCATGTTTTCGAACTACTAGGTTGGCAGAAGCTGGAGCTAACAGCGGGCGCTCACTCCGCTCCCCGGGTTTGAACCTGGGACCTTTCGGTCTGCAAGTTCAGAAGCTCAGCGCTTTAACACACTGAGCCAACGGAGGCTCCACCTTATTGCATGGGATGCCTAATAAGGAACATTAAGTGTGATTGATTTAGATCTACCACATCTATTTAATTACTCACCTTTTTGGCTAGTTATAATAAGTTTGTGTTGATGTGTTTATTTACTGTTTTGTTTTGTTTATTATGGTATTGAATGTTTGCCATCTTTTGTTGGAAACCACCCTGAGTCCCCTGGGGAGATAGGGTGGGTTATAAATAATTTATTATTATTATTATTATTATTATTATTATTATTGACACAACGACGTTGTATGACACAGCAAACAAGATAGATATGCTGGATTTCGTTTCACAAAACCACAAGTCGAACACTTCCCAAGTGTCTAGGACTGTGTGATGTATTTTCGGATGATGCGTGCAGATCCCAGCAGGGTGGCCTTTTGCAGTTGGCAGATCGTGATTTTGTCAATGTCTATTGTTTCCAAATGCCGGCTGAGATCTTTTGGCACGGCACCCAGTGTGCCCATCACTACCGGGACCACCTGCACTGGTTTCTGCCAGAGTCTTTGAAGTTCAATCTTGAGGTCCTGATAGCGGCTGAGTTTTTCCTGTTGTTTTTCGTCAATGCGACTGTCACCTGGGATGGCGACATCAATGATCCAAACCTTGTTCTTTTCCACAACTGTGATGTCTGGTGTGTTGTGTTCCAGAACTTTGTCAGTCTGGATTCGGAAGTCCCACAGTATCTTTGCGTGTTCATTTTCCACAACCTTTGCAGGTTTGTGATCCCACCAGTTCTTTACTGCAGGGAGGTGGTACTTGAGGCATAAGTTCCAATGAATCATTTGGGCCACAGAGTTGTGCCTCTGTTTGTAGTCTGTCTGTGCAATTTTCTTACAGCAGCTGAGGATATGATCAATTATTATTATTATTATTATTAATCATGCCGCTTCATGTGCACAGCACTGTGTGAGGGTGGCACATGGCATGTGGCAATAAATGTACTTTCAGAACACAGTTGTAAATTCAACAGAAATGCTAAAGAGAACTACTCAGTGTGCTTTCAGAACACAGTTGTAAATTCAACAGAAATGCTAAAGAGAACTACTCAGTGTGCTTTCAGAACACAGTTGTAAATTCAACAGCAATGCTAAAGAGAACTACTAAGTATCTGCAATATCCAGAATTGTGGGCCAGATTCCTGCATAGCATGATATCACTTCAGGGGCGAAATGAGGTTCCCGAAGGAGAAGGCTGTTGTCGTTCTTCAGCAGCCAAGTCATCATCCGGTGACATAGAAGCCAGTGTGAATCAGCCTCGTTTTTAAGAACCGCTTTACTGCTTTCTGGAATCTGGCTCAGCCACTTGCTTCAAGTCCAGTGGAAGAAGATAGAGAGTGACGCCTGGCGGCCATGAAAGAAAGAAAACCACATCCAAGGGCTCTTGACAGCAAGCTCTGGACGGAGCCTGTTTGGCCCCTCTGCTGTCAAAAAGCAGTGCCCTGAACACTATGAAAAGGCACATGTAGCCTATGGAAACATTTAGCTTCTCTTTGAAGTGGTTGCCTCTTTGTATGTGTTTAGAGTCACCTACTCACTGTGTTTGGAGAATGTGAGTCAGATGAGGGTTCACTCACTGCATTGCACAAACATGGAACAATACGTCTTCAAAATATAATGAAGCTGCAGATCCAACTCCTGCAGCTGAAGCCTTTTGCGTCTGCCTTGTTGCCATTGTAACGGCAGGAATGCAGCCTGTTCCTCACCTGGAATAAGTCAGTCTTGGAGGCATGCAGTGGTCATCCGGCTCCGGGCCGGTTTTAGCCCCGGCCTTGGGGCCCACCTGTTGTGACCAGAGAGGCTCGGCCAAAGCTGAGTGTTATGTCCAGCTACAATGGGACTGCTGAGTCAATGGGAATTTAGTAAATTAGTAATTGATGTCATTGATCCATTGGGCTCAATCTTGTGGCTGTGTTCCTTTCTGACTTAGGACAACCCTCAGGTTAATATATCACAGCAAGATGCATTTAAAGGGAGTTGTCATTGCCTTCTTATGAGGCTGTGAGAGTATGACCTGCCCTGGGGGGATGCATTTGCAGGCTCTTGAGTGCAATGGACATCTTCATGTTTTTTGTGAGCATAGAGAGAAACAGTTGCTGATTTGTTTTCCTCCTGATTCTGGACCTTTGCAGTTGCTACAGAGCCACTTTCCCTGTTTTCTTAAGGCTTCCTGACAGGAGAAAAATCCTGCCTGGTCCAAAGAAATGCTTGCCAAGTTCCCATGCCTCATTCTTTGTGACCTCACTTAAACTTCTCCTGGACTGTTTCAGAACTTCAGAGCTGTTTCCTGATCCTTGTGTGCATTGCGTCCATCACACTTTGAAAATCCTCCCATGTGGCCTTCCTCTCTGAGCTCATTTTAACTGCTTGGGAGAGGGGGATGGAATACTATTCTGTGATCTGTTATTTCAAGATGCTGACCAGTGACTCTTTAGAAAGCCCTCCTCCACCTTGGCTTTGGTTTAAATGGCTCTTATTCACAGAATTGTGAATAAACATGTCTATTTCTGTTGTAGATCAGGAACCAGAGGCTGATGGTTGAACTGATGATTTAGAGAGGATTGTGAGCTTTCCTGTGGATGATTTAGAGAGGATTGTGAGCTTTTCTGTGGTACAAAGTGATGGGCCCTCAAGTCCGGGAAATAATGGTTCTCTTTGTGAGAAAATCGGCTTGGAAAGTACAGGGCCTCAAGGGCATTCAGGAGAGTCAGAAGTCCCAACAGCAGGTAAGGAATTGTGTGAAGAGCTGAGTGATAAGGAGGGTTCCCCTGGAAACCCATCTGCAGCTATGGAGATCGAAAAAAGTATTTGTTTACAAATCAGAGCCGAAAATAGATTGCGTCATTCAGAGAGATTACGTGGGAAAGTTGGGAAAGAATTTCACGGGAAACAGAATTATTTCATGGGTGTCTATTAAGCAGCAAGTTGTTTATCTTAAGGTCAGTTCAGGCAACACTGTGTTAGAATGAGAAGCTAAGCCTGAGTCAAGTTTTGATTTTGGATTTAATATATTCTGAAAATTTTCTATGTTCCTGTTCATGTATTCCTGTTCAAGTCTTACTAGTTATATCTTCCTGATTGTGGACTTCAGTTGTATCTGTGATTCCTGGCTGTTCCTAGATTTTGCCACCTTTGGAACTTTATGAGACATTTGGATTATTGTTTAATTCTCACCTTTTGCTAAACCTTTTTGGATTATATATCTTCCTTTCTTATTCCTGATTTTTATATGCCTTTTATATGTTTGTTTTTTTACAATAAACTGTTTGCTTATATTCCTGGACTCTGGTACAGTAGTCATTGTTGTTTACAGGCCTGGAGTGCAGCAATTTCCCCCCAAAGCCGAGTCAGAACCTTCTGAGATTCTGGGATTAGGATCTTAAAACGAAATGGGAACAAAAGGGGCTGCTGTGGTTTTTAGTTTTGAATATGTTTAATGGATTTTAACTGATTTTTTAAAATACCAATGATATTTAATTCTGTTTTAATGTTTATATATTTGTAGATTTTTTTAAGTATTGAAATTCTTTTAATGTAAGCCTCTGAGTCTCCTTGTGGGGAGAAAAAGCAGGGTATAAATAAACATAATAAGAATAATAACAACAAACCCCCAAATTCTCCTGGTGCCCAGAGACAGGCTTTCATGTCTTTGTCTGGCTTTTTATTAAAGGGAGCCCTGGTTGGCTCTGCCCTCCCTCAATATTGACTTTGAAGGTCTAGGGTGGCCATGCATGTGTTGTTGTTGTTGTTGTTGCTGTTGTTGTTGTTGTTGCTTATTTCATTGCATCTGCCTATATTTTTCAGGTCTCTCCAGGCCATGGAAAGCAAGGGCTTCCGCCGCGGGAGTTTCCAGAGCAGCACCAGCGATGAAGACCTGGTGGAGGTCGGCGGAGGAACGCTGGACTTCTCCATCGCAGATGATGTCCCTCCTTTGGACCGGGAGATGGCCGAAGGTAAGGCTGACAGAGCCAGACAGGGAGCCTTGCTTTGCCCTGCAGGTGGAGTCCTTGTTCTGCCGCTTGGCTTATTATCAGGCAGAAGGAGCAGAGTGCACCTGAAAATTGACCCAAGATCCAGACGAAGTGAAAACATTAATATCAAGACTGCCGTTTATTTTCTGAGCCCAATTCAAGGTGCAGGTTATCACCTACAAAGCCCTTAACGGTTTGGGATCCACCTACCTTAGAGACCGCATCTCCCCCTATGAACCCACACGATCTCTTCGCTCGTCGGGGGAGGCCCTCCTCTCGCTTCCTTCACCCTCGCAGTCGCGGTGGGTGGGGACAAGGGAGAGGGCCTTCTCCGTCGTGGCCCCCCGGCTTTGGAACTTGCTCCCCAGGGAGATCAGGCAGGCCCCCATCCTCCTCTCCTTTCAGAGGAGCCTGAAAACCTGGCTCTTCCAAAAGGCCTTTGATGATTGACCTTTGTAGGTTCGACCTATTTGCCTACTTAGTATAGACCCATAGGTATGCCTTCTCAGTATTATACTTAGCACTTTAATGACTACGTCAGTTGGGCAACTACCCCTGCCTGATGACTGACATTTTTTGCACTTTGGCCCAGATCTGTGATTTTAACCCATGTTTTTAACACCTTATTTTGTATGTTGACCTTTTATGACCGTTTTTATCGATATTGTTGTTTTATTGTTGAGTGATTTGCTTTATTGTTTTGCTTGCTTTTATATTGTTGTGTTTGGGCATGGCCCCATGTAAGCCGCCCCGAGTCCCTTCGGGGAGATGGGGCGGGGTATAAGAATAAAGTTGTTGTTGTTGTTATTATTATTATTATTATTATTATTATTAAGACAGATTCTGCTGGATTTAGAGGAACTGAGCACAGTACTTTGCCCTAAGGCAGTGGTTCTCAACCTGTGGGTCCCCATATGTTTTGGCCTTCAACTCCCAGAAATCCTAACAGCTGGTAAACTGGCTGGGATTTCTAGGAGTTGTAGGCCAAAACACCTGAGGACCCATAGGTTGAGAACCACTGCCCTAAGGGGTCTTCTTGGTCCTGGCTTATTCCAGTCACTCTGCAACGTTAGGCATCAATTTACCATGCTGTGTGCCTTTAAGACTTAGAGGACTCTAAACAGGAGGAAGACTTGCTTTGGCCAGACAGGAAAAAGATTTCCTCTACCAATCATCATCATCATCATCATCATCATCATCATTTGTTACCCACCTATCCGTGTGGCTCAGGATGGGGTACAACATGGTGATAACAGTGAGATAAAAACATAACACGATTAAAATATCAAACATCAAAACATCCGGGCGTCCCCTGGGCAACGTCCTTGCAGACAGCCAATTCTCTCACTCCAGAAGCAACTCTGGTTGCTCCTGACACGAATATATATATATATATATATATATATATATATATATATATATATAACAAATATATACAGGTGCAATGCAGATTAAAATGCACCAATAAAATGCCTTTTAAAATCCACAAGTTTGAATGAATTGTGTTGGTGTGATGGAAGAGATGAGTCTTAAGTTGTGCCTTAAAAACTGACAGCCGATTTAGGCATCGCATTTCTCTTCCTTTGGCAGGCCGCTCCTGAGGCTGAAGGGCACTCAGGTTGGTGCCAGCAGTCAAAACCAGCACCTTGAATTGGGCCTGGAAAGGATTTGGCAGCCAGTGTAGGTGCTTTAGCAGGGGACGGTATGCTCCCTGGATCCAGCACCTGTTAATAACCTTGCTGCAGATCTCTGAACTAATTGAAGTTTCTGGACACTCTTCAGGGCCAGCCCCATGCAGAGCCCATTACAGTAGTCTAAGTGAGACCCCCCCCCCCCGAAAGTGCTACCCTGTTTCCCTGAAAATAAGACATCCCCAGAAAATAAGACCTAGTAGAGGTTTTGCTGAATTGCTAAATATAAGGCCTCCCCTGAAAGTAAGACCTAGCAAAGTTTTTGTTTGGAAGCATGCAGGATCGGTAAATGTACATACCATAGATGGTTGTACATGGAAATAAAGGTAGTAACAAGAAATAATAATAATAATATAATAATAACTTTATTCTTGTATCCCACCTCCATCTCCCAGAAGGGACTCAGGGCAGCTTACAGACAAGCCCAACAACAACATACATTTACATACAAATAGAAATTTAAAACAGTAATTTAAAAACAGTCTAGCAATAAAATATAATATAGAAATTCTTGAAAGGGTTCACAGTTTGGTTACACTGGTTTGTGATGACAACCACTGTACAGTAGATAATACATTTTCATTTTTTTAAAAATTCAACCATAAATTTGAATTCTTCTTTGTGGAAAAATAAGACATCCCCTGAAAAAAGACCTAGCGCATCTTTGTGAGCAAAAATTAATATGAGACACTGTCTTATTTTCGGGGAAACAGGGTAAGAAGCAACTCCACAGCCATTCGTCCCCCGGCTCACCTCTGCTCCTCCTCTCCCCTTGGCAGCTAGGGCTGCTAAAAATGATTAACCTGGCCCATTGTTGCTTTCCTGTGGAGAAAACGACTTTGCTCCCTCCTCTCCTCTCCTCTTTGGGAACTTTGCATTCCTTCCTTCTGGGGAGTTTCTCCAGGAGAGCCTCCTGTCCCTGGGCTGCTTCCGCCTGCCTTGTCTGCCTTGGAGGAAGGGGCAGGTGGGGTTTTGGGGGCTCCAAATGGAGAAGCAGGATCCCAGCCCCTCCTGTGGCCCCAAGGCTGCTGCGAACGGAGCGTCCCTCCCAGGTCTGTGACCCTCTGCCTTAGAACCGATTTGGATCAAGAGAGAGCAAGGTTCTTGCTCTTTGGCCCCTCTTGACCCAATCTGTTGCAGGAATTTGCTTGCAAATGGGGAGGAGGCTCTAAAAACCAGCACTTGGGAGCTGAGTGGTTTGTGTTGTCTGCTTTTTCCCGGCCACCCTTTTGGAGTGGGGCATTGCCTGGCAGCAAAGAAGAGCGGGGAATGGTCTTATTTGTGCCAGGCCCCCAGACCTTATCATCAGGAGAAAACAGGACGATTTACATCCTGAGGGGTCTAAGAAGGAAAAGCAGGCCAAGAGGGAAGAGGCGAAGCAACTGAACATCAAGCTAATGCTAACCCTGGGGAAAGGGAGCATGAATTCTCCCGTCGTGCCCTGCTTTTAGGGGTCTTCTGAGGTGGGAAGCCAGTCTAGTTCTTGAGGCCCTCACTTGAGATGCCCCACTGAAACCACCAATGCTTTTCTTTACCTTCCTTGCAGGTTTCTCTTCCTACAATGGAGGTGGGATGAACGGAGCTAGCAAGATGATGGATTTCCTAGAGGAGCCGGTCCCAGGCGTGGGGACCTATGAGGACTTCAACACCATCGACTGGGTGCGAGAGAAGTCTCGCGACCGAGACCGGCACCGAGAGGTGAGCCGGAGGGCAAGGCGGGCGGAGGCAGAAACATCTCAGGACCCCAACGTAGGAACCAGGGCCATTCTCGGTCATGGAATCATACGAGGGCTATCCAGAAAGTAGGTTACGTTTTGGATTTTAAAAAGGACAAAGTATAGGATAAATAATTTACCATATGCAGCTGAAAGGCACATTCCAATACTACAATCTCATGTAATCCCCACTGAAATCTAGGCACATTTCATATACATAAATGAGTTTGAAAAGGTCTGCCCCAGTAAATTTGCCGCCTCTCTCCTCCGTTTCCAACAATGGGGGCGTGGCTGGCAGCGCAGCGTTTTGGCTACTCTGCAGGAAGGGAGAAGGGGGAAGAGCTGAGGACACAATCAGGGAATTTACTGGAGCAGTACTTTTCAAACTCATTTATCTATATGAAACGTGCCTAAATTTCAACAGGGATTATATGAGATTGTAGTATTGGAATGTGTCTTTCAGCTGCATATGGTAAATGATTTATCCTATACTTCATCCTTTTAAAAATCCAAAACGTAACCTACTTTCTGGATAGCCCTCGTAGAATCCTAGAGTTGGAAGAGATCTTTAAAGGCCATCCAGTCCACCCCCCACTTCTGAGTCCCCTCGGGGAGATAGAGCAGAATATAAATAAAGTACCCGTATATACTCGAGTATAAGCTGATAATAATAATAATTATTATTATTTTATTTTTATACCCCGCCCCATCTCCCCGAAGGGACTCGGGGCGGCTTACATGGGGCCAAGCCCGGACATCAACAATATAAAAACAGAGCAATAAAACAGATCCATCAACAATAAAAACAAGTCATAAAAATCACATAGAATATATACTGATAAAATCTTGGATTAGATCCAAAGAAACTGGGCCGAAAGTGCAAGTTTCGACCCGAATATAAGCCGAGGCACCTAATTTTACCACAAAAAACTGGGAAAACATTGACTCCAGTATAAGCCGAGGGTGTTACATTTCAGAAATAAAAATAGATACCAGTAAAATTACATTAATTGAGGCATCAGTAGGTTAAATGTTTTTGAATATTTGCATCAAGCTCAAATTTAAGATAAGACTGTCCAACTCTGATCAAATCATTATTCTCATCTTCTTCAATGTAAATGTGCATATGTATCCTTTTAATAATAATAGAGTAAAATAATACATGTAAAAATAATAATGATAAATACAAGAAAATAATACATGTGATAATAGAGTAAAATAATAAATGCAATAATAATAATAATAAGATCAGAGCTGCAATAAATCACTCTGACCATGAGGTCATGAGTTCGAGGCCAGCCCGTGGCGGGGTGAGCACCTGTCAATTAAAAATAAAAAATAGCCCCTGCTCATTGCTGACCTAGCAACCCAAAAGATAGTTGCATCTATCAAGTAGGAAATAAGGTACCACTTATAAAATTGGGGAGGCAAGTTTAACTAATTAACAACGTTGGAATGAGGAAGTGCCATCAGAGTGGATGATGAAGCAGCTGCTCCCCCTGTGGCCAGAATCGAACATCCCCTCAGGAGAAGGTTAAATTGCCTCTGCGTCTATCTGTCTGTTGTCTCTGTCTCGGTTCGATGTGTTTATGGGCATTGAATGTTTGCCCTATATGTACATAATGTGATCTGCCCTGAGTCCCCTTCGGGGTGAGAAGGGCGGAATATAAATACTGTAAATTTAAATTTAAATTTAAGCCGAAGAGCCGGCGTTGTCCGTAGACACCTCCAAGGTAATGTGGCCGGCATGACTGCATGGAACGCTGTTACCTTCCCGCCGGAGCAGTACCTATTGATCTACTCACATTTGCATATTTTCGAACTGCTAGGTTGGCAGAAGCTGGAGCTAACAGCGGGTGCTCACTCCGCACCACGGATTTGAACCTGGGACCTTTCGGTCTGCAAGTTCAGCAGCTCAGTGCTTTAACACACTGAGCCACCGGAGGCTCCATTCTCAAGTATAAGCTGACCTAAATATAAGCCAACCAGGATCCTCACCCGAGTATAAGCCGAGGGGGGCTTTTTCAGTCTCAAAAAAAGGGCTGAAAAACTATAGAATCATAGAATAGTAGAGTTGGAAGAGACCTCATGGGCCATCAAGTCCAACCCCCCGCTAAGAAGCAGGAAATCGCATTCATAGCACCCCTGACAGATGGCAATCCAGCCTCTGCTTAAAAGCCTCCAAAGAAGGAGCCTCCACCACAGCCCGGGGGAGAGAGTTCCACTGCCGAACAGCCCTCACAGTGAGGAAGTTCTTCCTGATGTTCAGGTGGAATCTCCTTTCCTGTAGTTTGAAGCCATTGTTCCATGTCCTAGTAGTCTTCAGGGCAGCAGAAAACAAGCTTGCTCCCTCCTCCCTATGACTTCCCCTCACATATTTGTACATGGCTATCATGTCTCCTCTCAGCCTTCTCTTCTGCAAGCTAAACATGCCCAGCTCTTTAAGCCGCTCCTCATAGGGCTTGTTCTCCAGACCCTTAATCAAAACTAGGCTTATACTTGAGTATATACAGTATATTATTATTATTATTATTATTATTATTATTATTATTATTATTATTATTATTAACCCCATGAGCCTCCCTGCTTTCTTCCACTTGCACCCAGATCACCAGCAGAAGCAAGGAGTCCACCTGGGCCCTGATCCACAGCGTGAGCGACGCCTTCTCTGGCTGGCTGCTGATGCTGCTAATAGGACTGTCAGCAGGTGAGTAGGAAAAGAAGGGAAAGAGAGGAGAGGCCCTGTTTGGGCCCCAGCCCTGTTGGTGGGTCTGTTTGGGTTGGGTCGCAAAGGGATCCTGTCTCCCACTGCTGAGGGTCCCTCTTTGTCAGCGCAGGGGCCCTGGCCGGCCTGATTGACATCTCTGCCCACTGGATGACCGACCTGAAGGAAGGCGTGTGCCTGAACCGTTTCTGGTACAACCACGAACATTGCTGCTGGAACTCAACCAAGGTCACCTTCCAGAACCGGGACAAATGCCCTGAATGGAGGACCTGGGCCCAGCTCCTGACCGGCCGAGAAGAAGGGGTGAGTGCAGGATCCTTCTATCTTTGTATTCATGCGGCCCGCCCTTGTTATTACTGTTTCTTTGACTTGTGTTGTAATGTATATTATTACTTATTGTATTGTTTAATTGCTCTATGATATGTTGTTTTTATATTTTGTTATATTGTTTTGCTTTGGGCATGGCCCCATGTAAGCCGCCCCGAGTCCCCATTGGGGAGATGGTGGCGGGGTATAAATAAAGTTTTATTATTATTATTATTATTATTACATGTGGTGGAATTGCAAATGGGCAAAAGAATATTGGAAGAAAATGCATGAAAATATTCAACAGATTTTAGGTGTTAATTTTCAGAAACATCTGGAAATTTACTTATTGAATATCTTTAAACTGCCCCCCGGATCAAATGAAGAGAAGATTTTAACATTCTTATCAACAGCGGCCAGGATTGTCTACGCTAGATACTGGAAACAAGATAAGATACCTACGATAGAAGAATGGCTAGTCAAAATACTAGAAATAAAAAATATGGATAGATTAACTTTTTGATAGCCAAACACCAAGGAAGACCGAGGAAAGAAACCGATTGGAGAAAATTAGAAAAATATTTTAAAAATATTTAAAAATATTTAAAATCTAAAAAAATCAACTAAAAGAAAAGAAAATTAAGAAGATTGAAAGAAGAAGGGAAAACTAAGCCACTTCTCTCCAGCAATATATATTGAAGACTGAGAAGACTGATACAAATTACTGAGAAAAGAATGTGGAACTGTATTAAGGATTTGTACAGAATGTAAAGGAAAATGATATACAACCAATGGGAATGTCCTGGAAGTACCACCCCCGTAACCTTTTTCCAACCCTGAATCTCCCCTCCTTTACTCACCCCACCATCCCCCCCCCCTGTTTCCCTTCCTCAATCCTAACCCCTTTTACCCCCAAATGTTTTTATGTATACCAAAATTTAAATAAAGATTATTTTATAAAAAAAGAAGAAGGGGTGAGTGCAGACCCCGTGGGAGGTGGGAGGAGGAGGCACTTGGCACATGCAGCCCTCCCCTCCAACAGGCTGCAACGACTCTCGGCTCACCTTTGGGCGAATGGGCAGGCCTTCCGAGGCATCATCACAAGGACTGACATGTCCACTCTTTCTCCATTTAGGGAGCAGTGGCTTACATCCTCAACTACTTCCTCTACGTCCTCTGGGCGCTACTCTTCTCTCTCCTGGCCGTGCTGCTTGTCCGGGGCTTTGCACCTTACGCCTGTGGCTCGGGGATCCCAGAGGTAAGGCTATAAGAACAACAACAACACTATGTAACACAATTTTTGTTCCTGGGTTATAAATGTCATTCCCTAATTGGTTCTATCATAAAAACATGGGGAAAGTATATTAAATTGCAAAAAAGCTTTGTTTTCGCAGTAAATCCTGCTATAGTACATATAGAACAACTACTTTTAAAGGAAGGACCGCAGAATTAAACAAGAAATAACACTTTCAAACCTTGGACAGTCTAATTTTTTTCGTGTCAGGAACGATTTGAGAAACTGCAATTCGCTTCTGGAGTGAGAGAATTGGCCATCTGCAAGGACGTTGCCCAGGGGACGCGCAGATGTTTTGATGTTTTTACCATCCTTGTGGGAGGCTTCTCTCATGTCCCCGCATGGAGCTGGAGCTGATAGAGGGAGCTCATCCGCGCTCTCTCACATCTGTGGCAGGCATCCTTAGAAGTTGGGAGGTCTGTTGGAAACTAGGCAATCTATGGAATATCCAGGGTACAAAAAATAACTCTTGTCTGTTTGAACCAAGTGTAAATGTTGCAATTGGCCAGTTTGATTAGCATTGAATGGCCTTGCAGCTACAAAGCCTGGGGAATCATTTGTTGGGAGGTGCTAGCTGGCTCTGATTGTTTTCTGTCTGGGATTCCCATGTTTTTTAGTGTTTCTGGGATTCGAACCTAGCAGCTTGCAGATCAGCAGCCCAACCTTCAAATCACAAGGCTTTAACCCACTACTCCACTGGGGGCTCCATAATTAAAACATGTAAACATTGTAATCATTTTGTAAATATACATACATATTAAATGTAGTTCTTTAAAAGATTCATATCAAAATGTATTTCTAGAAAATACATTTTAAAATATACAGAACAGAGAATAAACACAAGACATGAGAAACGTGTCTGTGGGGCCTCCCATTCCTACTCCCTGCTTGTACCCGATTCCTGCCTTGACCTTCCTCTTTCTCCCCCTCCTTTTAGATCAAGACCATTCTGAGTGGTTTCATCATCCGGGGCTACCTGGGCAAGTGGACGCTGGTCATCAAGACGGTCACGCTGGTGCTGGCCGTCTCCTCGGGGCTGAGCCTGGGCAAGGAGGGGCCCTTGGTCCATGTTGCCTGCTGCTGCGGGAACATCCTCTGCCACCTCTTCACCAAGTACCGCAAGAATGAGGCCAAGCGCCGAGAGGTGAGACCCGGTGCCCTCCGAATGGCGGTGCCTTTGCCATCCTTGTGGTGCAGGTTCGAAGCGCTAGGAGCCATTTGCAAAGCACTTGGCCTTATTATTATTATTATTTATTACAATATTTATATCCCGCCCTTCTCACCCAACAGGGGACTCAGGGCGGCTTACAATAAAACACATATATAAAAATTGTATAATACACTATAAATCAGTTAAAAATTATTAAATTACATTGGACATTCATAAAACACATAAAATACAGATGGCCGTGTTCAAGTTTAAAAGACCGGGTCTGTCAATTGAGTTCCAGCGTACATAATAATAATTAGCACTGCTAATTGTTATTCGGAAGCCTGGCCCCAAAACCAAGTTTTAACTTTCCTACGGAAGGATAGGAGAGAGTGACCCTGCCTGACTTCACTGGGGAGGGCGTTCCATAGGCAGGGAGCCACTACTGAAAAGGCCCTGTTTCTCGTCCCCGCCAGCCGCACCTGTGAGGCTGACGGGACCGTGAGCAGGGCCTCATCTGATGATCTTAAGCTTCGAGGTGGGTCGTAGCGGGGGACACGTTCAGACAGATAAGCTGGGCTGGAACCATTTAGAGCTTTATAAATTAAAGCCAGCACCTTGAATTGTGCTTGGTAGCTCCAGTTATTAACCTGGCAGCCTCCTATTGGACTAATTGAAGCTTCCAAGCAGTCTTCAAAGGCAGCCCCATGTAGAGTGCATTGCAGTAGTCTAAACGGGATGTAACGAGAGCGTGGACCACTGTGGCCAAGTCTGGCTTCCCAAGGCTGGCACACAAGTTTTAATTGTGCGAAGGTTCCCCTAGCCACCGCTGAGACCTGGGGTTCCAGGCTCAACGATGAGTCTAGAATCACCCCCAGAATGTGAACCTGCGCCTTCAGGGGGAGTGTGACCCCATCCAGCACAGGCTGTAACCCTATTCCCTGTTCGGCCTTCTGACTGACCAGGAGGACCTCTGTCTTGTCTGGATTCAATTTCAATTTGTTGGCCCTCATCCAGTCCAACACAGCGGCCAAGCACCGGTTCAGGACCTGAACAGCCTGACCCCCAGGTGACCCCTCCCTTTATCCTTCCAGGTCTTATCGGCGGCGGCTGCTGCAGGGGTCTCTGTGGCCTTTGGGGCTCCCATTGGAGGGGTCCTCTTTAGCCTGGAAGAGGTAAGTAATGGTCACTCTGCTGGGTCCTTGCTTTGATCAGCCTGGCCTTCGTTGGGGCTGCTGCTTGGAGCATTGTTATGAAGACTCTCTGTTTACCAGAACCCAAGCAACCCATAGCTTTCAAGCAACCGACAAAAAATATCAAAAAAGGAATTCTGCATTCACAAAGCTGTTTTTATAATATAGTAAAACTGTGTGACATTAAGATACGTTTGTCTTTACTTGTCTCAATTTGCTTTTAATGACTGCATTTCAAAATTAATGTCAATATAGAAATTATCATATGGGGTATAGTATTAGTTAGGCCTATTTTTAATTGTCAGGAGTAGTAGCCATTTAAGCACCTGCCATTCCCCTGAGTTGCCTTGAGTTCACTGAGAGTCTCTGAAAGTCTTAAATGGCTACTACTCCTGGCAATTGAGGGGTGGGTAAGATAATGTTGTTATTGTTAGAATAGAATCATAGAATTGGAAGAGACTCCAAGGGCCGTCTAGTCCAACCTCTGACCATGCAGGAAAAACATAACACTATGTAACAAAATTTTCAAAATTTTCTGTTCCTGGTGTTATTCCTGTTTAATTGTGCAGTACTTACTTTAAAAGTAGTTGTTATGCTCCAGAAACATTGTTTTTCTGGCTATGCCATTTTTAACCATTTGTGCAGACTGCAAAAACAAAGTTTTATCCAGTTTAATAAACCTTTCCCATATTTTATGATAGAACCAATTAGGAAATGGCATTTATATGCGATTTCCTGCTTCTTAGCGGGGGGTTGGACTAGATGGCCCTTGAGGTCTCTTCCAACTCTACTATTCTATGATTCTATTCTATGATTCTATAAAACAGGAACAAAAATCCTGTCATTTAATGTAATCAAAGCCCTTCCTACAAATGGCCATCCAGCCTCTGTTTAAAAGGAAGGAGCTTCCACTGGACTCCGAGGCAGAGAGTTCCCCTATTGGACAGTTCTTACTGTCAGGAAGTTCTAAATTCAGTGAAATGTCCTTTCCTGGAATTTGAATTTATTGTTCTAAGTCCTAGTCTCCAGGGCCGCAAAAAACAAGCCTGCTTCCTCTTCCTTATGACATCCCTTCAGGTATTGAAACATGGCTCTCATGTCCCCTCTCAACCTTCTCTCCTGCCTTTTGAGTGATTTAATCTAATGCAAGAACCGGTTCTTGTTATTCAGTAACTTGGCAGCTGAGCCAAATCCAAATCCAAAGGGAAGCTTGCCTATACCCTGTGGAATAGAGGAGAGGGGTGTCATTACACTACGTAACATGATTTTTGTTCCTAGGTTATAAATGTAGTTTCCTAATTGGTTCTATCAGAAAAACATGGGAAAAGTTTATTAAACTGTTGTGGGAAGGACATCCTGCTATAACACATTTTGCTATAGTTTTTCAATGAATATCTCCAAGAGTCTCAACCTAGTTTGTGACAGCCACAAAAACGAAGTTTCTGGAGTAGAACAATTATTTACAAAGTAAGTGCCACACAATTAAACAGAAAATAACACTTTCATAGAATCATAGAATAGTAGAGTTGGAAGAGATTTCATGGGCCATCCAGTCCAACCCCATTCTGCCAAGAAGCAGGAAATCACATTCAAAGTACCCCCGACAGATGGCCATCCAGCCTCTACTTAAAAGCCTCCAAAGAAGGAGCCTCCACCACAGTCCGGGGCAGAGAGTTCCACTGCCGAACAACTCTCACAGTGAGAAAGTTCTTCCTGATGTTCAGGTGGAAACTCCTTTCCTGTAGTTTGAAGCCATTGTTTCATTGCGTCCTAGTCTGCAGGGCAGCAGAAAACAAGCTTGCTCCCTCCTCCCTATGACTTCCCCTCACATATTTGTACATGGCTATCACATCTCCTCTCAGCCTTCTCTTCTGCAGGCTAAACATGCCCAGTTCTTTAAGGCGCTCCTCATAGGGCTTGTTCTCCAGACCCTTGATCATTTTAGTTGTCTTCCTCTGGATGCTTTCCAGCTTGTCAACATCTCCCTTCAATTGTGGTGCCCAGAATTGGACACAGTATTCCAGGTGTGGTCTGACCAAGGCAGAATAGAGGGCGAGCATGACTTCCCTGGATCTAGACACTAGACTCCTATTTATGCAGGCCAGAATCCCATTGGCTTTTTTAGCAGCCGCATCACATTGTTGGCTCATGTCTAACTCGTTGTCCACGAGGACTCCAAGGTCTTTTTCGCACCAGTTCCTTCAAACCAGGAACAGAATTTTTTTCACCTTTTGTTACATAATATTATCCAGAGTTCTCTGATTTGGGTGCCCCGCATGACATGAGACTGAGCCATGCCCCATGTCTCCTCCTCCTCTCCTCCTTCTCCCAGGTGAGCTACTACTTCCCCCTGAAGACCCTGTGGCGCTCCTTCTTCGCTGCCTTGGTGGCTGCTTTCACCCTGCGCTCCATCAACCCCTTCGGCAACAGCCGCCTGGTGCTCTTCTACGTGGAGTTCCACACGCCGTGGCACCTCCTGGAGCTGGTACCCTTTGTGCTGCTCGGGATCTTTGGGGGCCTCTGGGGAGCCTTCTTCATACGCAGCAACATTGCCTGGTGCCGCCGGCGCAAGACCACGCGCCTGGGCCGCTTCCCTGTAACGGAGGTGATGGCGGTCACGGCCCTGACGGCCCTGCTGGCCTTCCCCAACGAATACACCCGCATGAGCACCAGTGAGCTCATCTCTGAGCTCTTCAATGACTGCAGCCTTCTGGATGCCTCCCAGCTCTGCGACTACAGCAACGACTACAACAGCACCAAGGGCGGCAGCCTGCCCAACCGGGCCGCTGGCAGTGGGGTCCGCACCGCCATGTGGAAGCTGGCCCTGGCCCTGCTCCTCAAGGCCTCCATCACCATCTTCACCTTTGGCATGAAGGTCAGTTGGAGGCACACCGAAAGGGATGGGCCTTTGGGGCCACCGTGGGGGCATGGAGGGGGGTAATGGTGAAAGTGCTGGGATAATGAGGAAAGTGCCAGTCCAGTTTTGTAAAATCTGTCTTCTGTGGCTGCTCCTCTTTTTTAATCTTCTTTTTTTATTTGTTTTTATTAATTTATCAATCCAAATGTACAAGCTCACATTTTCCTCATTCTACAATATCTCAAACACATCACATTGCATACAATCCGACAGCAAAAAAAAAAAAAAATCAAGGACATCCCCAAGCATATTTCCCATCAGTCTTTTAACTTTTCCATTACAACTTCACTATACATCTCTCCACTACACACCCTTCATCTACCTATACATATTTTATTTTCAAGATTATTATTATTAATTTATAATTCAAAATGTATAAGTATACATTCTTTCCTCATTTTACAGTATCCCATACATATCACATTGTATGCAATCCAACGATAAAGAAAAATCAGAATCCAACATCTTTATGCATATTTCTTATCAGTTTTAGACTTTTCCATTACAACTTTACTACATATCTCTCTACTACATCCTTTTATCTACTTATACATGTTTTATTTGTTGTTATTATTATCGTTATTATTGTTATACCTTTTCCCCCCTCTTCCCTTCCCCTTTTTAACCTTCAACTCCTTCCCTTTCCCCTTCCTCTTCCTTCTCCTCCTCTTCCTTCTCCTCCTCGTTCCCCCTTCCCTGCCTCCTCCTCCTCCTCCTCCTCCTCCTCTCTGTCCTACATTTTCTCTTTTTCCTCCTTGTCCTTCTTTTTCCTCCTCTTTCTCTCTCCTTCTCTTCCTCCTCCTATTTCTTGTTGGGCGAGTGTGCTTATTAAGAAAAGACCTTCCCCATAAATGCCCCAGAGTAACTTATTAGCAGCAGCGTGACCCAGCAGCAGTGGCCAAAAGTGATAAAAAGAGCAAAAACACACAAACCAATGTTATCTCTTCCTTTGGAAGCTTTTCTTTGTAGCAAAATAATATTGTTGGAAGGGATGGAAGGAGCTGGAAGGGATCATAGAACCATAGAGTTGGAAAAGACCCCAAAGGCCATCCAGTTCACCTCTTCTGCCAAGCAGGACATCACAATGAAAACATCCCCAACGGATAGCCATCCATCCTAAGGGTCATTTAGGCCAACTCCCTGGAGGCTAGGATTGCAGGCAGGGTTGCTGGCTGAGGTCCTTCTCTACCTTGCTTTTTGTGGAGCTTTTGTGTACTAGATGTGTGGGTTCCCTTCCAGGTGCCGTCGGGACTCTTCATTCCCAGCATGGCGGTGGGGGCCATTGCGGGGCGGCTCCTAGGGGTCGGCGTGGAGCAGCTGGCCTACTTCCACCACGACTGGGGCATCTTCAAGGGCTGGTGCAGCCCCGGCGCCGACTGCATCACCCCCGGCCTCTATGCCATGGTTGGGGCGGCTGCCTGTCTAGGTAAATGTAGGACTCTTGCTGCACGCGGATGTGTCTTGGGTGCCAGTGTGTCTCAGGCTTGAAAGCCAGGGCAGCCATAGAAAAGACCTCAAAGACGTGACTAGCATACAGGCTTTGGGAGAAGTATCAACCAGCCAAGGGTTTCTTCAACCTTTCCACTCATTACACTTTTATGTGACCCCAGGTATATAGATATATAAAATGGGTATAAAACCCAAACATTTACTGTTAGCGTTGTCAAGGCCTAAAGCAAGTACTAGCTGACATTCAGAAGCTTTTTAATGTTGCCAAAATTTTTGAGACCCCATTTGGTGTCAAAACTCCCAGTTTCAGAAGCCCTGATTCAGTTCATACACTGAGGTCTTCTGGGGGATGTCTGTTTCCATTGGCCCATGCCAGGCAACTGACTTCTTTACACCAAAGCAGGTGGTTTTCCCTTTTGCTGACCAGTTCCCTGGATCCTTTAATGAAGCAGGAGCTAAGTAATCCATAGGGAGTGCCCTGCAGCATCACATGTGTGTACCCGTGTCTTTCAGGTGGCGTGACTCGCATGACAGTCTCCCTGGTGGTCATCATGTTTGAGCTGACGGGGGGCCTGGAGTACATCGTGCCCCTGATGGCCGCTGCCATGACCAGCAAGTGGGTAGCAGATGCTATTGGCCGGGAGGGCATCTACGACGCCCACATCCGCTTGAACGGCTACCCGTTCCTGGAGGCCAAGGAGGAGTTTTCCCACAAGACGCTGGCCATGGACGTCATGCGCCCCCGCCGCAGCGACCCGCCCCTGACCGTCCTCACCCAGGACAGCATGGCTGTGGAGGACGCCGAAGCCCTGGTTGCAGAGACCACCTACAGCGGATACCCGGTGGTAGTCTCACGCGAGTCCCAGCGCCTGGTGGGCTTTGTCCTCCGCAGGGACCTCATCATCTCCATCGGTGAGTCTTGGAGAGAGAGGTGTCATCCCTTCCTCTGGATGTCACTTCAGAAAGATGGTGGGCTGTCCTCTTTCACCAGGGAGGTTCACTAGATTTTCTATATGGGAGGGGGATGGATAGGATGGAGAGGATTGGGATGGATCACTTTTGGAGGCCTCTTTGGTCCCAAGGAGGCTCTAGTGCGTTTCCTTGTGAAGATAAAAAGTGGGGTACCAAGAAACATAATAATAATAATAATAATAATAATAATAATAATAATAATAATAATAATAATAATTATTTTGACATCCATTGGGCTACGGAATCAAAATAATAATAATAATAATAATAATAATAATAATAATAATAATTATTATTATTATTATTATTATTATTATTATTATTATTATTATTATTATTATGTTTCTTGGTACCCCACTGAAAGTCTTTGACAATACATTATTATTATTAACATAACGACGTTGTATGGCACAGCAAACAAGATAGATATGCTGGATTTCGTTTCGCAAAACCACAAGTCGAACACTTCCCAAGTGTCTAGGACTGTGTGATGTATTTTCTGATGATGTGTGCAGATCCCAGTAGGGTGGCCTTTTGCAGTTGGCAGATGGTGATTTTGTCAATGTCTATTGTTTCCAAATGCCGGCTGAGATCTTTTGGCACAGCACCCAGTGTGCCCATCACCACCGGGACCACCTGTACTGGTTTCTGCCAGAGTCTTTGTTATTATTATTATTATTATTATTATTATTATTATTATTATTATTGACACAATGACATTGTATGGCACAGCAAACAAGATAGATATGCTGGATTTCGATTTTGTGATATGAAATCCAGCATATCTATCTTGTTTGCTGTGCCATACAATGTTGTATCAATAATAATAATAATGTATTGTCAAAGACTTTCACAGACGGAATCACTGGGGTGTTGTGTGGTTTCCAGGCTGTATGACCGTGTTCTAGCAGCATTTTCTTGTGACGTTTTGCCTGAATCTCTGGCTGTCACAGAGTACCCTCTGAAGATGCCAGCCACACAACATCCCAGACAACACCACCACCACCACTACATTACACAATTTTTGTTCCTGGGTTATAAATGTCATATAGCAGCAGATTTTGCTATAGTTTTTTTTAGTGAATATCTAATAAGAGTTCTCAACCAATTCAACATAGTTTGTAGCAGTTACAAAAATGAGGTTTCTGGAGTATAACAACTACTTTCAAAGTATGTACTGCACAATTTGCACTTTCAAATCAGGGAATCTTGTTACATAGTGTAATAATAGTGTACGTGTGTCAAACTCAAGGCCCACAGTCGGAATCCCACTCTCCATGCCACTTCATGTGGCCCTCCAGATGCTGGGCTCCAACTCCTGTATTCCTCATCATTAGACATCGTGACTAAAGCTGATGGGAGTTGGGATGCAGGCACACCTCGGGGACTGCTGTTTGTTCTGTTCAGTCAGGAGAGGGGTCTGGATCAAGATACGAGGTTTGCAAGTAGGATGCCTGCCTCCAAAATGCCCTTCCACCATTCCTTGGAGTCAGAGCCACAAGGGCTGTTGGGTTGCAGTTCCCATTATCTCCTGTGCACATGGTGCATAATCAAAAGTGATGGGGTTTCTCATTCAATGACATCTGGGGACCCAAACTGGGTAAAAACTAAAGTGCACCAACCACTAAGTAAAATAAATTATAGTTGGCTGTCTGTATTCATGGATTCTCCATCCACAGCCCTTGGAAGGCAACCATAAAGCTGACGTGGCCCTCAATGTAAATGAGCTTGATGCTCCTGTCCTAGTAGAGCATTTCTGAGGCATGGAAGGGTTCTTGTCATGTTTTGGGGGCTCTCCTTACCCACTTTTTCAGTGAGAGACTCTTTTATTTACAACAGGAAATGATCTGAAATCATTCCTTCTTTCCTTCCTTCCTTCCTGTTTTTTTTTTTTATAGTCCTCCTGGCCTTGGGGTCTGGGGCAGCTATTCAGCAGTTAGGATTGGCACAACAACTCATGGCCTTTCTTCAGCAGGGAATGATATGGGTCCAACGGCCAGTGTCCAATTGCTTCTCAATGGGTACATCAACGCTGTCGAAATAATGTGGTTTGACTTTGACTCTAGTGCAACTGCTATGGCTCAGTGCTAAGATTTCCCTGGAGTTGTAGCTTCTCCTCCTAGAGAGTCCTCATGTCTCACTAAATGATACCCCCCAGATGTCAAATTGCATTACTTGTATAGTTTAGATGCACCAAGGTCACACCCTTGGACGTCTCCTCTATCTCAAGGGCCATTACAGTCACTTCTCTCTCCATTTCCCCCAGAAACCGCCCGGAAGAAGCAGGACGGGATCGTGAGCACCTCCATCATTTACTTCACAGACCACTCCCCGCCGCTGCCCCCCAGCTCACCCTCCAGCCTCAAGCTCCGCAACATCCTGGACCTCAGCCCCTTCACAGTCACAGATCAGACGCCCATGGAGATCGTGGTGGACATCTTCCGGAAGCTGGGCCTGCGCCAGGTCCTGGTCACGCACAACGGGTGAGGAAGGGCCACCCTCCTATGCCACGCTTGCCCTGCAACAGCCAGGGATTAAGCTCTCTGCTTGCCCATTATGGAAGTCTTACTGTAAATCCCAGCTTCCTTACGGCTGTGGGAATGTGGCCTCCAGGTGGTGATCATGCTTCCTTCACCCTCCAAATAACACCTCTGCTAGTTTTGTTTTTTTCATGTCAAGAGTGACTTGAGAAACTGCAAGTCCCTTCTGGTGTGAGACAATTGGCCGCAAGGATGTTGCCCAGAGGATGCCCAGGTGTTTTTGATGTTTTACTATCCTTGTGTGAGGTTTCTCTCATGTCCCCGCATGTGGAGCTGGGGCTGACAGAGGGAGCTCACTCGCTCTCACTGGATTTGAAAGGCTGACCTGTCAGTCAGCAGACCTGCCGGCACAAGGGTTTAACCCACTGCGCCACCAGGGCTCCTTTTTGGATATAGTGATATATATTGATATCTATCTTCTATCTATTGAATATTTATTTATTTATTTTTCAAACGTATATGCCGCCACTCCCCTAGGGCTCGGGGCGGCTTACAAGAACCGGCTAAAATCAACAATTTAAAAACATCTTTAAAAACGTCTTAAAAACATCCTAAAAGCACCTTTTAAAACATCAATAACAGAACTCAAAAGCCGTAACAGGCTGTCCCCAAGTTACAAGCATGACTTACAAACACTCCTAGTTAGGAAGAGGACTGAGACAACAGGAAGTGAGAGAAGTGCCGTCCTCCCACCTCGGAAGGGAAATTCACTCCTGGAAGAGTTATTATGAGGGGAAAAGGGTCTCTACTGAAGCTATATCTCCAATACTTGTTTCCACAACAAGCCAACATTTTCAAAATCAAATTCTCACAGGGACAGAAAGTGAGGTGAAATCTTCTGAACTGGGGCATAGACAGCAAAGGAAACACCACAAGGGTATTCACCCTTCCCTATGTGATCCAAAACTTATATATATAACCATATGTGTGTGTGTGTGTTATATATATGTGTGTTACACTCAAAAAAATGTCCCTGATTTGACAAACAAAGTTGTTTTACATACAAATTCAACTTAAGAACAAACCTACAGGACCTTCCTAGTTCATAACCTGGGGACTGCCTATATATAGATATGTTGGTGGCCTAACAGCTACCAATTCAGAGTGGCATCCTCTACAACAGTGGTTCCCAACCTGTTGTCCATGGATCACCAGTGGACCCCAAGACCTAAAATATAGTCCATGGCCCCACTGTTACACCACTGCAACAAGAGTGACTGATCTTGTAAAACCCTCTTATAGTGCCGAGGCAACGGTGATGTTGGGAGAGGAGAGGCGGACTACCCACGAAAGGTCGCGACAAGCCTCCCGACTGCTGCTTCTCCTCTTCTCTCCCCGAGCAGAGCTGTTCCATGTGGCGCCTGGAAGTGGGGGGCGCCTTGGTGTCTTTGTTTTTAGTCCTGTTCCTGGGGTTATTTGGGGTGCCGATTCAGAAAATTACACTGGATAGACCACATCAGCTCTAGATGATTAAATATGGTTTTCTGTGGGCGAGCAGATTTTTTTTTCATGTCAGGAGCAACCGGAGTTGCTTCTGGAGTGAGAGAATTGGCCGTCTGCAAGGACATTGTCCAGGGGACGTCCGGATGTTTTGATGTTTTTATCATCCTTGTGGGAGGTTTCTCTCATGTCCCCGCATGGAGCTGGAGCTGATAGAGGGAGCTCATCCACACTCTCCCCAGGTGGGATTCGAACCTGGCAGCTTTCAGGTCAGCAACCCAACCTTCAAGTCACTTAGTCCACTATGCCATCTGGGGGCTCCGGCGAGCAGATGACGACTACTGGATGGCCTGTTCTGTATCAGAAGCTAGAGCTGATGTGGTCTATCTAATGCAGTTTTCTGCATCAGCACCCCAAATAACCAAATTGAATGTAAAGTTGACCAAAAATGGATTTGTAACCTTTTTGGTACTAATTTTGGAGTGGTCCCTGGTCAAAAAAAGGTTGGGAACCACTGCTCTACAACCTGCACTTTGGAGAGCAATAGTAAGCATTAACAGCATTCTGTTCTGGACAAAAGGACACAAAGAAACAGACAAAGCAATTAACAGGCAATAATGAAGAATACATTGTATTTACAAATGATACATAACAACATAGTGTTGCCAAATACAGCAGCTGATCACAGAATTACAGCTAAACTCGATTAGGATGTCTGGCGGCGACTGCGGTTTCTTCTGCCACTTCTTTTGATGGTTTTTAAATAGTTTAGTTATGATTCCTCCCTGCTGCACATTTAATTTCTTTTCTGGATCTCTTCTGTTGATGAGGCAAAAAATCTTGGGAGCCGTAGTTCTGAGGAAGGGTCTCATTTCACAAAGGGCACAAAATGCTGAACAATTATTCCTTCTGGCAAAAAGAAGGGAAGACATAGCTTGAAGTGGACTACATTTGGGGGAATGGATCTCCTGCATTAACTCCTTTTCTCTCTTTCTAGGAAGCTGCTGGGGATCATTACCAAAAAAGATGTCTTGAAGCACATTGCACAAATGGCCAACCAGGACCCAGACTCCATCCTCTTCAACTGAACGGGGCCACAAAGCACAGGCCTGGACTCCTCAAGGCTTGGACTCCAGAGACTTGTTTCTCTTGGCTGAGAATCCGGAGCGGCCTTTACAGCGTTTTCCATCTGGAGCTAATGATAATCATGTTTGTTTTTTTTCTACAAGATAACGGATTGCACTATATAATCTGTGGGAAATTAATCTTCTCTTTAGAAGAAAAAGACCTTTATTATATCGTTCTTTTGGAAGTTGGATTGGGAAAGAGTCCACGAAGGAGTAAAAGAAGTGGTATAAGTTGAATAATTTATTCATGTTGCTTTGCTGCCAATTCCTCAAAATCTTGAAGGAAGGGAAGGGGGCAGTTATCCTTCCCGGAAACTGCAGAAATCTCGGCAGGGCTTTCGACTGCATTCCTTTCTGCTGAAGCCGCTCCTCTCGCAACATGCAAATTGCTCACTGGGATGACCTTTGGGTTGTTGTTTTTTTAAAGATCACTATTTAAACGCTCTACAAGTGCATTTAAGATCTTGCTTTACTGCTTTGTGAATGAGAGGAGTCCTTTCCAAGACCATTTTGACTTCCGCTCCTAACCAGAATGACTTCTCTGTGCCAGCGGCTAGCAGATCCTTGGCAGATTAAGCCTACTTAGCTTTACCCAGAGGAACCGCAGCCGGCCGCATCCCTCCAGCATAGAACATATTCTAGATCTCTATAAAATAACCATTCTCCACCTGGGATCCAGAGAGAGCAAAATTCTTGCTTTTTGGTTCCTCTCAACCCAACCTGAGATTGCTTTTCATCGTCTTTTCCGATTTTCTGCAAGAATTCCCTTGCAAATGGGGAGGAGGCTGTGGAAATCAGCACTTGGGAGCTGAGTAGTCTGCACTGCTGTGAGTTTTCCAGGCTGTATGGCCATGTTTCAAAAGCATTCTCTCATGACATTTCGCCCACATCTATGGCAGGCATCCTCAGAGGTTATGAGGTCTGTTGGAAGTTAGGCAAGTGGGGTCTATCTATCTGTCTGTTTGTGGAATAATGTACAGGGTGGGAGAGAGAACTCTTGTTGGTTGGAGACAAGTGTGAATGTTGCAAATAGACAGCTTGATTAGTACTGAATAGCCTTGAAGCTTCAAAGCCTGGCTGCTTCCTGCCTGGGGGACATCCTTTGTTGGGAGGTGTTAGCTGGCTCTGATTGTTTCCTGTCTGGAATTTCTTTGTTTCTGAGTGTTGTTCTTTATTCACTGTCCTGATCCTAGAGTGTTTTAATACTGGTAGCCAGATTTAGTTCATTTTCATGGTTTCCTCCTTTCTGTTGAAGAAAAGACAAGGCAAGAGTTCTTTCTCCCACCCTGGACATTCCACAGATATATAGACCCCACTTGCCTAGTTTTCGATAGACTTGACAACCTCTGAAGGTGCCTCCTATAGAAGTGGGTGAAATATCAGGAGAGAATGCTTCTGGAACTTGGCCATACAGCCTGGAAAACTCACAGCAACCCAGTGTCTTTCCCTTTGCCAGAAGCCCCCAGCTGCTGTGGCTGCCTCATCTTCCCTGACTGACCATATTTACAAGGGAGCTTCTCTTTCCTCCTCCTTGGACTCCCTTCTGACCCTCCAAAACCCCAAAGAGAAAGGTGAAGGGAACCGTCCCCTGTGCTTCCGTCTCCCAGAGCTCTGGCAAGCCAAGGCGGTTTCACCCAAGATGATGTGCAAACCTGAAAGGCCGGTCAGAGCTGCACACAGCCGGGGGGGGGGGGGGGGAGGCAGAAAAAGGGCAGGTCCAGGCCCCCCTTCTCTTGCCTGCAGGCTGTACAAACAGGTGCCACACTGACCTACATTTCTGGCCAAGCCAACCTTTCTTGTCTCACCAATTCACCTGAACACAACACAGTCATACTGAAGGGAGGCTATTTTGCAAGACCTGGCTTTTTGTTTCCCCTAAGGTTATTAGCCGGCTCTTCAGCTTAGAAATGGAGATGAGCACCAATCCCCAGAGTCGAACATGACTGGACTTAACATCAGGGGAAACTTTTACCTTTACTTAAGGTTATTAGTGGTAAAAGCCTGTCGAAAAATAATAATTCCTGGCTTAGCAGAAGGGGTTATGTCTCTGGCAGATAACAAACACGGAATAGGGAGGGCAGGTGTCCTGATCTGTGTCCAAAAGCTTGAAGGGAAACTGGCCAGGAAAGGCTCAGCTTTGGTTTTCCATTGCACCACTTGGTCCCTGCCCTGCATTGCCGTCTTTTGCCTGCCTTTCTCTTAACTGGTTTTGGTGAGGGAGAGCTCCCTTCCCACTGGCAAATGATGGGCAGAAAACTAGCCTGAACCAGGCTGAGCATTGTATGGAATGGAGTCCACTGCAAGTCCCACCACATTGACAAGACGGTGCGGTGCTCCCTTCCCTCCTCAGCCTTTTCTTAAGGGAAAGGAGTTTGGATTTCTAGTCCTCAAGGGCCCCAATTCTGGAAGGAGCCCACATTGCGGCTGCTAACAAAAGGAGAAAGCTGAATTGCAGGGTCCCACACACAACTCCAGTGGCCTCAAGTGTCTCCTGCTGTTTCCAAGTAGGTCCATCTGGCCTAATGGTGATATCAAAAGACAAAAGCAGTGTCGATTTCCAAGAGGTCCTCCCGGTGGGAAAACACTCCACCAGTGTTACCCATCCAGCCGGAAGGCCCCAAAATAGCTGCCAGCCTCATCACCATCATTGATGTCCAGCGTTGAGACAGAGACGAAGAGCCTGTCCCCGGCCCGGAGGTCGAAGAGGCCACCCTGGTAGAGAGCGTGGAGGCCATAGGTGGCATCCTTGGCCCAGCACTTAGTGCCCACCCCTTTCAGCAGCAGCGCATTCTGCCTGGAGCTGTCCTGCAGGTGGACACACTGCACCAGCTGGTGGCCCAAGGCCTGAGCCCCGGAGCCCTCCGTCGGGTAGCGGAAGTAGACCTGTGTGTAGACGTAGTACTTGCCCGGCTGGCGGATGAGCAGCTGGCCACCCTGGTAGCTGACGTTCTGGAGGTGGGCATGCATGGTCTGGTCAGCCCAGTGGCCAATGGGGTGCCGGCAGGACTGCGGCAGCTGCCCAAACTTTGCCAGAGCCTCTGTAAGGGGGGGGGGGGAGAGAGAGAAACAGAAATTAGGGCTTCGACATGGAGCCAAGTTTGATGTAATTAATAACAACAACAACAACAACAACAACCTTATTTATATCCCACCACCATGTCCCCAAAGGGACTCGGTGAGACTTACAAAGGCACTCCAGGGTGAATATATAATATACAGCAAGTAAAAAACAGTACATATGTATAAAATAAGTCACATAAAGTTATAACAGTTCTTGTCAACACATACAACACAAAATCAAAATAATACAATTTAAAAACATCAGTAAATAAAACTAGCTGCCATCAACTCACAAAGTGCCAAGTGTCAACTTCATATGGGCCCATTCAGCCTACTCGAGGTCAAAAGCCTGTTTGAACATCCATGTTTCAGGCTGGAATGGAAGGACTGAAGGGTGGGGGCTAATCTAATCCCTTTTGGGAGGGTATTCCAGAGCCAGGGAGCCACCACAGAGAAGGCCCTCTCTCTTGTCCCCACCAACTGTGCTTGGAACGGTGGTGGGATTGAGAGAAGGGACTCTTCTGTTGATCTGAAATCCCACACTAGTTCGCAGGAGATGTGGTCACAAAGATAGGTTGGTCCCGAAGTGTATAGGCCTTGAATTGAACACGGAAACTTATCAGAAGCCAGTGGAGCTGCTTCAACAAAGGTGTGGTATGAACCCTGTAGCTAGCTGTAGTTAGTAATCTGGCAGCCGACCTTTGCACTAGCTGCAGTTTCTGAAGTGACTTCAAGGACAGCCCCACGTAGAGTGCACTACAATAGCCCATTCTGGATGTAACTAAGGTGTGGACCACTGGCCAAGTCCGGCTTTTCAAGGTACGGCCGTGCATCTCCATGTCATGGGTCAAAAATGCAGTGAAAGGCCTGCTCTGAGAAAAAGAGTGATAAATCTGGCATGGCTTTTGGGGAAGGGAAACCAAAAATCTCTAGGAGGAGCGGCTGTGGATATTCAGCCTGGAGAAAAGGAGGCCAAGAAAACGGGATCCCAGTGAGGAGGAAGGGATGAGGTTGGTTTTTGCTGCTTCAGTCAATAGGCCACAATGAAGTCATGGATTTAAACTGCAGAAGAGATCCTCCTGAATGGTTAGAGCCCTCCAAGTGTGAAATGTGCTGCTTCTGGAAAGAAACTTCTGGAGTTTCTTTCCATTTCTGCAGGCTGGCTGGTTGATTGAATCTCCCTGCCTGGTCAAAAGAGGTTGGATTAGATGGCCCTTGAGGGTCTCTTTCAACTCTGAATGTATGAGATCTAGAAGCGGGACTGGGAAGCAGCAAGATCCTGATGCTGTTGAACTAGCATTACACAGCAGACTTTTAGCCACTGATTCCCTCCCATTATATGGGGCACTGGTAATGGATCCTGGAAGGATATTTCCACTCAGCCAAAGGCCTGCTTTCCATGACAGGGGCAGACCCTCTGGATCGATCCCTTGGGCTTCCTGCTCCATCAGCTCCCTCTCTCCTGCTCCCAAGGAGCCCTTGCAGAGATCTCCTTCCTCTCGCCTACCTGGCTGGACGGGGCTCAGCCGTCGGAGCGTGAGGTGCGCTGAAGGCCTCCCTCCCAACGGTTGGCTGGTCAGCGGCTGGTCGGAGGAGAGCTTCTCTGTGGTTCCTGCAACCAGAAGGAAAGGTCAGCATTGCGCCAAGCCTTTGGGGAAGCCCTGTCTTTGGGGAAGGCTGCCAACCTTCTGCTTTTTGAGATCACGGTCTCTTCTGACCAGAGGGGACATTGCTGCCCACTTTTTAATACTTTGAAGAAACTGACCTGCATCGCTTATGATCTGCCCTGTGAATATGTTTTATGCCCACATCTATTCAACCCATAACATGGGATGCTCTCTTGCTCCCTGGTTTATTTATTTTATTTATTTATTTCCAACATTTATATCCCGCCCTTCTCACCCGAAGGGACTCAGGGCGGCGTACAAAATTGGCAACAATTCGATGCCTACGCATAATTGAAACAGCAATGAAAATCCAATTAAAACAATATAAAAATATAAAACATATGATTAAAATCCATTCATCCAAAATCCTCGTGCTGTAGCCATAAATCAGTCCGGGTCGTCTTTATCATTTAATCTTCAAAAGTCTGGGCACAAAGCCATGTTTTCAGGGCTTTTCTAAAACTCAAAAGGGTTGGGGCTTGCCGTATTTCTCTGGGGAGGGTGTGCCACAGCCGGGGAGCCACCACCGAGAAGGCCCTGTCCCTTGTACCCACCAGCCGCGCTTGTGAGAGCAGGGCCTCACCAGATGACCTTAGGGATCTTCCTGGCTCATAGGAGGAGATACGTTCGGACAAGTAGATTGGGCCAGAACTGTTTAGGGCTTTATAGGCTTTATAGGTTCCTGCCCCAGACTCACCTGCCTGAGCACTCTTCTGGATAACGTCCTCCGTCACCTGAAACAGGAGTTTGGGGGGAAAGCAATGAATACAGAGTGTGAGGCATTTTCCTGGGATATTAATATATCTACTGTTCCCCCTTCCTTGCCCTCCCCAAGGGTCCGGTTACAATTGGAAATGGGGGTGCTACCGTGTTTCCCTGAAAATAAGACAGTGTCTTATATTGATTTTTGCTCCCAAAGATGCTCTAGGTCTTATTTTCAGGGGATGTCTTATTTTTCCATGAAGAAGAATTCACATTTATTGTTGAACAAAAAAAGGAACATTTATTATATACTGTACAGTAGTTGTCATCACAAATCAGCATAACCAGACAAACTGTGAATCCTATCAAGAATTTCTTGTTACTACCATTATTTCCATGTACAACACTCTATGGTACGTACATCTACCAATCCTGCATGCTCTGGTGTTCTGTTCGGCAGGCATGCTTACAAACAAAAACTTTGCTAGGTCTTACTTTCGGGGGAGGCCTTATATTTAGCAATTCAGCAAAACCTCTACTAGATCTTATTTTCTGGGGACATCTTATTTTAGGGGAAACAGGGTATGCAGCTTTTAAAAATGCATTTGCCTCTGCTGCAACCAGGAAGACTTTGGAGGGCAGAAGCAGGGACCTGGGTAGAGGAAGAATAAATCCGCTTGCATTCGGGGCAAACCGGGTTCTTGCTCAGAAAGCTTCAGCACCAGATTTGTGGCATGGAGCACGATGCTTTGGGCCATCTTTCTGCTGGAGCCTCCTCCTTGCCCACTCCCTTAGTGGCTCATGTGTTGACTTCTTATCCCTGGTGTTCATGGGCTTCTCCTATTACATTTTGTTAAAAGTGAAGGAAGGGCCCTGCCTGAAACCCTGATGAATAGTGACCGCTGCCCATCAGAACTAGCAGTGTCAGAAATATTAAAAATTAACTAGGTATTTTTACTTACAAAAATGTGAATCGAGCACTGTAAGGGTTAAATAAGCTAGCATCACCCTGAGGAGAGTGAGTAGGGCAAAGCCTGTTAGAGTTAGTGGGCCAAAGCTAGCGTTGTCCTGAGGAGAGAGAGAACGCCTCAGTGTTAGTCAGCCTCTGTGAGAGAAGCCTCTGTATGAGGCAGGCCTCTGTGTGAGAGGGTCCCAGTGTGAGAAAGCCTGGTGTGATAACCCCCAGGTTGAAGGCCTCATGTATGAAGCCTGTGAGAGCAGGCTCTGTGAGAGCGAAGCTGTTTATCTACATGAGAAAGAAGCCCAGCATGGAAGCAAAGAAGGAAGTTAAAGAACTTTGTGTTATGGAAATTTAATTTTTGCAAATAGTTCAACCATATTATTTTGCTATAAAGAAAAGCCTCCTAAGGAAGATATAACATGGTCTGTGTCTTTTTGTTCTTTTTATCACTTTTGGCTACTGGTGCTGAGTCACGCTGCTGCTAATAAGTTACTCTGCTATACATTTATGGGGAGGGTCTTTTGTTAATAAGCCCGCTTGCCCAACAAACAGCACTATGGTGGGAGGGATGAGTCCTGTGTGCTAGCGTTGTGGTTTATGGTATGCTCATATGTGGTGTGAATGTCCAAAAGTAACAGCTTTTTGGCAAAACAATATTGAAGAAAATGAAAAAAAACTATTTACATTATCACTTCAAGTGAACATGGATTTGATGCTAATGGGATTTATAGGTAACAACAAGGTCAAAATAAAATTTCAGGAATTATTTAAAGCTATGATTTTAGCAGGGCAAGCAGTGCTAGCAAGGGGTTGGAAAGATGGGGAAAATGTACTATGGAAAACTGGAATAACTACTTTTACGATCAAGTACAATCCACATGACCTTGGAGGTGTCTACGGACAACGCCAACTCTTCGGCTTAGAAATGGAGATGAGCACCAACCCCCAGAGTCGGTCACGACTGGACTTAATGTCAGGGGAAAACCTTTACCTTTACCTACAATCTGATATTATACTTGTAGCATGTCTAACTCGGGATGCTACGCGTGAATGTAAAACAAACAGAACGAAAGATAAATGAATAGTTAGTATGGAATGGATAAAAAGCAGCAAAGCCCATTTGAAAATTGTACAGAAATTAAGGAAACTCTGCTCATGGATAAAGACATAGAAAAGGGATGTACAATCTGTTGTCGAAGGCTTTCATGGCCGGGATCACAGGGTTGTTGTATGTTTTTTGGGCTGTGTGGCCATGTTCTAGAAGCATTCTCTCCTGACGTTTCGCCCACATCTATGGCAGGCATCCTCAGAGGTTGTGAGGATGCCTGCCATAGATGTGGGCGAAACGTCAGGAGAGAATGCTTCTGGAACATGGCCACACAGCCCGAAAGACATACAACAAAAAAGGATGTAGTCTGGGTGATGGGTGGAGGGGGAAATAACAAAACAAAAAAGGACTGGCAGCACTATTCTATATGGGCATCAAGGCTTGCAGCTTAATGTATTGATATGCAAAGTCAGCATTTGGGAAAGGCACCCGTCTTCTGGACAGACAAAGAAGCTGCCAGTGCTGATGGCGAAATGCTTGTAAGGGGCAAAGGGGGTCCCTGGGTGGGAGTCTGCCCATCTCCCACAAAGCCCTCCCCTCTTGTGTCTGGGCAGCAGAGGAAGGGAGTGCCCAAGGCTCACCCCAGTAACATAATTCTTGATGCTGCTGGCCATCTTCAGGCAGGACTGGTTGCCCACCAGCTCCTCCCAGTTGGAGAGATCCTGGAGCCGGTTGAGCAACACAAGGCACCGCAACTCCTCCGAAGTGCCTTGGGCCTCGGCCTTGAGCTGTGGAAAGAAACAGAGAAGGGAGAATAAATCGCTGGGGAGCCAAACATCCTAACGGAGACTGAGGTTGCAAGCAATGCCTCTTGGAGGGCACCAGAGATAGCTTTATTACTTGCTTAAGGAAAGATTTAGGAAAGGCACTTACTGCTCCCCTCCCCAATGCAAAAGTGCCAAGATTCCTGAGTGCAAATTCTACACAAGGCCGTTCCCAGTGGGCATATAGGAATCTAACACTATGTAACTTCGCAAGGGGGTTGTGCAATCCCTTCCATAAAAACTCACTCCTGAGTCAAGAGTTTGGCAAGAGTTCGGTGTGTTGTCTCCACATTGAAAAAGGGTCTCTTGTTTATTGCGTACTTAAAGCAGCCCAGGCTAAATCCAGATGGGGTTTGCATGTATGTAAGCAAAAGGTCCCAGGTTCAAATCCCGGGAGCGGAATGAGCGCCCGCTGTTAGCCCCAGCTCCTGCCAATCTAGCAGTTCGAAAACATGCCAATGTGAGTAGATCAATAGGTACCACTCCGGCGGGAAGGTAACAGCGCTCCATGCAGTCATGCCGGCCACATGACCTTGGAGGTGTCTATGGGCAACACTGGCTCTTTGGCTTAGAAATGGAGATGAGCACCAACCCCCAGAGTCGGTCACGACTGGACTTAACGTTAGGGGAAACCTTTACCTAAGCAACTAAGCCCTTTCCCCAGACACGGCAACAGCTGCACAAGGCCGGCTGCCCAGCCTCCTTCCCAAAGGCCACCAAAGCTGGGAAGGGAGGAAGAAGAAGCCAAAAGGCAACCCAAGGGGAGCGGATCCGTCCCTTTCTGAGAGGCAGCAAAATGCCTCAAAGGCTGACTCACTCGCTCCAACCAGATGGCCTGTTGTTGCTTTTCAGCAGTCAGTCACCAAGGAACTGGGTCAGCTGTTGGGGAACGAGTGTAAACACACCAAACGATACACACAACGGGACACGCCAAGGGCAGCCACGCACTGGCCGGCTACTCTCCAGAGATGCTGATTCAGCATATTGTCTGCAAAGCCAAGGCAGCCTTCCTGCACAGTGTCGGCCCCCTCCCCACCATCCACCAGCAAAATAGTGGCCATCCACATGTCCACGGCATTTGGCACGTGGGCCAACCAGCCCCTCTTCCCACTTGTAGCTGATTATGTGAAAAATGCCTTAGAGGAGGCAAAAACTGATCTCTGGTTTCTGACGGCTGCTGAACCCCTCTGATTGTTTACCCCTCCAACCACCAGGCAAAGCTGTCTCATTGTGCTTCCACTGACGTGCATGACCTTAAATGATCTCCAATGTTATCTCCTGGCTGCTTTCTCCCAGTTTGACCTCCTGCCAAGGAAAGACAGGGATGTGTTTCCAAACTGGAGAAACAAAACAAACTGTGTTGCCTTCCCCCTTTTGCCAAAATGGGGACTGGAGCGAACATTCCTGAAGCCACAGGCCTTTGGGGTCCCATTTCTGAGAGGCCAGGCCTTTCCTCGCCTACGAGACCAATCCCATTTCTTCTCCTGGTGCCGAGGTCTCAGTACATTGATGCTTACATGCGGTTTTATGCCTTTTTAGTTGGACTTATCACCATGACATGGACTTTGCCTTTTTGCCTTCTGGCCAACATGGCTCTCTCTGCCTTTGAAAACAACACACACACACACACACATATAGAGAGCCCAGCATCCTGCTATCGACATACACAAATGTTAACTCCACTTTACACATGTCTGCACCTCTTTGTGGTCACTGTGGAAGTCAGTAATCCCTTCCAACCTTTATGACAACCCCAAAGCCTTCGGGGACTCAAATATTTTACTGCAACAGCTCTCCCGAAGCAGGTATTGTGGTGGGGAGAGAATGCAATGTATTGGATTCACAGGTTGCTGTGAGTTTTCCAGGCTGTATGGCCATGTTCCAGAAGCATTCTCTCCTGACATTTTGCCCACACCTATGGCAGACAACCTCAGAAGTTGTGAGGTCTATTGGAAACTAAGCAAGTGAGGTTTATATCTGCTTGAGGCAACGGTGAATGTTGCAACTGACCACCTTGATTAGCACTGAATGGCCTTGCAGCTTCAAAGCCTGGCTGCTTCCTGCCTGGGAGAATCCTTTGTTGAGAGGTGTTAGCTGGCCCTGATTGTTTCCTGTTTGGTATTCCCCTATTTTTGAGTGTTGTTCTTTATTTACTAGGATTTTTTTAAATACTGGTAGCCAGATTTTGTTCATTTTCATGGTTTCCTGTTGAAATTGTCCACATGCTTGTGGATTACAATGGCTTCTCTGTGTAGTCTAACATGGTGGTTGTTAGAGCGGTCCAGCATTTCTGGACCATGTTTGGTGCTACCTCATGGCTAGGTACAAAGTGCCAGCTTCTCTTGCTGAGATCCGTTAGAGATTGTTATTATTGTTGATTATTATATTTATTGTTAGCCTACTTTTCTCTCTTGACAAGGAACCAAAGTGGGTTGTCTGTCCAAAGGTGTCACCTGTCCGCATTGTGTTTTTTCCCCCTCCTCCCCATCAAGGAGAATGGCCCTTTGGGGAGCTGCCGCAGCAAAACTATAAACCCCGGGGCAGGGTGAAACTATGAGGAGCCAGAGGGGAGCTCCCAATTGTGGCATTCTCCAATTGCTCTGAGCAACACAGAATATCAGCTACAAGTGGTCTCCATAGTCAGGATGGGGGCCACTTGGGCTATAAAAAGAAGCCTTGATTCTGCAAGGAAAGCATTGAAGACCCCCCCTCCCCAGCGTTGACCATATCTGCTCTGGATGGCATGCACATTTCAGCTTTGGATTCAGGTTCTTGCAGCCCTAGAAACATGGGTCACTGCGTGAGAAACGAAACCCAAATGAGCTGGGAAGCTCTTTGGGAAGCAATACTACAATGCCCCACCCATCCTTCCTCAGACGCAAAACAAACACGCAAACACACAGCCAGACCTGTTGCCTTCTATCAAAACATGCCACTGGGTGATAAAGAGGCACGAACAGCCAGGAAAGACCTCAATGCAACCAAAACTTGGGAGTAGAGAAAATATCCTCCTCCTTCCCCAACTACAACTCTGATTGTTCCTCTGGACTGGCTCTGCGGAAAGAAGCTTGAGAAGGCTGCATTATGCTCATCGGCCTCCAAAGTGGTTCTGTTTTTGAAGTGACCTCCAAAAGATGAAACGGCACCTGGCCTTCAGGAGTTTGCCAGTCTTTACAAACAGAAGCCTGGCATTCTCAACATTACCGTAGCCAGAAAACAAACTTTCCAAACACGCACCTCCATGCTTTGCCTCTTGGTTTCGATTATCCCTGCAGTTGCAGAGAGACATTGACCCTTGTAGCCTTTAGAAAAAGGTGACCAAAAGGCGAAAACAGGAGGGGAGCGGCCCAGAAAACTCTGCCAGCTTTCTCTTTCTGGCGGCGAAATGGGCAAGAGCCGTGCTCATAAACAACGCATGGGGTGGTTTTATGAAGCCACCAGGAAACAGGCTTCCCAGAAGTGGTTACTTATTGCATAAAAAGGTGCAAAAGAGATACAGCGACCAACTGAGAGACTGCTGGGCAGTTTTTTCTACTTCTTGAAGGGGCTTTTTTTTTTTTTTTTGTAATCGGCGCACATCTGCTGCAAATGGAGAAAATTCCCTCCTCTCCAAATCCCTCTCCTATGCAAAGGGACTCTGATTTGGGCTGGCCTTGGATGGAAACAGAACTGGGCTTGGAAGAAAGGGACCCCACCCCACACACACACACACTTTTCCATACAAACCCAAACAGGCCCTGCTCCTTCCATCCACTAAATGGATGGGAGATCATGCTGGACATTTCTCGCCTGTATCTTCCCAATGAAGCTGGACAACCTGAAGTGCTGCTCTGTGGCAACACACCACATCACATACCCTGCAGGAAAAGCACATTCGAATCACCCCTGACAGGTGGCCTTCCAGCCTCCAAGGAAGGTGCCTCCACTGGACTCTGAGGCAGAGAGTTCCACTGCTGAACAGCTCTTCTTACAATCAGGAAGTTCTTCCTCATGTTCTGGTGGAATCTCCTTTCATGTAATTTCAACCCACTGTTTTGAGTCCTATTTTCCAGTGCAGCAGAAAACAAGCCTGCTCCCTCTTCTTTATGAGATCCTTTCACATATTTATACATGGCTCTTATGTCTCCTCTCAACCTTCTCTTCTGTAGGCTAACCATACCCAACTCTCTAAACCAGGGGGCCCCAAACTTTTAAAACAGTGGGCCAGTTCACGATCCTTCAGACCATTGGAGGGCCGGACTTTAGTCGGCCACCAAGCAATAATAATTAATAACAATTAATAATAATAATAACAACAATAATAATAACAAAGAGGGTTGGGAGAGACCCGTAGGGCCATTGAGTCCAATCCCCTTCTGCCTTTGTGCACTGAAAGCACAAGCAAAGCACCCCTGACAGATGGCCACCCAGTCTCAATGTTAATAATAATAATAATAATAATAAAGAGGGTTGGAAGAGACCCCTTGGGCCATTTAGTCCAACCCCCTTCTGCCTTTGTGGACCAAAAGCACAAGCAAAGCATCCCTGACAGATGGCCACCCAGCCTCAATGTTAATAATAATAATAAATAATAATAATAAATAATAATAAATAATAATAATAAGGGTTGTAAGAGAAGAAGAGACCCTTTGAGTCATTTAGCCCAACCCACTTCTGCCCTGGTGCCGTGAGGGTCGGATAAATAGCTTCGATGGGCTGCATCCGGCCCCCAGGCCTTAGTTTGGGGACCCCTGCTCTAAACTGTTCCTTATAGGGCATAATCTTCTTTGAGATGATTCTCATAGGGATTATTCATGGTCTCCAGAACTTTGACTGGTTTAGTTTCTCTCCTCTAGACACCTTTCAGATTAGAGTCAATATCTCTTTTAAGTTGTGGTGCACATATTTCTACACAGAAGAGTGAAGAGTTCAGACCAAAGCAGAATGAAGGGGCGCCATAACTTCCCTCAACCTAGACAGACTAATTCAACCAGAGAAGTCAGCCATAGCAAAGCACCTGATGAACCAACCTGGACACAGCGTATTATTTGAGAACACAGAAATGCTGGACCATTCAAACAACCACCAAGTCAGATTACACAGAGAAGCCATTGAAATCTACAAGCATGTGGACACAATTTCAACAAAAAGGAGGAAACAATGAAAATCAACAAAATCTGCTTACCAGTATTAAAAATACCCCTCTAAATCAGGACAGTAAATAAAGAACAACACTCAGAAAACAGGGGAATTCCAGAAGTGAAACTATCAGGGCCAGCTAACACCTCCCAACTAAGGATTCCACCAGACAGGAAGCATCCAGGCTTTGAAGCTGCAAGGCCATTCAATGCTAATCAAGATAGGCAATTGTAACATTCACACTTGCCTCCAACAGACAAGAGTTCTTCCTCTCACCCCGGGCGTTCCACAAATATTGTAAAAACCACTTGCCTAGTTTCCAATATACCTCACAACATCTGAGGATGCCTGCCATAGATGTGGCAAAACATCAGGAGATAATGCTTCTGGAGCATGGCTGGAAAGCCCGGAAAACTCAAGCAATCCGGTTCAGGTTTGTTCTTCTCCCATAGATGAAAGGGAGGCCCAAAGGTGTCAAAGGTTTGCCCCGAGGGGCCACTAGGCACACTTCCCTTCGGCCTGCCATCCATTTGTCCCTTATCTCTGCCAGCTTTGCTTCACTGCTGGCCTCACAATCTGATATTTGCAAGTCCTCCAAGACTTCAGGTGAGAGAAAGGCAGCATCCTGCTATCAGATCCTGGCCCTCCCTTGAGCTGCTTCTCAGCACGTCCTCCATGGATCCCTTCTCAAGGAAAAAGCAGTGGTTAAGAGGGCCAGCGGAGATTGTATTATCTTAGACTTTTAAGGAACAATTGATTAAAAACTGTGTTGTCCAAGGCTTTCATGGCCGGAATCACTGGGTTGTGGTGAGTTTTCCGGGCTTTATGGCCAAGTTCCAGAAGCATTGTCTCCTGACGTTTTGCCCACATCTTTAGCAGGCATCCTCAGAGGTTTTGAGGTCTGTTGAACACTAGGGAAGTGATGTTTATATATCTGTGGAATGTCCAGGGTGGAAGAAAGATCTCTTGTCTGTTGGAGGAAAGTGTTAATGTTTCAATTAATTACCTTGATTAGCATTGAAAAACCTTGCAGCTTCAAAGCCTGGCTGATTCCTGCCTGAGGAATCCTTTGTTGGAAGGCATTAGCCAGCCCTGATTGTTTCCTTTCTAGTATCCCCCCATTTTCCGAGTATTGTTCTTTATTTACTGTCCTGATTTTAGATTTTTTTTTAAAATACTAGTAGCCAGATTTTGTTCATTTTCATGGTTTTCTTCTCTCTGTTGAAATTGCCCACATGCTTCTTCTGGGTTTCAATGGCTTCTCTGTGTAGTCTGACGTGGCAGGGAGCAGGCAGACTGTGAAGCTGCAAGGCTATTCAATGCTAATCATGGTGGTCAACTGCAACATTCACACTTGCCTCAATCAGGCATATATAAACCCTACTTGCCTAGTTTCCAACAGACCTCACAACCTCTGAGGATGCCTGCCATAGATGTGATCAAAACGCCTGAAACCTCTTTTGTTTTCCCGGGAAAGGGCTCCGACGGTTAGGAAAACTCCGGGCCCGGTTTGCTTTCGCTTTGGGCGCCTTTCCTTGGGACCTTTGTGTGGGAGAGACAGAGCCCCCGCCCTTCTTGAGGAATTTAAAGGGGAAGCGACCCCTTTTTGGAGCTGACCTTTCCGAGGGCGACGGTGAAGTAGACGAAGAGGCCCGAGGCGGCGGCCACCTGGAGGGCCAGCAGGGCCAGCGCAGCCACCGCCAGCCAGCCTCCGCCGCCACGCCGCTTCGGCACGGGAGCCCCGCCCGGAAGCATCATCGCCGCCGCAGAGTCCGCCGAGTCCGAGCGGAAGTAGGGCTGGGGGCCCGGAGCCGAGGCGGGAGACATGGCCGAAGGGAGAAGGAACGGAGCGAGAACTGCGGAGGGACGGCGAGCCAGTGCTGCCTTGGGCTCTGCGGAGAGACACGCCCCCTTCGGAGGGACACGCCCACTAAGCGGGAAGGGGGCGTGGCCAAGGCAGGAGTCAACAAAGGCCCAGAGGCGCCACGTGGAGAGAGGGAGGGAGGGAGGAAGAGAGGGGCGTGGCCAAGAAGAGGAGGAGGGGGAGGGGGAGGAGAAGAGGAGCAGGGGAAAAACAATGGGATTCTGGCCTGCATCAATAGTGTTGTGTATTGTGGATGAGTGAGGAAGAGCTGAGGAGCCTTATTTTATACAAGCCTAGGAGAAATTCAGAACTGTTAGAAATATTTATGTTGAATTCAGTAATTTTTCCCTTTCATTGAATATACTGCGTAATTATTTCTTAGCCCCATTCTCCCAGTTTAGTCCATACAGTCAGCCCTCAGTATCCCTGTTGTTTTCAACCATGGATCCCATCTCAAAAATGTTTGGGAGAAGTGGGGTGGAGTTGCAAAAAGCAAACCTTGATTTGGCACATGCCAAGCACAGTGCCAATTTACAGGTATACCATGCTGTAGCCTCCCAACATTTTACAGGTGCACAGGTTCACTCCAGCATATGGTTTGAGTAGTTTGCCATTTTATGTAAGGGAACGATTTTACATTCTTAACTTGAGCATCCATGGATTTGGTATCTAATAATAATAATAATAATAATAACTTATTTTTATACCCCGCCCCATCTCCCCGAAGGGACTCGGGGCGGCTTACATGGGGCCTTGCCCGATAAAACAATCAAATATCGAAACACAGCAATTATAGTGTGATTTGTATTATGTTGCCTATGTTTTGTCCTATGTTGTTTGGGCCTCTGCCCCATGTAAGCCGCCCCGAGTCCCCATGGGGAGATGGTGGCGGGGTATAAATAAAATTTTATTATTATTATTATCACCAAAGTGAAAGAAGAAAGTGCAAAAGCCGGGTTGCAGTTAAACGTCAAGAAAACCAAGATCATGGCAACTACACCTATTGATAACTGGCAAATAGAGGGAGAAAATTTGGAGGCAGTGAAAGACTTTATATTTCTAGGCGTGAAGATCACTGCAGCCAGGAAATCAGAAGATGTTTCCTTCTTGGGAGGAGAGCAATGGCCAACCTTGACAAAATAGTGAAGAGCAGAGACATCACACTGGCAACCAAGGTCCCCATAGTCAAAGCAATGGTATTCCCTATAGTAACCTATGGATGCGAGAGCTGGACCATAAGGAAGGCTGAGCGAAGGAAGAGAAACACTTTTGAACTCTGGTGCTGGAGGAGAATCCTGAGAGTGCCTTGGACCTTGGCAAGAAGATCCAACCAGTCCATCCTCCAGGAAATAATGCCCAATGGCTGCTCCCTGGAGGGAAGGATATTAGAGGCAAAGCTGAAGTATTTTGGCCACATCATGAGGAGACAGGAAAGCTTGGAAAAGATCACGATGCTGGGGAAAATGGAAGGAAAACATAGAACAATAGACAAGACAAACATGGCTCCGAGTGGGCCTCGAACTCATGACCTCCTGGTCAGAGTGATTCATTGCAGTGATTCATTGCAGCTGCTCTCCAGCCTGCGCCACAGCCCTTGAATTTGAATTTCCAAAGCTGAATTAGTTCAAAATTTGTGAGAAAATACTGTTAATGCTTGAGAGGATGCCTGTCATAGATGTGGGTGAAACATCAGGAGAGAATGCTTCTGGAACATGGCCATACAGCTTGGAAAACTCACAGCAACCCAGTGAATCTGGCCATGAAAGCCTTTGAAAACACACTGTAATGCTTGGTAAGGTGAAAGGCAACAGGAGAAGAGGAGACTGCATTACAAGTGAATGGACTTCGTGGAGGAGGCCCTGGCTGATTCTGAAAGACCTGAGAAGGTGACCTGGATGCCTCTATCCATAGGGTCACCATAAGTCAAAGCCAGTTAACAACCACAAAGTCATTCTCATATTCAATACAGTCGAGATCCTGTCCCTTTCTCCTCATTCAGAAACTGCATGCTGCATGCATCGACCACTTTTGGGGACACTTTTCCAAGCTCAGACTAAATAACCAAGTATCATGAGTCCATTGCATGCTGGCCAAGATGCTGGCATGAATACCATGCCTGAAGAGACTCTCTGAAGAGAGCAACTGAGGTCCCGTTGGGGCTCTTCCCCCGAGTCACGCACCCTGCTTTTGTAAAGCCCGACCGCAAGGCCTTTCTGCTGATTCAGGCAAAGCTGGGCCTTCTTGTCTAGGAGACCAGGGCAGAGAGCCAAACATCTGGAGTGGGGCTCTTTTCCGGCTTGCAAAAGAAGGAGGAGCAATGTGGCTTCTGCGGCAACACATATCACTCTTTTTGGAGATGGGGTTGCAAGAAAGAAAGAGAACAGTGCATTCATTTGTCACTTAATGGGGCAGCAGCATTTTGATGGATCTCTGTTGTGATGGGTTTCCAGGTGTTCAGCATCAGAGGCGTAGCTATCAGAAGGTTGCGACTCCAATTAAAAATCTGCATGCCCTCATTTAATTTCCCTTTGGTACTCGCAAAGAGTACTCCCTGTGGCACAGTGCATTAAAGCTCTGAGCTGCTGAACTTGCAGACCGAAAGGTTCCAGGTTCAAATCCCAGGAGCAGAATGAGCGCCCGCTTTTAGCCCCAGCTCCTGCCAACCTAGCAGTTTGAAAACATGCAAATGTGAGTAGATCAATAGGTAAGCGGGAAGGTAACGGCGCTCCATGCAGTCATGCTGGCCACATGACCTTGGAGGTGTCTATGGACAACGCCGGTTTTTCGGCTTAGAAATAGAGATGAGCACCAACTCCCAGAGTCAGTCACGACTGGACTTAACGTCAGGGGAAACCTTTACCTTTACCTAACTCGCATGAGTGAGGGACTGCACCTTCACGTTGCTTGTTTGTTTACAGTGATGCCATTAATTTTGTATGGTTTTCTTAGGCTGGGAAGGTGTTTTTTTGTTTTTTTTTTGCAGTCCTTTCCTCTGAAATATCGCTTAATCCCCTGCCAGTCTCCCATCCAAGTCCTCACCTGGGCTGACCCTGCTTAGTAGTTTCATCACAGGCTGGATGGCCATCTGTCGGGCGGGGGGTGGGGGGCTTTGATTGTGCCTGGCAGAAGGAGGTTGGCTGGATGACCTCTGGAGTTTCTTCCAACTATGGTTTTCTATGTTTTTATGGTGGCTCAGTGCATTAAAGTGCTGAGCTGCTGAACTTGCGGACCGAAAGGTCCCAGGTTCAAATCCGGGGAGTAGAGTGAGCGCCCGCTGTTAGCTCCAGTTTCTGCCAACCTAGCAGTTCAAAAACATGCAAATGTGAGTAGACCAATAGATACCGCTCCAGCGGGAAGGTAATGGCGTTCCATGCAGTCATGCTGGCCACATGACCTTGGAGGTGTCTATGGACAATGCTGGCTCTTCGGCTTAGAAATGGAGATGAGCACCAACCCCCAGAGTCGGACACGACTGGACTTAATGTCAGGGGAAAACCTTTACCTTTACCTATGCATTGTTAGAAAATTTGGGGGGAAATTGGAGAGGGGGTTTTAATTAGAGAGAATACTTTTTGGAGACACACCTTGCTGCCAAAGCATAAAGGAATCCCTGGCAGAGAAACACACTTTGTGTTTGCTCGGCTTGTCTCGACTCGCTTCCGTCCCATTGATCTGAACATCCAGAAACTAAGAAATTTTTGTTGTTGTTGGGTTGTGGAGGGCTAAGATTTTCATTTTTTAAAACCCATTTTAGATTACAGCTCCCAGCCTGTTCACTGCTCATACTGGTTGGGAGATTCTGGGAGTAATAGTCCAAAAAAGTGTAGTATTCCTCAAATGAATGGTTATTTTTCTCCTATTGGGAACAATTCCATATCAAACTCCTCAAAGTCCTAGGAAACATGGAGGCGATTTTATAAAAAGAAACCCTCCTCATGCAGTTAATGGGAAGGTCCAGGGACTCAATGGGATCCTCTTCCGAGCTCTAAATGGCCCATAGAGAACCAGACTCCTAAATGTTGTTGTTGTTGTTGTTATTTGATACACAAGATTAGTACACAGCAAACAAGATCACAATGCTGGCTGTTGTATTGGATCACATGTTGGACACTTCCCAAGTGTCTAGAACTATGTGATGTATTAGCGAATAATGCATGCAGATCCGAGCGGAGTGGCCTTTTGCAGCTGACAGATGGTAATTTTGTCAGCGCCAATGGTTTTTAAGTGCAGGCCAAGGTCTATATTGTTGTATTTATTATTATTGTTGTATTTATTATTATTATTGACACAACAACATAATATGACACAGCAAACAAGATAGATATGCTGGATTTCATTTTACAAAATCACAAGTTGAACACTTCCCAAGCGTTTAGGACTGTGTGATGTATTTTTGGATGATGCATGCAGATCCCAGTAAGGTGGCCTTTTGCAGTTGACAGATTGTAATTTTGTCAATGTTTATTGTTTCCAAATGCCAGCTGAGATCTTTTGGCACGGCACTCAGTGTGCCGGTCACCACTGGGACCACCTTGACTGGCTTGTGCCAGAGTCTTTGCAGTTTGATCTTTAAATCCTCATTATTGTGTCAGCTTTTCCAGTTATTTCTCTTCAATCCTGCTATTGCCTGGAATTGCAACATTGACGATCCTTGTTGTTGTTGTTGTTTTCCTTTGTTGCATTTCTATGACATCTTTCTCCCAAGGCTGTGTTTGGCCTGCTGGGTTTAGGAGAAGCGATGTAAGCTTATTCTCTCCAAGATTCAGGTCTCTTTCACTTGGATATATCACTGTAGCAGGATCCATCCTGTGGAATCCTGGGATTTGGAGTTTTAGTGCAGCACAGTTTTCAGACATGGAAACCTAAGTTCTCTCAAACCAGACGCATTGGACCTGGCGCCTTCCTCCTTGCCAAGGAGACCTTCCAAGGCAACCTGGCCCAAGGTGCCTCTGATCGTTGGCTCCCAATCTATTCTAGCCTTGCTCTTGCCTCACAGGAATCTTATCAGGGTTTTATGACTGCCTTGGGTTTCAGTCCCATCTGAATGCCCAAACAAGTTGCTCTGCTTCAAGCTAGGATGGCTAGCAGATGGAGCTGGTAACCAGAAGGGGCAGACAGGGACCCGTTTGGGATTTTGACCTGCATAAATAGGAGTATATGCTCCCCCTCTATTCTGCCTTGGTCAGACTACACCTGGAATCACACTGTGTCCAATTCTGGGCATCGCAATTGAAGGGAGATGTTGACAAGCTGGAAAGCGTCCAGAGAAGGGCAACTAAAATGATCAAGGGTCTGAAGAACAAGCCCTATGAGGAGCGGCTTAAAGAACTAGGCATGTTTAGCCTGCAGAAGAGAAGGCTGAGAGGAGACATGATAACCATGTACAAATACATGAGGGAAAGTCATAGGGAGGAGGGAGCACGATTGTTTTCTGCTGCCCTGCAGACTAGGACACGGAGCAATGTCTTCAAACTACAGGAAAGGAGATTCCACCTGAACTTCAGGAAGAACTTCCTGACTGTGAGAGCTGTTCAGCAGTGGAACTCTCTGCCCCGGACTGTGGTGGAGGCTCCTCCTTTGGAGGCTTTTAAGCAGAGGCTGGATGGCCATCTGTCGGGGGTGCTTTGAATGCGATTTCCTGCTTCTTGGCAGAATGGGGTTGGACTGGATGGCCCATGAGGTCTCTTCCAACTCTACCATTCTATGATTCTATGATTCTACCTCCTGAGAACAATGGGATGCGGCTGAATATGGGGCCCTAGGAAAGGAAGGCAGAGGCCAAACACGTGGCAGTCTGGGTCTGGTTGCCCAATGTGGACAGCTGGACTTCCTCTCCGCAGGGCAGATGGGCAGGAAGAAGGGCTCTCTGGTGACTCAGACACCACACCGAAGGAGGCCGGTTTCTGCTGATCCAGCCAGAAGCAAAGCAATGCATTCCCATTACAGCTAAGGACCAGGGCTGGGTGGGAAAAGGAAGGAGCCTGAGGCTGTTAGGAATTGTGGGAGTTGAAATCCAAAACACCCGGAGAGCCGAAATTTGCCCATGCCTGGTCTACACTGCAGAACTGATGCAGTTTGACACCACTTTAACTTCCTATGGGCTCAATGCCATGGATCAAACTACAGGAAAGGAGATTCCACCTGAACATCAGGAAGAACTTCCTGACTGTGAGGGCTGTTCAGCAGTGGAACTCTCTCCCCCGGGCTGTGGTGGAGGCTCCTTCTTTGGAGGCTTTTAAACAGAGGCTGGATGGCCATCTGTCAAGGGTGCTTTGAATGCGATTTCCTGCTTCTTAGCGGGGGGGTTGGACTGGATGGCCCATGAGATCTCTTCCAACTCTACTATTCTATGATTCTATGAATGCCATGGAGTTGCAGTTCCGCAAGGCCTTTCGCCTTCAACAACAGACAGCAACTCCATAGCATTCTGTCGGATGGAGCAATAGGAAGCCACAGTGGTATCAAACTGCATTGGTTCTGCAGAGCCGGTCCAACAATGAGGCGAATTAAGCGGTCGCTTGGGGTGCAAAACATACGGGGGCGCAGTCAAGACTGCTTTTTCTGTTGATTTCTTGTAAAACATGATGTTTTGGTGCTTAATTTGTAAAATCTTAAAGTAATTTGATGTAATTTGATGCTTTTTCTTAATTACTCCTTATTATCCAACATTTTCGCTTTTATTTTTCAGTGATTGGGTTTTTTTGGGGGGGGCAAAATTCAGTTTGCCTATACAGTAGTCTCTCACTTATCCAACATTCTGGATTATCCAACACAGTTTTGTAGTCAATGTTTTCAATACATCGTGATATTTTGGTGCTAAATTCATAAATACAGTAATTACTACATAGCATTACTGCGTATTGAACTACTTTTTCTGTCAAATTTGTTGTATAACATGATGTTTTGATGCTTAATCATAACCTAATTTGATGTTTAATAGGCCTCTACTTAATCTCTCCTTATTATCCAACATATTCGCTTATCCAACATTCTGCCGGCCCGTTTATGTTGGATAAGTGAGACTCTACTGTACTTGAAAAATACCTAGGACCGGCTCTGAGTGTAAGTGGACTTTTGACCCAGAAAGCGAGGGCTGCCCTGCCTTTGCAAGACCTGAGCAAAGCCACTTGAACATCTCTTCATTAAAAGGGCTGCTATCATTCCAAGTTGAAGCAAGAACGTATTTGCTCATTTCCCTTCTGTTTTGCCGCATTTTCCGGGGCTTGTTTGGCCTCCGAAGGCTTGTGGCCCCAACCTGTCTGCACTTCCTTGGTTTGATTTGAAAACATTTCCATCCCAAGGGAAGGAAGACTCTCCAAACAAAGGGCGACCTCCCTATTTCTCTTCAAAAAGGCAATTCCTAATCTAGGAAATAAATCAGATTAAAAAAGAGGTCATTACGCCCCGTGTAAATCTATCAAAAAGGTGGAAGGAAGGGTGGCTTCTGGACTCAAAACATTATTTTTGTTTGACCTGAGGAATCTATCAGCAAAGGAAGCCAAGTGCCATTGTTTATAATAACAATTTAGAACTTTGTTTTGGAATGAATAGAACCGAAAGGCAGCAATGCCCTTTCCCCTTGTTTGGAAAATCTGAAGTATCTTTTATTTATTCAATTACAGTAGAGTCTCGCTTATCCAACGTAAATGGGCCGGCAGAACGTTGGATAAGCGAATATGTTGGATAACAAGGAGAAATTAAGGAAAAGCCTATTAAACATTAAATTAGGTTATGATTTTACAAATTAAGCACCAAAACATCATGTCATACAACAAATTTGATAGAATAAGTAGTTCAATACACAGTAATGCTATGTAGTAATTACTGTATTTATGAATTTAACACCAAAATATCACGATATATTGAAAACATTGACAACAAAAATGTGTCGGATAATCCAGAACATTGGATAAGTGAGACTCTACTGAATAATCTGGGTTGCTGTGAGTTTTCCATGCCCCAGAAGCATTTTCATTTCTAACTTACCTCACAACCTCTGAGGATGCCTGCCATAAATGTTGGAGAAACGTCAGGGGAGAATGCTTCTGGAACATGGACAGACAGCCTGGAAAACTCAGTGCAACCCAGTGATTTCAGCCATGAAAGCCTTTGACAACACAATTATATTCTATCCCTCTTTTGGATGCAATCAGTATGCTTTGGAAAGGGAAAAGCAGTAGCATTTCAGAATCATAGCATTGAAAGGGGCACCCAAAGGCCATCTAGTCCAACCCTATTATGGATGCCATAATGGAAAACATCCTGACAGATGGCCATCCTGCCAAAAGTTGGGGAGAAATCTCTTATTGTCAAAAAAAAAAAGAACTTGTTGCGTGTAAAAAGTGACTAGATCTCTAATACTGTGGCAAAAAAGGGCTACTTTTCTGACCTCTGTCGCTTTTGTTAGGAAGTCTCATGGGACTCAATGCTCTCTATGTTCAAAAACACGCCCTGAGCTGTCAGTCATGCAAGTACGCTGTCCCTTTAAGGCGTTACCACGCCCCGTTCTTCAGAAGGCCAATCAGGAGTGGCAGGCCAAAACATGAGCCCACCTACTCCTAACACAGCCGGTTGGCCACGCCCCTTCCCGGGCTACCTCCGCTCCCCATTGGCTGCAGGGACCGGTTTTTAAATAATCCCCACAACGGCCTCCTTTGCTGCTCTGTGATTGGCTGCCGCGGGGCCAATCCAAGGCCGTCCTCCGTCAAGGTTGCAATTTTCAAATCCGCACTTTGTGCTGCAGAGGAAGGAAGACAGGAAGGAAGAGATTCCTCCGATCCAGGTAGTTTTAGTTTCCCCAATGCCTTCCCCTGACTCCGAGCAGGTTGCCGCACGTGTGAATGCACCGTTGCGTGTTGATTTTCCAATCTGGGGATGAAGGGAGGGGGAGCTTTCTACGCTGCGGAATTCATGCAGCTTGACCATGCTTTAACTGCCGTGGCTCAGGCCTCAGGCATTGGCAGAGAAGACGGAAGACCTTGCAAAACTATAGTTTCCAAGATTCATTGAGCCCTGACAGTTAAAGTGGTGTCAAACCGCATTAATTCCATAGTGTAGATGTACCCAATGTCTCTGGATTTGGGGTACTGAGCATTTACAATGTTCTAACTACAATAATAATAATAATAATAGTCTTCTGGGCCTAATGGGGGTTCTTCTGCCTCACTCTGCTTAAACGCTTAATGTACTTTGAGGAATCTAAATAATTTTTCCCCATTTTAATTGAGCTGTTCGAAGCTTACATTGAGTTTCAGCTGTCTGCAAGGTCCCATGGTGTAAAGCAATATGCAGAAATCAATGATAATATTCCCACATGGTGTTTTAGCTTTTGTTTCATGTATTTTAACATGTGTGTGTTATAATGTGTTATTTTACGTGTGTATTTCAACTATGTTCTGCCTTGCCTCAAGCTGTAAGGAGAGGCGAGTACGGTAAAGGTAAAGATTTCCCCTGATGTTAAGTCCAGTCATGTCTGACTCTGGGGGTTGGGCTCATCTCCATTTCTAAGCCGAAGAGCCGGCATTGTCCGTAGACACCTCCAAGGTCATGTGGCCGGCATGACTGCATGAAGTGCCGTTGCCTTCCTGCCAGAGCAGTACCTATTGATCTACTCACATTGGCATGTTTTTGAACTGCTAGGTTGGCAGAAGCTGGAGCTAACAGCGGATGTTCACTCCGCTCCCGGGATTTGAACCTGGAACCTTTCGGTCTGCAAGTTCAGCAGCTCAGTGCTTTAACACACTTTGCCACCGGGCTCCCTAAATAATAATAATAATAATATTTCAACCCTTATAAATATTATATTATTGATTATATTCTATTACTAGTTTGGGTACCCAGCGGTGCCCGGGTTATTTGAAAAAGGCATTGTCTGTTTTGGGGTATTCGGAAATATCATTTAGTTAATTAGTAAAACTATTTATTAGGAAAAAGGCAGCCTTTGGTTTTGTTTTTTATGAATGCTCCCATTAGAAAATACATAACGATGTGGGTAAACTACAGTTCCCAGAATCATGGGTCAATCCTCCCCAAAACAGGCTTCTATGCACAGCTGGCCATGTTGGGTCGGCATGCCAAGTTTGGTCCAGATTCAGTGGTCTCTGGATAAGGGTGAACTACAACTCCCATATGCAATTTTGGGCATCCCAATTTTGGGCACCACAGTTGAAGGGAGATGTTGACAAGCTGGAAAGCGTCCAGAGGAGGGCGACTAAAATGATTAAGGGTCTGGAGAACAAGCCCTATGAGGAGCGGCTTAAAGAGCTGGGCATGTTTAGCCTGCAGAAGAGAAGGCTGAGAGGAGACATGATAGCCATGTACAAATACGTGAAGGGAAGTCATAGGGAGGAGGGAGCAAGCTTGTTTTCTGCTGCCCTGCAGACTAGGACATGGAACAATGGCTTCAAACTACAGGAAAGGAGATTCCACCTGAACATCAGGAAGAACTTCCTCACTGTGAGAGCTGTTCGACAGTGGAACTCTCTCCCCGGGGCCGTGGTGGAGGCTCCTTCTTTGGAGGCTTTTAAGCAGAGGCTGGATTGCCATCTGTCGGGGGTGCTTTGAATGCGATTTCCTGCTTCTTAGCAGGGGGTTGGACTGGATGGCCCATGTGGTCTCTTCCAACTCTACTATTCTATGATTCTATGCCAGGAACAACCACTTCCAAACCCTGCCTGTATGCAGAGTTGGCCATGTTGGGTCTGTGTGCCAAGTGTGGTCCAGATCCGTCTTCAGCTAGATTCAGTGCTCTCTGGGGTGAACCACAACTCACAGATTTCAAGGTCTATTACCCCAAAGTCAACCAGTATGCAAAGCTGTCAAGATAGATTATGTGTATAGATAGATAGAATATACATTATATATTATAAATATTATACTATATTGTTGTATTTATTATTATTATTCACACAACAACATAGTATGGCACAGCAAACAAGATAGATATGCTGGATTTCATTTTACAAAATCACAAGTTGAACACTTCCCAAGCGTTTAGGACTGTGTGATGTATTTTTGGATGATGCACGCAGATCCCAGTAAGGTGGCCTTTTGCAGTTGGCAGATCGTAATTTTGTCAATGTTTATTGTTTCCAAATGCTGGCTGAGATCTTTTGGCACGGCACACAGTGTGCCCATCACCACCGGGACCACCTGCACTGGTTTCTGCCAGAGTCTTTGCAGTTCGATCTTGAGGTCCTGATAGCGGCTGACTTTTTCTTGTTGTTTTTCATCAATGCGACTGTCACCTGGTATCGCGACAGCAATAATCCAAACCTTTTTCTTTTCCGCAACTGTGATGTCTGGTGTGTTGTGTTACAGAACTTTGTCAGTCTGGATTCGAAAGTCCCACAGTATCCAGTATCTTTGCATGCTCATTTTCCAATACTTTTGCAGGTTTGTGATCCCACCAGTTCTTTACTGCTGGGAGTGGTACTTGTGGCATAAATTCCAATGAATCATTTGGGCCACAATGTTGTGCCTCTGTTTGTAGTCTGTCTGTGTAATTTTCTTACAGCAACTGAGGGTATGATCAATGGTTTCGTCAGCTTCCTTGCACAGTCTGCATTTTGGGTCATCAGCTGATTTTTCGATCTTGGCCTTGATTGCCTTTGTCCTGATGGCTTGCTCCTGGGCTGCAAGGATCAGGCCTTCTGTCTCCTTCAGTGTCCCATTCGTGAGCCAGAGCCAGGTCTTCTCCTTATCAGCTTTTCCTTCAATTTTGTCAAGGAACTTTCCATGCAATGCTTTGTTGTGCCTGCTGTCAGCTCTAGTTTGTAGTGCAGTTTTCTTGTCCTGATTCTTTGTCTGTTGTGCTTTGAGGAGTTTCTGATTTTGGACTTCAATCAAAGCAGGTTCTTCACTTTGCATTATTATTATTATTATTATTATTATTATTATTATTATTATTATTATTATTATTATTATTATTTCAGCTCTTCCTGCATCTTTGCCAGTTTAGACGCAAGAGGCCCGGAGGATGCCCCTGCCTCCCAGCTCCAAAACTGTCGCCATCAGGCAACCCTGGCCAGGCAGATCCATGGCAGTGGAGGAGGCCCAGGCCGAGAAGGTGGGTCTCAGTATTTATCTTGCCCCAAATATTGCCAGCTAATATTGTCCAGGACACAAAGTCTGTGTCCTTTCAGGGGAACAGGGCACATCTACTCTAATGCAGCTTGACACCAGAGCATTGACCATGGTAATGTTCAGGGCAATGGAATCCTGGAAGCCTTTTGCTTTCTCTTGGTGCCCAAGCAAAGCCTTCAAACCAGGGGAAGAAAAAATGCCTTTTGAAGTTCCGTTGTTTCCCACCTGCGTTTCCTACCTGCGTGGGTAAATCTACACTGTGGAATGAATGCAGTTAGGCACCACTTTTAACAATGACATCTCCATGCTATGGAATCACAGTTGTCATTTGGGGAGGCTCCAAGATTATAAATCTCTTATTTATTTATGTCAGTTTATAATTTACTGAGTTGTTCTTGATTCGTTTATTGATTTGTTTACATATTACTGTTGGCATTGAATGTTTGCCATTGTGTATTTTGTTGTGAGCCGCCCCGAGTTCCTTCGGGGAGATAGGACCGGCTATAAATAAAGTTTCATTTCATTTCATAATGAGTCTCCTTTGCGGAGAGAAAAATAGGGCATAAATAAAAATAACAACAATAATAATAGGCAGAGAAGGGTTCTAAAACTGCAACTCCTAGGATCCCACTGCGTTGAGCCATGGTAGTTAAAATGGGGCCAAACTGCATTCATTCCACTGTGTGGATGCACCCCATGTCACCCTTTGCCCATGGGGTGGGCAACATGCAGCTGGCATGCAGCTCTCAACCTTTTCTGCACTGGGGGTTCCTGTTTTCTGCTCCACAGAGGAGAAGAAACGGACATTCAGTTTTGAAGGAATGCATCCCTCTCTGTTTCATGATAGGTCAGCCTCTGTGTGGATTCAGAGGAGGCCCTGTTTGGGGTCAAGAATCCCCTTCCCTATTGACTCTCCTTCTCCTGCATCCCTTTCTCTTTCAGGGAGAGGCTTTGCAGGTCAAGCGGTCCCCCTCTTCACCCCAAGGAGCCCCCAAGAAGCGCTCTGCCTTTGGGGATCTCACCAACGTAAGTATAGGCTCCTTTTTCATGGGCAAAATGGACTAAATATCCTCCTCTTCCTTGGGTCCAGTTTGTCTCACCCCTGAACCCACTGGCACCTCCAAGTGGAGTCTTTCCTACCTTCCCAAACCTTTGGGCCCTTTCCCTTGCAGGCCCACAAGACTCAGCACTTTGTCGGGAAGAAGGAGGAGGCGGTGGTCAAAGGGGCCACCAAGAAGGCGGCATCAAAAGGAAGCAGGGTGGCCCTCTCCAAGAACAAAGAGATCAACATTAAAAAGTAAGGAAAGGGCTGCATTTCTGGGGTCACTTATTAGTACAGCTTTTAAAGCAGGCTTGTGAAATAATGGTGCCAAGGGGAGAGGCCACCTGGGGATATTGGGAGGCAGGGGCTGGGCTTTGGGGGCATCAAGGTTCCAAATTGTTTTCCCTCAAGAGCAAAGAGCCGAAAAAACAGCCCTTGGGCAAGTTGGATTGGTGCCTGAAGCAGCTTTATTGATATACTAGCTGTGCCCGGCCACGCATTGCTGTGGCGAACTATGGTGGTATGGGAAATAAAGTATTGAGGAATTGATGGTAGTTAAGGTAAAGGGTAAAGGTTTTCCCCTGACATTAAGTCCATTATAAATGGGTTATATAGCTGTGTGGAAGGGCCCTGAGTCTACACTGCCATATTATCCAGTTAAAATCAGATAATCTGTATTGTATAGGCAGTGTGGAAGAGGCCTAAGTGAGGCCTAACTCTGCCTGTCCCCTGGGCTGAGTGGGTTGCTAGGAGACCAAGTGGGCAGAGCTTAGCCTTCTAACTGGCAGCAATTGGATAAAAACCTCTCCCTCTAATTAGGACTTTATTTTTCTTTTCTTTTTGTTGTATGAACGTAGAGGCATGGATGAGGGGTTGTGCTGCCAAATTTAGTGTTTCTGGAATGTGTAGTTTTGTTGTTTTGTCCTAGGCCGAAATTTCATTACCCTTTTATATATATAGATTTCTTGATTGGATTGGTATCTGACATTTTTCCCAAAGTGGCTTACAATATAAATTAGAACATCCGTCTAAGAAGAAGTTTAAAGAGCTGAGTCTGTTTAGTATCCAGAAAAAAAGGTTGAGAGGAGACATGATCAGCATGTTTAAATATCTGAAGGGATGTCATAAGGAAGAGGGAGCAGGCTTCCTTTCTGCAAAAAGCGCTGGCCATCCACGAGAAGATGGAAGCGGAGAGCTGTGATATTAATGCCAATAACAAAATCCAAATTTAAAATTTACTATGGACAAGCCACTAGTTTTACTTACCCTTGCCCCCGCTTAAACCTTACCTTAAGGGAATAATTAATTTTAATTTTAATCTTTTTATTCTGTATTTGCACAACTACCTAGGAGTGGGTTGGTAGGTTAGTAGGCCGGGATGCTTTGTATCTATACATGGTTTTACATGGTTTTACTGTATGTATGGGTAAGTGTGTACGTTTTGTATGTTTCACATGTTTTGATATGGTCAAAATTGACTAATCAATAAAGAGTTTTTTAAAATAATAATAATAATGTCTTTATATCCTGCTTTTCTCCCTCACGGGACCAAAAGCAGCCTACAACATATTAAAATCAAGTAAACAATAATCCAAATACATAAATAAAAAGTATAAAACATTATAAAATAAACAGTTTAAAATAACAATAATGTACATTCACATTCTTGTGGCATCATGTCAGATCATATTGCACTTTGTTTCAGTCCATAAACATTATGGTGCTTCTTATAATTTCAGCTTAGTTTCCTTCACTAAAGTCTTGTCTAAACAGGAAAGTTTTAAATTGCTTCTTGAAAGAAGGAAGAACTTCCTGACTGTAAGAAGTGTGGTTCCACAGTGGAACTCTTTGCCTCGGAGTCCAGTGGAGGCTCCTTTTGATGCTTTTAAACAGAGGCTGGATGGCCATCTGTCGGGGGGGGGGGGGGAGGCTTTGATGGTGTCTCCCTGTGTGGGTGGCCCCTGGGGTCCTTTCCAGCTCTATTATTTTAAAGTAATATGGAGTACAAAAGTTGTTAAAAGCATTATGTCAAATTAAAATGCTACATTTACAATATTAATGCAGGACAAAAACACTCAGAAAACATATTGCGTATCAAAACTTGAGACATTTTGATGCCTGGGAGAAGAAGCTAATAACGTGCCATTTACAGACACACGTGTCCTTCTTGTGTGTCCTCCATCCTCCAATCTGCTCTTTCTTCCTCCAGGTCCCAGAACAGAGTTCCTTCTGAAGAGGCACCAGCCGCTAAGTCAGATCCTGTGGCCAAGCAGGATCCAGTGGAGAAGGAGGATCCCTGTCGAACAGTGGAGGAGCCAGTGGAACCGGTATTATTATTATTATTATTATTATTATTATTATTATTATTATTATTATTTTATTATGACACAGCAAACAAGATAGATATGCTGGATTTCATATCACAAAATCACAAGTCGAACACTTCCCAAGTGTCTAGGACTGTGTGATGTATTTTCGGATGATGCACGCAGATCCCAGCAGGGTGGCCTTTTGCAGTTGGCAGATCGTAATTTTGTCAATGTCTATTGTTTCCAAATGCCGACTGAGATCTTTTGGCACGGCACCCAATGTGCCCATCACCACTGGGACCACCTGCACTGGTTTCTGCCAGAGTCTTTGAAGTTCAATCTTGAGGTCCTGGTAGTGGCTGAGTTTTTCCTGTTGTTTTTCATCAATGCGACTGTCACCTGGGATGGCAACAATGATCCAAACCTTTTTCTTTTCCACAACTGTGATGTCTGGTGTATTATTATTATTATTATTATTATTATTATTATTATTATTATTACATTTATTTATATTCTGCTTTTTTCCACAAGGAGACTCAAAGCAGTATGGAGGGATCTGCCCTCTTCTCTGCATAATGTGGTGGGGATGGTAGCCATGTTTGCCCTTTTCCTGTGGATCCTTGGTTGTCGGGTGTCCTATCAAGTCCGTGCCTTTGCTTTTGGCCTGGCACACCCTTCTTTGGGTTATCGTCTGTGGCCTTTTGCCGTCAGTCTCATCACTGAGGCCACTCCTTTCTCTAATTTCAACAATCTTTTGCAGGTGCCCCCTGTTGAGGACATCGACAAGGGACATCTGGATGACCCTTATGCCAACGCCGAATATGCCAAGGATATCTTTGTTCACATGCGGGAGCGGGAGGTAGCTTTGCTCACTCTGCCAGGGGGGGCCTAAGAAACACTGTTCTAAGTCCAGGGGAGCGCCTTGGGCAAACCATCAGCACAAGCCATGCTCAGAAAGGCTGCAGAGAGTTAGAAATCCCAGCCTTGAAGACCAACTGAGGTTTTCCTTTGATGCTGGAAGCCTGCGATTCTTGCCTCTTGACCTTCTGGATGTTGATGGGCCTCCCATTGCCAAAATCTATACTGGCTTAGGCTGAAATGCTCATTCTTCTAAAGGGAAATATTTCGTAATTGTTTCCAAGATTCACATTGAAAAGGAGGAGGGAGGGTGTTGTGTCTCCTGCTTCCCATTTCCCAGACTGTATTGCTAGCTCTGTTTCTTTTCCAAAACTCTGCCTTAGGGGGCAGATGAATTGCAAGGATGACTGGAATAACCTGGGTCCCCAAAGACATCCACCCCTTGCATGCCTTTTTTGCCGCCCCCCCCCCCCCCCCAAGGGGCTGAGTTGTTTCCCTCTTGGGTTCTGGATACTGCCATAAGGAGCAGCACTGCCTCATTGTGCCCCTTTTCGCCATCTTCTTTGTCAGGAGAAATTCCTGCTTCCGGACTACATGAAGGACCAGCCGGACATCAGCACCGACATGAGGGCCATCTTGGTGGACTGGATGGTGGAGGTGCAGGTGGGTCCCAGTCATCCTTTCTGGCAGTGTGTTGTCAAAGGCTTTCATAGCCGGAATCACTGGGTTGCTGTGGGTTTTCCGGACTGTATGGCCATCTTCCAGAAGCATTCTTTCCTAACGTTTTTTCCTGCATCTGTGGCAGGCATCCTCAGAGGTTGTGACTTGTAAGGTTTGTTGGAAGCTAGGCAAGTAGTGTTTATATACCTGTGAGATGATGTCAGGGTGGGAGAAAGAACTCTTGTCTGTTTGAGGCAAGTGTATGTTGCAGATGGCCACCTTGATTATAGAATCATAGAGTTTATATATCTGTATTTAATACCAGTATTTTAAAACTCTAAAATCAGGACAGGTAAATAGAGAACACCACTCAGAAAACAGAATTTCAGACATGACTCAATCAGGGCCAGCTAACACCTCCCAACAAAGAATTCCCCCAGCAGTAGGCAGCCAAACCTTGAAGCTGAAAGGATATTCAGTGTTAATCAAGGTGGCCAATTGCAACATTCACACTTGCCTCAAACAGACAAGAGTTCTTTCTCTCATTCTGAACATTTTCCCACAGGGATATAAACCCCATTTTTCTAGCTTCTGACAGACCTCACAACCTCTGAGGATGCCTGCTATAGATGTGGACGAAATGTCAGGAGAGAAAGCTTCTGGAACATGGCCATGCAGCCCGGAAAACTCACTGCTACCTTCCCAAAATTAGGGTGTGCATTAGATTCACATAATATAGCAATCTTAGTGCTGAGCCAAAGCAAAAGGGGAAGCTGAGTCAGGAGCATTTGGAGCTCCTTTTTTGAGAGATGCCATCTCTAATTTACTATGGCTCAAACCTACAGCAACCCACTTTCTGGCAGTGTTTGTGGACCCATAGCTATGCAAGCTGGCTTTTTTGGGGCCAAAGGTGCCCCTTCCCTTGCCCTCCTAGTCAAGATAGGAGCTTACACCGTTGCCCTTTGCTTCTGCTAGAACTAAAGTGCTCCAGCAGCTTGCCAGGGCCTTCCCGTCCTTTGGCTTTATGGAGGGTGCATTGTTGCATTATGATTCCAAATGACAGCCAAGGGGGCGACAACAACAACAACAAAAGTTCTTATTTGCCACGGTCCCTTCTGCAGGAGAACTTTGAGCTCACCCACGAGACGCTTTACCTGGCTGTCAAGCTGATGGATCACTATCTGGTGAAGGTACCTGTCATGCGGGACCGGCTGCAGCTCATTGGTTCCACCGCCATCCTCATCGCCTCCAAGTTCGAGGTGAGAGCCGGGCCCTCCTTCCCACCCTATGCCTTGCTCATGGGCCACGGTGGGAGAATCCGGAGCTTGCCATGTTTTCCTCCATTTCATTGGTGTGCTGTACCACGGATGCTCAACGTGACCTCACATGACCTGGTTCTTTTGGCCTCCAGAGCATAGACTTAATCTCTTAAGGTTTTTCTCTGTGTCCCCTTCAATTCCACGGATGGCATTTTTCTGCATTTGCGGATGGCGGTTTCAGGTTCCTAAGCTCTGAGGTTGAACTCTTTCCCACCCTTTGAGCAATCAAAACAAGGTTTTGACCGAGTGACATTCTGATTTCAGAGAGGTTCTTTTGCGGGGGAAGCACAAAAGGGCCAGGGACAAATTGCCACCACCATGTTTTAATTTTGAGTTCATGCTGTTCCTAACTAAACCTTGGGAGAGACACGGTGCTGGGAAGGCAGAGACACAACAAAACCCGGGGAACCGTCAAAGGACTGTGTCATGGGTGAGGTTGGGGCCAGTGGTTTGGAACCCCAAAGGGTCAGACAGTTTGGGGGCATCCTGGGACTCTGCCATTGGGTCTGCTGTTTCCTGCCTCTCGATGGCTGCTTGATAGAGCTGTGGCGGCTGACATCTTTTTACCCTCCTCACAGGAGCGCTGTCCTCCCTGCGTGGATGATTTCCTCTACATTTGCGACGACGCTTACAAGAGAGAGGAGCTTCTGACCACGGAGGTGAGCATCCTGCAGACGCTGCAGTTCGACATCAACATCCCCATCGCATACCGATTCCTCCGGCGCTTTGCCAAGGTGAGTTATGACGGCAGCAGAGGCCCAACCAAGAAGCGAGAAATTGGGGTGGTTGTGTCGCCTGGATTACACTGTGTGACAAAATTTGAAAACATTTCTGTTCCTGATTTGAAAGTGTTATTTCCTGGTTAATTGTGTGATCCTTACTTTGAAAGTTGTTATTATCCTCCAGAAACCTGATTTTTGTGGCTGCCACAAACTAGGTTGGACTCTATGAGAGATTCATTGAAAAACTTATAGCAAAATGTGCTGCAGGTTGTTCACTTCTTCACTTCACTTCATTTATTAATTAGTCGCTCTCCACCAGAGTGCTCCGAGCGACTTACAATTTAAGATATCATTCCACAATATAAAAACATTCAACATAAAAACATTCAACAGTGACTATTTGGCAAATTAGATCTGATTTACTTAAATGCACCACCAAACAGTCAAGTCTTGAGCGCTTTTACAAAAGGTCGCAACCCCCGACATTGCTCTAACATATGGAGGCAATGAGTTCCACAGAATTGGAGCATAGATCGAAAAGGCTCTACGCCTTGTGGCTTCCAGGTGTACCTTCCTAGGGCCCAGTACGTATAGGAGATTTTCCTGGGAGGATCGAGGTGACCACTGATGGAAAAAAAGGAATGGGGCGGGCCCTAAGATATAATGGTCCTTGGCCATTTCGAGCTTTAAATGTCAGGATCAGTATTTTGTAAGAGATCCGATGTTCTATTGGTATCCAATGTTCTATTGGTGGCCCGGGGCTGTGGCGCAGACGGGAGAGCAATGAGTCACTGACCAGGAGGTCATAAGTTCGAGGGCTGCTCGGAGCTATGTTTGTTTATCTTTGTCCTGTGTTAAAAAGGCATTGAATATTTGCCTAATATGTGTAATGTGATCCGCCCTGAGTCCCCTTCGGGGTGAGAAGGGCGGAATATAAATGATGTAAATAAATAAATAAATAAATGTGGTTGTTTATTTATTTATTTTATTTATTTACAGCATTTATATTCCGCCCTTCTCATCCCAAAGGGCGGATCACATTACACATATAGGCAAACATTCAATGCCTTTTAACATAGAACAAAGACAGGACAAACATAGGCTCCGAGCGGGCCTCGAACTCATGACCTCCTGGTCAGAGTGATTCATTGCAGTGATTCATTGCAGCTGCTCTCCAGCCTGCGCCACAGCCCGAGTTGTTTCAGAATCGGTGTAATATGGGATCTTATAGAAGATCCCGCTAGCAGCCTGGCCACCGCATTTTGGACCATTTGGATCTTCTGGGTTTTTGTCTTCGGAAGGCTGGCGTATAAAGCGTTACAATAATCCAATCTAGTGGTGACTGTTGCATGGATTACCGTTGCCAATGCTTCTGTTGAAAGGTAGGATGCCAATTTCCTTCAGAGCCGGCCCTAGGTATTTTTCAAGTGTAGGCAAAAAGAATTTTGGCGCCCCCCCCCCCCAAACCAATAACTGAAAAATAAAAGCGTTGGATAAGCGAAAATGTTGGATAATAAGGAAGGATTAAGGAAAAGCCTATTAAACATCAAATTACATTATGATTTTACAAATTAAGCACCAAAACATCATATTTTACAACAAATCAATAGAAAAAGCAGTTCAATACATGGTAATGTTATGTAAGAATTACTATACAGTAGAGTCTCATTTATCCAACACTCGCTTATCCAACGTTCTGGATTATCCAACACATTTTTGTAGTCAATGTTTTCAATATATCATGATATTTTGGTGCTAAATTCATAAATACAGTAATTACTACATAGCATTACTGCGTATTGAACAACTTTTCCTGCCAAATTTGTTGTCTAACATGATGTTTTGGTGCTTCATTTGTAAAATCATAACCTAATTTGATGTTTAATAGGCTTTTCCTTGATGCCTCCTTATTATCCAACATATTCACTTATCCAACATTCTGCCGGCCCGTTTATGTTGGATAAGTGAGACTCTACAGTATTTGCAAATTTAGCACTAAATATTGATCAGGGATATAGGGCAGTGTGGACTTAGATAACCCAGATAGCCCTCAGTATTAAAAAAAACTCTAAAATCAGGACAATAAATAAAGAACAACACTCTGAAAACAGAAGAAATCCAGACAGTAAACAATCAGGGACAGCTAACACCTCCTAAAAAAAGATTCTCCCAGGCAAAAAGAAGCCAGGCCTTGAAGCCACAGGGCCATTAAATGCTAATCAAGGTGATTAATTACAACATTCACACCTGCTTCAAAGAAGAGTTCTTTCTCCCACCCTGGACCTTCTACAGATATATAAACCCCACATACCTAGCTTCCAAGTTCCCACAGACCTCACAATCTCTGAAGGCCCCAAAGGTGGGCTCACGTGGTGCAAAGGTGGGTCTGTGCCAGCCGGAAGGCCCAGCGTGGGCACCGGGAGGTCCGAAGGAGAAGGAGGCGGAGAGTGGCGCCCTCCTCCCAGGACTATGGCGCCCCCGGGGTGATGGCGCCACAGGCAAGTGCCTAGTTTGCCTTATGGTTGGACCGCCTCTGATTTCCTTGCCTGGCGAAGATGAAAAAAGGCCTGCTTACTTATGGCAGTGATCTGGGCGTCCATCGTCAGGATGTTCCTTCAGCCAAAACAAGTTTTTGCAGTTTAATATACTTTTTTCATGTTTTTATGATAGAACCAATTAGGAAATGACATTTATAACCCAGGAACAAAAATCATGTGACATAGTGTTATGCAGCGAGTGCGAGGGAATGGCCGGGTGCCGCCGGAGCCTCTCCTGAGTCCGTCTCTGTGCCCCTTCCTTCCCTCCATCTGCAGTGCGCCCATGCCTCCATGGAGACGCTGACCCTGGCCCGCTTCCTCTGTGAGCTGACCCTGCAGGACTACAACTTTGTCAATGAGAGGGCATCCTGCTTGGCCGCCAGCTGCCTCCTGCTGGCCCTCAAGATGAAGAAGCTGGGCGGCTGGGTGAGTGCCTGGACTCTGAGTGCCCTGGGCCTTGTTTGGGTCAGGGATCAATGGGACAATGTGCCTCATTGGGTTATATCCTACAAACCTCTTGGAGCTGCATCCGATACCTCAAGTGGCAATCCCATGGGGGTCCCATTGTGGCCATGCAACGACTCTCCTCTCCCAGGGCAGTTCTCCAGGAAGCTCTTACCATCTAAGAGCCGACTGAATGGCCACCTCTAGTTGGGGCTGAAGAGATGTGGAGCCACCAAATGTAAAGAGCTAAGAACGACTGAGGTTCTTTCAGGCAGGGGGGAATCCTTTAGAATCCCACCGCTTATACCAATTGCGGAGATGTGGAGATGGATGATGGTTTTTTTATTAATTAATTATATATATTTTATATATATCTATATCCACTGCCACCAATATAAATATGTTTTATTTAAACGCTGCCACCTGAGGTAAAAATGTTTATAATGCGGCCACCAGATGACAAGGGGATCATCAGTTCTTGCCACCACTATAGGAATACGTAGCCACTGGCTACTTAGAGATGAGACTTTTATTTTTCTTTCTTCTTGTTGTTTATTCTTGATGTGTGTATGTATGACAGAGACTAAGATGTTTGAAGGAACAATAGCATTTATTTAGGCACAAGCTTAATAGTTACAATTTCTCACTTAGAGGCACTTTCCTTAACAATTGCAATAACAGAATGAGGTGTTTCAAACTTTTAAATTCCACTTCAGTCACAGAATATCTGTTCCTAGTCAGGAACAGCAAACTTATTTTAAACTGACTCAAATCCAACCTTTGAGCCACCCTGATTCTCCAACTGAGAATCAGTCTTCCCTGTAATTCATCCGATTACAGACTACCTTAAAATAAGTCACCAAACTTATTTTATCCCTGATCCCCTAACTTAGGATCAGCCTTTCCTGAGCTTCAACAGAGCCCACACTTCCCTGTGGTTCGCTGACCACAGACACACTGACTGACTCAAAATGACCAATTGAGTCTCCCTTGATCCCTTCAACCAGGATCAATCTTCTCTGTAATTCCCCCGATTACAGACTGACTGACTGACTAAGTGTCCCTCCAAATTCTACTCTCTTCAGCTAACCCAGTTGGCTCCGCCCCCTTCTCCATGACAACCAACTCATGGTGCAGAGTAACTGAAATATTAACCCTTTTTAAAACACAGTTAAACATGACTTTTAAAATGCAGTTAAACATGACATATGTAAATAAAAAAATCACACTTCATTACAGGGGCTAAAAGGTAGCCGCTTCTATCTCCTCTCTTGCAGAGCCCAACACTAGAATATTACAGTGGCTACAAAGTGGAGGAGCTGTGCTTACTGGTCAAGAAGTTGAATTTCCTGCTGACCTATAATCACGACCAAAGACTCAAGGCTGTCCGGAGCAAGTACTCTCACCGGTGAGGCCTGGCGTATGAGTGCGTGTAGCGAGCGATAGCATGTGTGCGCACTTTCCTTTTTTTGGGTTTTCTTGGGCATTACTGTGTCCTCAAATAATATGCTGCGTCCAGGTTGGTTCATCAAGTGCTCTACTATGGCTGACTTCTCTGGCTGAGTTAGTCTGCAGAGCCTTTCATGTTCCTTGATTTGTGTCTGGGCAATGCTGCTGCATTTGGTGGTCCCTATGTAGACTTGTCCACATCTGCATGATATACGGTAGACTCCTGCAGAGGTGAGAGGATCCCTCTTGCCCTTTGCTGAACCTAGCATTTGTTGGATTTTCTTAGTGGGTCTGTAGATAGTTTGTAGATTGTGTTTCTTCATCAGCTTCTTCCAGGAGAGAATGCTTCTGGAACATGGCCAGACAGCCCGGACAACTCACAGCAACCCAGTGTTTCCAGCCACGAAAGCTTTCGCAACACATTAAACTCTGGGTGCCTGGGAGTGTGCCAGAGCCCCTTCCCTTTCATCTTCCACCCTAGCCAGGAGCCTGCTTTGTTTGTGCCAACTTTTTTGCCTCCATATGATCTGACATGATGCGTATGAATGCATATTATTGTCGTTTCAAATTGTTTTTTTCTTATTCCTGATGTATTTGGATTGTTGCTTACATGATTTTAATATGTTGTAAGCTGCTTTGGGTCTCATAAGGGAGAAAAGTGGGACATAAACAAAGATATTATTATTATTATTAGGTAAAGAGGTAAAGGTTTTCCCCTGATGTTAAGTCCAGTCGTGTCCGACCCTGGAAGTTGGTGCTCATCTCCATTTCTAAGCCGAAGAGCCAGCATTGTCCATAGACACCTCCAAGGTCATGTGGCCGGCATGACTGTATGGAGCACCTTTACCATGTTGTTATTATTTCAATCATAACAAGATTAGTCCACAGCAGACACTCTGCTGGCTGTTGTATTGGATCACATGTCGGACACTTCCCAAGTGTCTAGGACTGTGTGATGTATCAGCGAATAATGCATGCAGATCCCAGTCAGGTGGCCTTCTGCAGCTGGCAGATGGTAATTTTGTCAGTGCCTATTGTGTTTAAGTGCAGGCCAAGGTCTTTAGGCACTGCACCCAGAGTGTCATTCACCACTGGGACCACCTCGATTGGCTTGTGCCAGAGTTTTGCAATACGATCTTTAAATCCTCATATCATGTCAGCTTTTCCAGTTGTTTCTCTTCAATCCTGCTGTCACTTGGGATTGCAACATCGACAATCCATACTTTGTTTTTTAACACAATCGTGTTAAAAAACACATTATTATTATTATATTGTATGACACAGCAAACAAGATAGATATGCTGGATTTCGTATCACAAAATCACAAGTCGAACACTTCCCAAGTGTCTAGGACTATGTGATTTATTTTCAGATGATACGTGCAGATCCCAGTAGGGTGGCCTTTTGCAGTTGACAGATTGTAATTTTGTCAATGTCTATTGGTTCCAAATGCCAGCTGAGATCTTTTGGCATGGCACCCAGTGTGCCCATCACCACCGGGACCACCTGCACTGGTTTCTGCCAGAGTCTTTGAAGTTCAATCTTGAGGTCCTGATAGTGGCTGAGTTTTTCCTGTTGTTTTTCGTCAATGCGACTGTCACCTGTGATGGCAACATCAATGATCCAAACCTTTTTCTTTTCCACAGCTGTGATGTCTGGTGTGTTGTGTTCCAGAACTTTGTTGTTATTATGATTATTATTATTGCCTTTCTTTATAGGGTCTTCTTTGAGGTGGCCAAGATGGCCCCCATGGACATGTTGGAGCTGGAGGAAGCACTGAAGAGCTAAGTCTGGCAAAGAAGAGGAGCCAGAGTGTACATACTCTTGTAAATAGACGCCTGCTCTTAGCCTCTGAGGCCTGTATATTATTTCTGTTGCTTTTTATATATATTTTTAAAAAGTTGCATTAGAGGGAGGGAGGGGAGAAGAAGATAAAAAGAAATGTAAACATTCAATGCTTTAAAGGGGAAATTGTTTGGAGTCATAGGAAAGCTGTCAATAAAATAAAATAAAAGTGCTCCTTGTTGTCATAAGTGGGGTGCAGGAGAGCAACAGGCCCTCCATGGGATCCTGGCCAACACAGACGGAGAAAAGAGGCAAAGAGACTCAGTTGTTTGGTGATCAGGTTTATTAATCCTTTGCAGCATTTGACTTCTGCAAGTTAAGGTTTCAGTGGGCCCCATTGTGGGCGAGACGTCGGCACCCCGTTTCCAGAATCGTGACAGACCTGCCCTCCACCCAGATCCCAATGGATTGCTCCTTGAATATCTTTGGAGTCAGACAGGTTTGGAGTCAGACAGAATGGGTTTAGCACAGGCATGGGTAAACTTTGGTCCTCCAGGTGTTTTGGACGTCAACTCCCGCAATTCCTAACAGCCTCAGGCCCTTTCCTTTTCCCCCTCAGCCGCTTAAGCGGCTGAGGGGGAAAAGGAAGGGGCCTGAGGCTGTTAGGAATTGCGGGAGTTGACGTCCAAAACACCTGGAGGGCCAAAGTTTGCCCATGCCTGATTTAGCATGTTCTATGGGTAGAAGGACTGTGTTTGCTGGCTAAACAGCTACTCAACGGGCCAGTAGTCCTTGCTTCCCATCCTCACACCTGCCTTTCATGCATCTGTTACATAAAAAGGGGGTCACGATTGCTAGAGGGGAAAAGAGTGGGTCCTTGGGGCCAACTGCAAAAAATTTGGGAAGAAGGGTCGGAGTAAAGCCTACTGGTAGCAGGAAAGGGTAGGATAAGCACAGAGATTGGGATCGTCCCTGAAACCGTAAGAAAAAAATATGTTCCCAAGGGTTTAACTGTCAAGCACCCACTATTGGAATAATAACAAAGTATTTAATATAATTAAACCATATATTACGTACACTAAATGACTGTAAATTCCAGATAAGCAGTTAGAAATCACCAACTGTTGCATTCACAGTATGATACAAAGTAGTACAACTGCAAATGGATTTACAGTAGAGTCTCACTTATGCAACATAAACGGGCCGACAGAACGTTGGATAAGCGAATATGTTGGATAATAAGGAAAAGCCTATTAAACATCAAATTAGGTTATGATTTTACAAATGAAGGATCAAAACATCATGTTTAACAACAAATTTGACAGAAAAAGTAGTTCAATACGCAGTAATGCTATGTAGTAATTACTGTATTTACAAATTTAGCATTAAAATATCATGATATATTGAAAACATTGACTACAAAAATGTGTTGGATAATCCAGAACGTTGGTTAAGCGAGTGTTGGATAAGTGAGACTCTACTGTATTTATTTTACGTAATACAGTAGAGTCTCACTTATCCAACACTCGCTTATCCAACGTTATGGATTATCCAATGCATTTTTGTAGTCAATGTTTTCAATATATCGTGATATTTTGGTGCTAAATTCGTAAATACAGTAATTACAACATGACATTACTGCGTATTGAACTACTTTTTCTGTCAAATTTGTTGTATAACATGATGTTTTGGGGCTTAATTTGTAAAATCATAACCTAATTTGATGTTTTATAGGCTTTTCCTTAATCCCTCCTTATTATCCAAGATATTTGCTTATCCAAGCTTTTGCTGGCGCGTTTAGCTTGGATAAGTGAGACTCTACTGTATATTGTTTAATGATATTGAATATAGTAGAGTCTCACTTATCCAACACTCGCTTATCTAACATTCTGGATTATTCAACACATTTTTGTAGTCAATGTTTTCAATAAACAATATTTTGGTGCTAAATTTGTAAATACAGTAATTACTACATAGCATTATTTCATATTGAACTACTTTTTCTGTCAATTTTTTTGTATAACATGATGTTTTGGTGCTTCATTTGTAAAATCATAACCTAATTTGATGTTTAATAGGCTTTTCCTTAATCCCTCCTTATTATCCAAGATATTCGCTTATCCAAGCTTTTGCTAGCCCGTTTAGCTTGGATAAGTGAGACTCTACTGTATATTGTTTAATGATATTGAATAACTTGTTGTTATTCCAATAGTGGATACTTGTCAGTGGAATCGTCTCTGAAATGCCGCTTTGCAGCCTGGCTCCCTACGTTGCTTTTTTACTTCTGGCGTTTGCAAAACCACATAAATGAAGGAGGAATCAGGCCAAATGAGGGGGACCAAGGTGCCAGGGCTACAGGGAATAATCTGGGGGAGTTGTAGTTCACCTACATCCAGAGAGCACTGTGACCCCAAACTCCAATGGATCGGGACCCAATTTGGCACACATACCTGATATGTCGAGATTTTATTACTGGAGGGGTTTGTGGGGAACTGACCTTCCTTTCTGGGAATTGTTCACCCACAACCAGAGAAACTGTGACCTCCGCCAATGATAGACCTGGTCCAAACTTGGCACACAGAACCCCCAGGACTAACTCCACCTACTGGAGGGGTTTGAGGGGATTGACTCACCATAGTGGGAGTTGTAGTTTACCCTATAGCCAGAGGGCATACTGAATCCCTCCGATGATGCATCTAGAGCAGACTCCCAACATCATAAACTTTAAGTTTCTCGGGGTTAACCTGGCATGATGTCAGTTGTAATTAATCCACAATGTTATACATTTTGTACAATATAAATTTGACTTTTTCAAATAACCCAGGCAACGCCGGGTACCCAAGCTAGTTCTAATATTTGATAGCATTAGTATACACCGGAATTGACAGTTTGTTTGTTTGTAGTAAACCTATAATTTTTTATGCATTTCCATTTTTACCACCCGAGGGCTCCTAGTCCTTTGGACCATCTGCCTCCAGAAACACGATTCTCTGGGTGGGGAGATTGGGAGGCCTATATACAAGTAGACAACCCCCCCCCATTACAATAAAAAGCCAACCACAGTAATAAGCACGTGGATACAATGGCATCGGCCCCAAAGAGCCTCCCCATGGGCAGTGGGCACAGGATGCAGATCAAGGGGGCCCAGGGCAGAGGGAGCGTGGCACGGACTCTTTGCGCCATTGTTCGGCTCGGCTGCATCTCCAGCTCCCCTTTTTTTGGGCACGATCCAAAAGAAGGAGCCCCATCCGGCTCTTGTTCTATAGAGTTCAAGGTGCAGAGATGGCTGGTTGCACCCTTCTAAGCTCCTTCTAAGCTTTCTTAACCTGGTTGCTCCAATATTTCAAAGGGTATGTATGAGGAAGCTCCTTGGCTTGGAGAAGACAATGCACCCTTGGGAAGAAGACGAAGACGTGCCACTTTGGAATAGCTGTTCCCAACCAAAACAAAAGTGATTGCCTTTCTCTTCTGCAACAAGTCCAATGAAAGTCCCTTCGGGAGCCACTGGGAATGCTCTGGCTGCCAACTTTTGTGCCGCTTCCGTGTCAAAGCCTGCATGCAACAAAGAGGCAGACGCTGCCCCACACAAAAGCAAAGCCAGATAGGGAAAAGCTAGTTGCAGGGAAGGCTCCCTTCCTTGCTCTGGTCCGGCCATCCGTCTTCTCCGTCCGGAGGGAGGTGGCCTGGTCGCCCCACGGGGAGTGTTTCAAAGTGCTCTCGCGCAACAGCGGTGAAAAATAAATTAAGCTTTCTTATGTATCAATCTATCTCTATTATATATTAAATCTTTAAATAAATATCTTCTCTTTCTCTCCAAACTATTTACATTCCCAAACAAGCACACAGGGAGAAAAAGCTGGCTAGAGAGTAGCCAAAAGGGGATGATGAGCAGCTGGAGCCTTTGGAGTTCTAGGAAGGCTCCATAAGAGAGAGAGAGAGATGGATAAGGAAGGATTAGAGAGCATTGTGAAAAAGAAAAACCAGTCTCAATGGAACGTGGCACTGATTCTATTTTTAAATTCTGAATCTGCATCTCTAGCCCCAATGGCTTATGTGGAAAAAAAATCCTATATTTGAGTTTTTTGTTTATTTGTTCTGAATGCAAAATGCCATTCCAGTAATTCCCTTGCAGTTCATAGAATCATAGAATAGTAGAGTTGGAAGAGACCTCATGGGCCATCCAGTCCAACCCCCTGCCAAGAAGCAGGAAATCGCATTCAAAGCACCCCCGACAGATGGCCATCCAGCCTCTGCTTTAAAAAAATTGACCAAATTGAAGCCAAAGAAGATGGGCCTGGGCTATCTTGGCAACTATCTTTTTCTCACCCTCATTCCTTCAGCATCCATTCCTATTTGTTTGCCTATTAGATATGGACATTTTATGGCCCAATAACCAACTGGTTTCCAATTCCCCTCATCCCTGGCTTATGCTGCGTGATGCAACTTGCAATACAATCCTACCTGCTCTTGCTTTTCCACCAAGTCAACAGAAGTTGATACTATTGCATTGGCACAGCATTTTGCACTTCCATGCTCATACATTTCCCTTTAAGCTCCTTTTCACAGCTTTCCTTTCCAGCTCCCTGGACTCAAAGCTTAAAAGACATTAAAAACAACAATGGACTCGAGTCAATGGGGTTTTAGAGATGGTGCAAACACTTCCCCATTCATCACCATGCAATATCACACAAGAGACTGGGACAGGGGATGGGCAGATGAATTGGGGCCCAAGGGGAGGGACAGGAGGACACTGCCAAGCCACCGTCTTTGGCAAAGATGGAGATGTAAACATTGGCAATGCTGGGGCGCATGGAAACTCCCCTCGTCTGAAGGCCCCATCTGCAGGCAACATATACATCATTCATCCCCACTCTCTTCCTGCTGATGGAAACGGATGGCATCAGCCGACAGGAAGGGGGTCTCCAGTGCCCTTGGGGTCTTTCCTTCGGAGGAGAGCTTCTCTATTGCTGGCTGGCGGCGTCCTTAATTCCCTGCAGGATCCTCTTCAGATGGCCCACTTTGGAGACCCCAAGGTCCTGTGAGGGAAAAGAGGCAGAATTGGTCTGGGAGTGGGCAGGAGAAGCCCATCCGCCCCAATGAAGCCCCCTCCCCGGCCAAGATAGATATGACATATCTCCTATGTCATCAGATGGGAGCGCCCCCCCCTCCCCCCCAAAGGACTAACTGCCATTCTGCGCCAGAGTGAAGAAGGGGGCTAAGAAGACAACATTCCACCATGTCTCCTGTGTCAATATAACAATATAATAATATAAAGGTCAAGATTTCCCCTGACGTTACGTCCAGTCATGTCTGACTCTGGGGGTTGGTGCTCATCTCCATTTCTAAGCCGAAGAGCCGGCGTTATCCGTAGACACCTCCAAGGTCATGTGGCTGGCATGACTGCATGGAGTGCCGTTACCTTCCCGCTAAGGAGCCCCCAGATGGCATAGTGGACTAAGTGACTTGAAGGTTGGGTTGCTGACCTGAAAGCTGCCAGGTTCGAATCCCACCCGGGGAGAGTGTGGATGAGCTCCCTCTATCAGATCCAGCTCCATGCGGGGACATGAGAGAAGCCTCCCACAAGGATGGTCAAAACATCAAAATCATCCGGGCGTCCCCTGGGCAACGTCCTTGCAGACGGCCAATTCTCTCACTCCAGAAGCAACTCCGGTTGCTCCTGACACGAAAAAAAAAAAAACCTTCCCGCTGGAGCGGTACCTATTGATCTACTCACATGTGCATGTTTTCAAACTGCTAGGTTGGCAGAAGCTGGAGCTAACAACGGGCGCTCACACAACTCCCAGGGTTTGAACCTGGGACCTTTTGGTCTACAAGTTCAGCAGCTCAGTGCTTTAACACCGCTACTGGGGCTCGGGCTGTGGCGCAGGCTGGAGAGCAGCTGCAATGAATCACTGCAATGAATCACTCTGACCAGGAGGTCATGAGTTCGAGGCCTGCTCGGAGCCTATGTTTGTCTTGCCTTTGTTCTATGTTAAAAGGCATTGAATGTTTGCCTATATGTATAATGTGATCCGCCCTGAGTCCCTTCGGGGTGAGAAGGGCGGAATATAAATGCTGTAAATAAATAAATAAACAAACCTGGGACCTTTCAGTTTGTAAGTTCAGCAGCTCAGTGCTTTAACACACTTCGCCACCGGGGCCCCTTATACCGTACATACTCAAGTATAAGCCGACCCGAATATAAGCCGAGGCACCTAATTTTACCACAAAAAAACCTGGGAAAACATTGACTCCAGTATAAGCCGAGGGTGGTAAATTTCAGAAATAAAAATAGATACCAATAAAATTACATTAATTGAGGCATCGTAGGTTAAATGTTTTGGAATATTTACATAAAGCTCAAATTTAAGATAAGACTGTCCAACTCTGATTAAATCATTATTCTCATCTTCTTCAATGTAAATGTGCTTATGTATCCTTTTTATAATAGAGTAAAATAATACATGTTGTAATAATAATAATAATAATAATAATAATAATAATAATAATAATAATAATAAATACAGGAAAATAATACAGTAGAGTCTCACTTATCCAACATAAATGGGCCGGCAGAATGTTGTATAAGCGAATATGTTGGATAATAAGGAGAGATTAAGGAGAAGCCTATTAAACATCAAATTAGGTTATGATTTTACAAATTAAGCACTAAAACATCATGTAATACAACAAATGTGACAGAAAAAGTAGTTGAATATGCAGTAATGCTACACAGTAATTACTGTATTTCTGAATTTAGCACCAAAATATCAAGATGTATTGAAAACATTGACTACAAAAATGCATTGGATAATCCAGAACGTTGGATAAGCGAATGTTGGATGAGTGAGACTCTACTGTAGTAATATATAATGCTTATATTGTACTAAACTAATAATATAAAATATTGTATGTATATATAACTTGTAAGCTGCCCTGTGTCCCCTTCGGGGTCAGAAGCGCAGGATATAAATGTCATAAATAAATAAATAAATATTTGAGAACACAGAAATGCTGGACCACTCTAACATCTACCATGTCAGACTACACAAAGAAGCCATTGAAATCCACAAGCATGTGGACAGTTTCAACAGAAAGGAGGAAACCGTGAAAATGAACAAAATCTGGCTACTAGTATTAAAAAAACCCCTCTAAAAACAGGACAGTAAATAAAAAACAACAGCTAACACCTCCCAACAAAGGTGTTGGGATTCCCCCGGCAGGAAGCAGCCAAGCTTTAAAGCTGCAAGGCTATTCAATGCTAATCAAGGTGATCAATTGCAACATTCACACCTGCCTCAGACAGACAAGAGTTCTTTCTCCCACCCTGGACATTATTCCACAGATATATAAATCCCACTTGTCTAGTTTCCAACAAACCTCACAACTTCTGAGGATGCCGGCCATAGATGTGGGTGAAACGTCAGGAGGGAATGCTTCTGGAACATGGCGATATAGCACAGAAAACTCAGATAGATAGATAAATAGATAGATAGACAGGGAATATTTGCCTCAAGGATGCTCTGGGGACTCTTCTGACCAGTCTGGCTATTGCCATGTACACCAGCAGGGGGCGCTCTTGCATTGCTGGATTTTGAAGGGAGTAATGGAATAAATAATAAGAGCCCTGGTTGCGAAGTGCGTTAAAGCACTGAGCTGGAGACCGAAAGGTCCCAGGTTCAAACCCCGGGAGTGGCGTGAGCGGCTGCTGTTAGTTCCAGCTCCTGCCAACCTAGCAATTCGAAAACAATCCAATGTGAGTAGATCAATAGGTACTGCTCCATGCAGTCATGCCGGCCACATGACCTTGGAGATGTCTATGGACAACGGCGGCTCTTCGGCTTAGAAATGGAAATGAGCACCAACCCCCAGAGTCGGTCACGACTGGACTTAATGTTAGGGGAAACCTTTACCTTTACCTAATGGAATAAAATGGGGCCCCTGGTGGCACAGTGTGTTAAAGTGCTGAGCTGCTGAACTTGCGGACCAAAAGGTCCCAGGTTCAAATCCCGGGAGCGGAATGAGCGCCCGCTGTTAGCCCCAGCTCCTGCCAACCGAGCAGTTCAAAAACATGCCAATGTGAATAGATCAATAGGTACCACTCCGGTGGGAAGGTAACAGCGCTCCATGCAGTCATGCCGGCCACATGACCTTGGAGGTGTCAATGGACAACACCAGCTCTTTGGCTTAGAGATGGAGATGAGCACCAACCCCCAGAGTCAGTCACGACTGGACTTAACGTCAGGGGAAATCTTTACCTTTAATGGAATAAAGGTAGAAGGACCGGACCCCTGTGTTTAGCTACAACCACGGCGTTTCCATCCTTTCCTGTTGAGATGGACACTCGCAGAAGCGGGGAAGGCTGCGGCAGCAAGCAGCAGGACTTGGGCAACGCCATATGCAATGTGCAAGCCCTCCATGCACCTTGGTGCCACACAAAGTGCCTGGGAAAGGGGCCGGCGGTGGTGGACCTACAGTGCAGTAGTACCTTCAAGTCCTTCCTCTCCAACAGGATCAGCTCCGCACCCTGAATGTCGTGGCGCAGGAAGGTCTCCTTGTATTCCCCCAAGTCGAGTGCCTCCAGCCAAGCCACCACTTCCTCTGGGCCCCAGTTCTCCACTGGCAAGGAAGGAAGAAGCAGCAAGAGTCAATTCAGCCAAAGTAGAGCCATGTCAGAGGCAGAGAGGTAGGCAAAACAATGGGGCCCTTTCCCACTATGCAGTTTATAGAACCCTAAGAGCCAGGAACAGGGATGGAGAGAATATCTGAAAGTACAGTAGAGTCTCACTTATCCAAGCCTCGCTTATCCAAGCTTCTGGATTATCCAAGCCATTTTTGTCATCAATGTTTTCAATATATCGTGATATTTTGGTGCTAAATTCGTAAATACAGTAATTACAACATAACATTACTGCGTATTGAACTACTTTTTCTGTCAAATTTGTTGTATAACATGATGTTTTGGTGCTTAATTTGTGAAATCATAACCTAATTTGATGTTTAATAGGCTTTTCCTTAATCCCTCCTTATTATCCAAGATATTCGCTTATCCAAGCTTCTGCTGGCCCGTTTAGCTTGGATAAGTGAGACTCTACTGTACTTGGAGGAATGGTCCAGAAACATTGTTTCCAATTGTCCAGAAACCTTGAGAAGAAAATCCTGATCCGACTATAATACTGGCAGTATGTGACTTGTTCTGCACACAATTTTTGTGTGGCTGTTTTGTGCAGGAAATCACCTTTTCTGTGCACAAACCTCCCCTCAATTGTTTACATTGAAATATTATTTTCTACTGATAAAAAGCTCTTTCATGTGCATAAAATGATACACAATGTGAAATCCAATGCCGTCTGCTATACAATACAGCCGCTCGTGAATTCTGTACAAAACATGGCCCAAAATGTGAATGGCCTTTCAATATGGTTTTCAAAGGCTTTCTTATAGCAAGAAGAAAATAAGTCATATGTGATGTTGCATCCCTTTGGGTCTTGTTGAAGAGAGGAAAGAGGGATGAGGATGATGATGATGATGATGATGATGCCCAGGAACCCCCACTTTTACCTGGAGCGACTCCGCTGGAGCGGTGCTTCTGCAGCTTCTCCTTCTTGGGCTTTGCCAGGTTGATCCGCAGCTTCAGGCTGCCCTTGTTGGCGGCGCCAGATGCTTCCTGACTGATGCCCTGCAGAGACCAAGGGGTAAAGTGTGGGAAAAGAGGGGGGCCAGGGCCATTTGCTCCCTTCTGCACACCCCAAAAATTGCCCAGAGTTTGAGAAGGATTTCCTTTTAGATTTTCAGCTCTGGAGCCAGGGGGAGCCTAGGGGCAACCTTGCATTTACAGGCCAAGAAAAAGATGGCCCTGCATGAGGATACTATGGTGCATTTCCCTTTAGTAAAGCCATCACAAGGTTTCCCCTCTCGGAGGGATTGTGGAAAGTTTCACAACATTTTTGCCTCTGGCCATTTTGGACCTACAAGAGGGCTAAGAATGCGGCTGAACCTTCCCGACAGCCTCCAGAGAGCGAAAAGGCATTACAGATATTTCTTGGCCTCCGGGGCCCACTTGTGCCCTTTCCCCGATGAAAAGGAAGCATGACTGAAGATGCCTCTGTTGTTAAAAATCTTGTTCTGCTCTGAAGTCTGCAGCCTGAAGTCATTTCCAGATCTTGAGGCTGAGAGAGTGTGACTCGCCAAAGGCCACCAGTGAGTTTTGGTGGCAAAGTGTGGATTTGAACCCTGGTCTCCAAAGCTGGAGCCCAGCACTCAAGCCCCTGGGCCGCACTGCCTTATATCCGTTATTACATGCCGGCCTAATTCTCAAAAGTAGATTCTAAGCCTGAGGGCAAATTAACATTTTGTAAATTGCTCTAGGTGTCTTTATAGCTGAAGAGCTCGGTAAAAAAACCCCCCACAAGTGTGAATGTTGCAATTGACCATCTTGATTAGCATTTAATGGCCTTGCAGATTCAAAGCCTGACTGGTTCCTGATTGAGGGAATCCTTTGTTGGGAGGTGTTAGCTGGCCCTGATTGTTTCATGTCTGGAATTCCCCTGATCAACTGAAACATTCACACTTGCCTCCAACAGAAAAAAATTCTTTCTCCTCTTATATACAGGGTGTTTGAAAAAGAACTCCCTATTCACTATTGAAATTCAGTGGTGAATAGGGAGTTCTTTTTCAAACACCCTGTATAAACCACACTTGCCTAGTTTCCAACAGACCTCACAACCTCTGAGGGTGCCTGCCATAGATGTGGGCAATATGTCAGGAGAGAATGTTTCTGGAACATGGCCATACAGCCTGGAAAACTCACAGCAACCCAATAATAATAATAATAATAATAATAATAATAATAATAATAATAATAATAACACCAACAACAACAACTGCAAAGGCTCTGGCATAAACCAGTGTAGGTGGGCCTGGTGGTAATTGGTGCATTGAGTGCCATGCCAAAAGATCTTAGCCAGCATTTAAAAACTATAAACATTGACAAAATTACAATCTGTCAGCTGCAAAAGGCCACCTTACTGTGTGGGCAATATGTCAGGAGATAATGTTTCTGGAACATGGCCATACAGCCTGGAAAACTCACTGCAATCCAATAATAATAATAATAATAACAACAACAACAACAACAACAACAACAACAACAATAACAGCAACAACTGCAAAGGCTCTGGCATAAACCAGTACAGGTGGGCCTGGTGATAATTGGTGCATTGAGTGCCATGCCAAAAGATCTTAGCCAGCATTTAAAAACTATAAACATTGACAAAATTACAATCTGTCAGCTGCAAAAGGCCACCTTACTGGGATCTGCGTGCATCATCCGAAAATACATCACAGTCCTAAATGCTTGGGAAGTGTTCGACTTGTGATTTTTGTGATACGAAATCCGGCATATATATATCTCGTTTGCTGTGTAATACTCTGTCTTTGTGTCAATAATAATCATCATCATCATCAACATCTCCTCCCTTCCGCCTTGGTTGAACATCTTGTAACCTTTCCTTTTGGACCCTTGTCATGGGGCCACAAGGGTAGTTGTTCTCTCAGGACCCGCCGGCCTCCCAATTTATTCAAGCTCACCTCTTCGGTGGAGCTGATGATGGGGGCCATCCAGTGTATTTCGGAGAGCCTTCGCAGCTCTTGACTGACGGAGCTCAGGGCATGGCGCAGGCCTTCCTCCTGCTGAGGGGAGTCCAGTTGCTGCAAAGAAAGAGACCAAGGAGGGTTTCACTTAAAACCTTCACTTAAAACCTGGGCCTTTGGAAGAGAAGTTGGGGAGCCACTGCTGTCCCATAGCACTTCTCCCCATTGGCATGCTCCCCATGAATGCATGGCCAATCTGTGTCTTCAAGGGAAGGGTTTCAGAAGCTTCCCAAACCACAGTCAGGACTGGTTTTGAAATTTCCTTCGGCGCCTGGCATCCTACACTCACCAGTTTCCCTTCCAGAAAAGCCCGGGTTTCGGTGTAAAGGGCTTTGACGCTGGCAGACAGCTCCACGGCGGAGCTCCGGCTCAGGAACAGAAGTGGCTGGGAAAGAACACAAAGTGAGAGAAAGGGCCTCATTAGCAGGGAAGAGGCAAAGCGGGTGTAAGGTGCAGCCAAGAGGATGGTGGCCGGCAGCCAGAGCCGGCCCTAGGTATTTTTAAAGTGTAGGCGAACAGAATTTTGGCGCCCCCCCCCCCCCCAAAACCAATCACTGAAAAATAAAAGCGTTGGATAAGCAAAAATGTTTGATAATAAGGAGGGATTAAGGAAAAGCCTATTAAACATCAAATTACATTAAGATTTTACAAATGAAGCACTAAAACATCATGTTTTTACAACAGAAAAAGCAGTTCAATACCTTGCAGAGGCAGGCTGCAGGAGACAGGAGTTGCCTCAATGGTGCCCCCAACAAGATGGCACCACAGGCAACTGCCTAGTTGGCCTGGTGGTTGAACCGCCTCTGCCGGCAGTAGAGAGAAGGGGCCCTGGAGTTGCCCATCTCAGAATGCAGCTATGGCAATGGAAGTGGGGTCAAAGCGCCTGCATTGTGCCCCATCATCCCAAAGACCCCCACTTTCAGCTCCAATGCATCCTGAGATTCACCCCTTACCCTAATAATAATAATAATAATAATAATAATAATAATAATTATTATTATTATTATTATTATTATTATTATTATTATTATTGTAAGAGGACTCTTAGAAGTAAAACAAACAGTCAGAGAAGAAGAACATGCCATGGCAGAATATGTAAAGCAAAGTGAAGAACCTGCTTTGATTGAAGTCAAAAAACAGAAACTCCTCAAAACACAGCAGACAAAGAATCAGTACAAGAAAACTGCACTACAAACTAGAGCTGATAGCTGGCACAACAAAACACTGCATGGAAAGTTCCTTGATAAAATTGAAGGAAAAGCTGATAAGGAGAAGACCTGGCTCTGGCTCACAAATGGGGCCCTGAAGAAGGAGACAGAAGGCCTGATCCTTGCAGCCCAGGAGCAAGCCATCAGTACAAATGCAATTAAGGCCAAGATAAAAAAAATCAGCTGATGACCCAAAATGCAGACTGTGCAAGGAAACTGATGAAACCATTGATCATATCCTCAGCTGCTGTAAGAAAATCGCACAGACAGACTACAAACAGAGGCACAACTATGTGGCCCAAATGATTCATTGGAATTTATGTCACAAGTACCACCTCCCAGCAGCAAAGAACTGGTGGGATCACAAACCTGCAAAAGTATTGGAAAATGAGCACGAAAAGATACTGTGGGATTTCCGAATCCAGACTGATAAAGTTCTGGAACACAACCCACCAGACATCACAGTTGTGGAAAAGAAAAAGGTTTGGATCATTGATGTCGCCATACCAGGTGACAGTCAGATTGATGAAAAACAACAGGAAAAACTCAGTCGCTATCAAGACCTCAAGATTGAATTTCAAAGACTGGCAGAAACCAGTGCAGGTGGTCCCGGTGGTGATCGGCACACTGGGTGCCGTGCCAAAAGACCTCAGCCGGCATTTGGAAACAATAAACATTGACAAAATTACAATCTGCCAACTGCAAAAGGCCACCCTACTGGGTGCGCATCATCCGAAAATACATCACACAGTCCTAACCACTTGGGAGGTGTTCGACTTGCGATTTTGTGATACGAAATCCAGCATATCTATCTTGTTTGCTGTGTCATACTGTGTCATTGTGTCAATAATAATAATAATACCTCGGTTCCACCGCTGCTGTTCTTGTTGGGAAGCGTTTCACTCAGCGCCAAGGAGCTGGCATTCACAGCATGCGCCAGCTCCTGCTCAATGGCGCGGTGGGTCTTGGCAGCCTCACGGATCCTGCAGAAGCCCAAAAGGGAAGCAGGGCTTGCATTCGTTTAAATAGCAATAAAAAGATCCCACTTAAACATTAGCAAGAACTTCCGGGCGGTAAGAGCTCTTCAACAGCGGAATCCGCTGCTGCCTGGGAGCCTGGCAGAGTCTCCTTCTCTGGAGGTTTTTAAGCAGAGGCTGGATGGCCATCTGCCAGGAGTGATCGGATTGTGTGTTCCTGTATAGCAAAGGGATTGGGCTGGATGGCCATCAGGGGTCTCTTCTAACTCTGTAATTCTGTGGTCATCCAAAGCCCATCCTCTGTGCCCGAAACAGACTCATGGGGAGAACAATATAGGGTTGAATTTGGCCCTCAAGAGTCCCAATCCAGCCATCAAGTCCCACATAAAGGTTACACCTAGCAGCCCCATCTTTCTCGTCCTGCATTTGAGAGAATGGAAGCCCAACAGGAGGCAAACCTTGTTGGGAATCACCCTGGACTACTCAAGTCTAAATGTAGTCAGATAGATGATAGAGTTAGATTGAGGGAATCCTTCCCCCGTTTCCAAAGCATGCCTAGATAGGCTTCACCATTGTTTGCTGCTTCCCATCCTATTTAGGTCAGCCCACCCTTTGATGTTTCTAGAAATGTGATCTCTCCTAGGGCTTTGACGTAACTTCCCCAATTTGGCCTTTGGAATGTTTATGGCCCTAGAGAAGAAGCAACCCACGAGGCTTGGTCGCCATTCCAGCTTCCTGCTTTGTTCCAGAGAGGATGCACCTCTGTCCTCTACTAGCCAAGATGTAGCCAAGATAGCCAAGAAAGGCTATCTATACCTTTGTTACTTTAATCCATCTATGTGTATTAGAACAGGATAGATTAGACAGTTAGCTCCAAACCTTTCTATCCATCAATGGATTTCTTTTTACCTCAATAAATGCTTTTAAACTTTAAAGCTAACTTTGCATCCCTTTGCCTACCTGATGACAAAGAGGCCTTCCAAAACTCACACTGCATAAGTCTCACCACTGCAATTTTTACTCTATTTTAATGGGAATTTACCTCATAAAGAGGGTGATTAGAGCTTAACGGCTCATTCATTCCCAACAAAGGGTTATGGGCCCAGCACGCTTCCACTGCGCACGGCTCGTTCATTCCCAACAAACCTGAACCGCCAAAGCTGCAGTGTTTGGAGGTACCTGTCAATGAGTGTCTCTGTGTCTTGGGCCAGCTGCTGCATCTGTGCCTGCTCCTCGTCCGTCAGATACTCCATGGACTGCTGGGAGCTGAGCCGGTGTCGGGAGGAGGAGCGGTAGCCCTCGCCCTTCTGCTTGTGCTCCCAGGACTTGAGGGTGCTCTCAAAGGCCTGCAAGGAGGAAAGGAGGCATTCAAGCGGGGCACCCATGGGCCCCGTTTCTCTAACATGTTTTCTCTGCCATGCTCTGGCCTTTGGAGGTTTATTCTAGGTAAGGCACTCCATTCAACCTCATCTTGTTCAAGTCAACAGCCCTCAGTGAGGAAAGAGATAGGCAGCAAACAGGATTAGGCAAGGGAAGCCCTTTCTCCATTATCCCTGCATGCCCATTATCTGTGTCTTTCTTTCATCCCTCTCTATTCCCTCCTCCCATCTCACTGATGACATAGAGTGTTTTTTTTTAATGTCAGGAGCGACTTGAAAGACTGCAAGTTGCTTCTGATGTGAGAGAATTGGCTGTCTGCAAGGACGTTGCCCAGGATGTTTGATGTTTTACCATTCTTTTGGGAGGCTTCTCTCATGTCCTCACAAGGAGAACTGGAGCTGATAGAGGGAGCTTGCCTGCTCTACCTGGATTTGAACTGCCAACCTGTTGGTCAGCAGTCCTGCCGGCACAAGGGTTTAACCCATTGCGCCACTGTGGGCTCCACATAGAGTGATAACACTGCGTAACATAATTTTAAAAGTGTTCTGTTCCTGGTTTGAAAGTGTTATTTGTGTTAAAGCACTGAGCTGCTGAACTTGTGAACCAAAAGTTCCCAGGTTCAAATCCCGGGAGCAGAATGAGCGCCCGCTGTTCGCTCCAGCTCCTGCCAACCTAGCAGTTCGAAAACATGCAACTGTGAGTAGATCAATAGGTACCGCTTCGGTGGGAAGGTAATGGTGTTCCATGCAGTCATGCCAGCCACATGACCTTGGAGGTGTCTATGGGCAACGCCGGCTCTTCGGCTTAGAAATGGAGATGAGCACCACACCCCAGAGTCAGACATGACTGGACTTAACGTCAGGGGAAAACCTTTACCTTTACTTACTTTGAAAGAAGGTGTTTTCCTCCAGAAGCTTCATTTTTGTGGCTGCCACAAGCTAGGTTGAATTGGTTGATACTCGAGAGATTCATTGAAAAACTACTAGAGCAAAATGTGCTATAGCAGGATGTCCCTGCTGCAAAAACAAAAGTTTTTGCAGCGTAATAAACTGTTTCCATGTTTTATGATAGAACCAATTAGAAAATAACACTTATAACCCAGGAACAAAAATTGTGTTCCGTAGGGTAATTCTCAAGGTTGCACACTCGTTGTTTGAAGTTCCCCTAAATGAGACCTCATACTCGATTTCTCTCTAGCCTTATTTGTGTGAGAGCTGAATACAGAATGTAGGTCTTTGAGTCTTTTCTTTTTGTTTGACCTTAGATTGTATGACATCTCTATTTAGACTTCTTATCAATCTAGAAATGGAGTTTGTTATGGTTTAATACACTTTTTGAAACATTTCAGGCAACTCATGTTTCTTGAAGCTGAAGAATCCTTTCCAGCCACACTGTGGCTTCCCATTGTGCAACTGGACCGTCTGTACCCCGTCCCCCATTTCTGGGCTGCACCTCCTCCTCACCCTGTCTCTGGTCAGCATCTGGGCCCGGTTCTTGTGCTGGATCTTGATCATTCCCGGGGGCTGGATCCACGCTTCCCCATCAACTTGAACTGGGACCCCCTCGTCACCCCGAATCGTGATCTTCACCATCCGGCACTGAAAAGGGGGGAGGCAGAAACAAAAGGAAGTGGGTGGGACGGGAGGCTGAATACATCATGGGGACCACTGACAACATAGGGAATCTGATGAAGAAACACAACCTACATAAGCAATCTACAGACCCACTAAGAAAATTCAACAAATGCTACGTTCAGCAAAGGATAAGAGGGATCCTCTAACTACCGCAGGAGTCTATTGCATACCATGCAGCTGTGGACAAGCCCATATAGGGACCACCAAACTCAACAGCATTGCCCAGACATGAATCAAAGAACACGAAAAGCACTGCAGACTAATTCAGCCAGAAAAATCAGCAATAGCAGAACACATCATCAACCAAGCTTGGCACAGAATATTATTTGAGAAGTTAGAAATTCTGGACCTCTCTGACAGCCACTATGTCAGACTACACAGAGAAGCCACTGAAATCCACAAGCATGTGGACAATTTCAACAGACAGGAGGAAACCATGAAAATGAACCAAAATTGGCATTTGAAAAACACTCAAATCAAGACAGTGACTAAGGAACACCATGCAGACACAGGAGGTCTCCAGGCAGCAAGCAATTCAAAGGGAACAAAAGCCTGGCTACTTCCAGGCAAATTGCACCCTTTACACTTGGTTAACAGTCAGACAATGGTTCTGTTAACTATGGACATTCCACAGGTATATGTATGTGTAATGAAGTATGAATTTTTGGTTTGCAGATGTTATGTTTAATTGTGTGTTTGAGTTTTAAAAGGGTAAGTATTGCAGTTATTGCTTCTCTGCACTCAGAGGCTGGTTGCCATGGAGAAGTAGGCAGAGCCAACTGCTGTTTTGTTGAAGAAGTGCAGAGTTTAAAAAAAGGAATTTAGTCTGTGCTCTGATGAGGCACAGGGAAGATTGATCCTAAGTTGAGGGGATCAAGGGAGACTCAATTGTTCATTTTGAGTCGGATTAAAATAAGCTTGGTGACTTATTTTAAGTATTCTGTGTCCTAGCAAGGAACAGAGAATCTGTGATTGTGTATCACAGGGGTGACTACGGGTTAAAAATGGCAGAAGTTGAAATTCTGACTACTTTAAGTTAAAGAAAGACACTTTAGGGAGTTTGACTCATCTTATTCTAATATTGTAACTGTTAATGAAAGTGCCTCTAAGTGAGAATTGTAACAACTAAGCTCTATGCCTGAATAAACTTGTTATTGTTCCTCCAACATCTAAGACTCTATCGCATATATAATAAACTAAGTTACGTTACCATCTTAAGTGAAGAAGAAGAAGTGAAAAAAAAGTAAAAGGTCTCCTCTCTGAGTCTTTGGTGGCTGCATTTTATAAATTGGTGGCAGCGGTAGTTAATAGCTCTTTACAAATTGGAGGCAGCGGTGGGATCAAAAATATTCCCCTCCCCTGCCTGAAAGAACCTTAGAAGTTATTAATAAGCTCCTCACAGTATGTACTCCACTTGCCTTACTACCATCAAATCCTCTGATGATGCCAGCCACAAATGCAGGCAAAACATCAGAAGAAAATCCTGCTTGAATACGGCCATTCAGACTGTAAACCACACAACATCCCAGGGAGGCCGAACTGTTTGCATGCAAGAAGGAAGCCAATGAATTCTGTGCCTTGAAAGCATGGCAAAGGTGTTTGGGTCGTACCTGAGCGATGCGGTGATGCTGCAAGTTGATGACCCGTGAGACAGCCATCTGGATGCTGCCAAAGACGGCCACCACCTCCAGCTTCTTGTCGTCAAACGAGGGGGCCCCAAAGTTCTGGAAGGGAAGAGGCACAGGCATAAACACACCTCAAAGATGAGAATGGCAAGAGCTTCCCTGTGTCTATTCTCCCTCTAGGCCAGAGCTTGCCAGACATTTCATATTGGTGACACACTTTTTATACATGCATCATTTCGCGACTCAATCATTCAGTTTTAATGGGAAACCGGAGGTTAAACCAACCACTGAAAAGTGTGACAGAGACATATATGTGTTGTCAAAGGCTTTCGTATCTGGAATCACTAGGTTGCTGAGTTTTCTGGGCTATACGGTCATGTTCCAGAAGCATTTTCTCCTGATGTTTTGCCCATATCTATGGCAGGCATCCTCAGAGGTTGTGAGGTCTGCTGGGAACTAGGCAAGTGGGGTTAATATATCTGTAGAATGTCCAGGTGGGAGAAAGAACTCTTGTCTTGTCGAAGGCTTTCATGGCTGGGATCACAGGGTGGTTGTATGTTTTCTGGGTTATGACCATACAACCCGGAAAACATACAACAACTCTTGTCTGTCTGGGGCAAGTGTGAATGTTGCCACTGACAATCTTGATTAGCATTGAATATCCTTGCCGCTTGAAGGCCTGGCTGCTTCCTGCCTGGGGAATCCTTTGCTGGGAGTTGATTAGCTGGCCCTGATTGTTTCTTGTCTGGAATTCCCCTGTATTTGAGTGTTGTTCTTTATTTGCTGTCCTGATTTTATAGTTTTTAAAATACTGATAGCCAGATTTTGTTCATTTTCATGGTTTCCTCCTTTCTGTTGAAATTGTCCGCAGATATATAAACTCCACTTGCCTATTTCCAACACACCTCACAACCTCTGAGGATGCCTGCCATAGATGTGGGCAAACCATCAGGAGAGAATGCTTCTGGAACATGGCTATACAGTCCGGAAAACTCACAGCAACTCGGAGACATATATAGGTCGGAATAACGGAGTGAAGTAGGGCACAATATATCTCATGAAAATCTTTCATATATGTCTTTAAAGATATATGATGTATGTATTGCTTATTTAACATTGACACAGATTTCTCATTATATTTGCACGACACACGTAGACAATGCAGCCGGCATGGTTATGTGTCATGACACAGTTTGTAAAGCTCTGCTCCAGGCTAAGCTGAAAAGCATCTGCTGTGGAAATCAGGGGAAATTGAGGGAAGCACCACACCACTCTCAACATTGCCAACTCTCTTCCGAATTTGGAAACAAAGCTGAATCCTGAGCGCAGAGCCTCATGGACTGGCTACCCGGGAGCTTTTGGAAGGGGCAGGAATCTCGAGGGCTGAAGGAAAGAAGGGAGGGAGAGAGAGATTCTTGGGCTAAACGGAACCCCACCACTTCCCAGGCGCCCCCAACTCACGCTGTCCTCTTTGGTGCCTCCCCAGAAGTTGATGCCTCCTGCATAGCTAGGGATGTTCAGCACAGCAATGCCTTGCAGGCTGGGCAAGGAAATGGGCACCCCGTCACACTGAGGAGGAGAAGGTGGAGGAAGAAGGTGAGTTAGGGACTCCCCAAAGCAAACCCCGGACCCTTTTTCTCTCCAAGAACTCCCAAAGGCTTGGGCTGCAGCATCAGAAGGTGCTTCAATTCAATGGCTTCAAGACACGAGGGCCAACTGGGAGCCCACTTTGCCAATCCCTGCTCTGGGGATAGATGTCTTTCTTGTGCAATGATCACCCCAGTCTTTCAGGGGTCATGCTCTGTTGGATTGACAGCCATTTGCAAGAGTTGCAGGATTGCATTCTGAAGAGGACCCTGCTGCAAAGCCTTTGAGACAGGAAGCCTTTCCCAACCATCCCTTTCCTTCCGGTCTGGAGAATTTAAGAGTGGGCTACCTCCAGCTGGACCCGCTGCTCCAGGTTCTTGTACGTCCTCTGGAGCAGCTCCTTTGTCCCCAGGACTCCGTACCACATCATGTTCTTTGTGCGGCTGCTGCATAGAGAAACAAAAGACGGAATGAGAGACTTAAAAAGAAAATGGGTTCCCTGGAACTACAAAGACAAGTATCCACTATTACAGTAAAACAGAAATCATTAAACCTAAATTTAGTTCAATACATCAATATGAAAACAGATACAAAAGGCATTGTTAAACAGTCAAACAAAGGACTGAATCATTAAACCTAAATTTAGTTCAATACATCAATATGAAAACAGATACAAAAGGCGTTGTTAAACAATCAAACAAAGTACTGTATTATAGTCCATATTATGGAACACAAAAGTAAGATCAGGAAACATTCTACTGATCCAATTTTTTATAAACATTTTGAAGATCTAAAACACAATCCTGAATCACTTTGGGTCCAGGTTCTAGAAGTTGTCACACCCTCCAAAGGCAAAGATTTCCAGACGAAGCTCCTACAGCGTGAATGTTTTTGGATTTTCACACTCCAAACGGAACATCCGAAGGGGTTGAACAATACCAACTCTTATGATTGTTTCTTGTAAAGATTGATAGTCTTCCTTTAAATGTGACTCTGGAGTAACAGCAATTACATTACTTTACAACCACCTGACCATTGTGCTCGCCATTTAAGAGTGAAATTAGTTACTCAGCTTCATACTCGCATTGGAATCAAACTGTTTGCAGAGTATGCGTGTTTAAAACTTAGATCTTTCTGTGAGTATAACTTTTACATTATCTTTGTTATGTATCTCGTATGTCTCATGTAACTATATGTATTGAAAATAACTGGTAGCCACTATATATGTTCCCTATAGGATCCACATTTTAAAAAACTCAAAAAAACAACCGAAAAAAAGGACTGTACAGTAGGCATGTCCGATCGATGAAAAAAATGTTTCAATTCTCGTTTCTAAAGTAGGGGGCGCTGGCGCTTCGATATAGAAAGTATTTCCGATTTTTTCACCCAAAAATTTCGGATATTTCCGAAAATTCATAATGATTCTAAATGTTTCTAAAATGGAGGACACGCATGCGCAATCACTACACACTGGGCTTGTATGGCAATCTTCCATGTGGACGCAGAGGATGTTAGCCCCCACCTTTGCGTCCATCGTGGAAGCTTCTGATTGGCTGGGGAGCGGCAGCCATGTTAGGCTGCGCTAAGCTCCCATTCAAGGTAGGTTGCAGAAACAAAAAAAATTAATTTTTTAAAAAATATATATATTTTAAAAAATTGGGGGGGGGGGAATTAATGAAACATTAAGAGACAATTAGAAAATGGGACAACAATGGTTCGAATTACATTGCTGGTTGCGCTGTGAGACAATGTCTCGGAATTCGTATCAAAAAGCGAGAACAATCCGAAATAATTCCGATATACGACTCAAAGTGATTTTTTGGACATGTCTACTGCACAGTCCTTCGATTGTTTAACAATGCCTTTTGTATCTGTTTTCATATTGATGTATTGAACTAAATTTAGGAATGAGAGACTTGTCATTCTGATCCCCTCTATTCACGCGTGCACTGAAGCCATGTGCAAAGTGGATGCGCCCTTTTGTGGTCACTTCATTTTGCACCTTGGACTAGATAGCTCTGTCTCTCAGGCTTAACTCATGACTGGCTGGCACTTTTGAGTCTCTGACACAACTGTGTTCCCTTTCAATCTCTGGGCACTAAATAGTCACCTCTCCTTGAGATGAAAACCATCAGCACTCTCCTTCATGCCTTATTAGGCCCTTCCAAGGGCAGGCAATTATGGATAATTAAGGAGCTTATGAGGCTGGCTCCCAGGGCTCCTGATGCCTCCGAAGAGAGGCCAGCCTCTTTATTTGTGGAGAGCACTTATTCTGGAGCAAAAGGAAGGCACATGCCCTTATAGGTTTATCAGGCTTCGGAGCCTCATTTCCTTGGCTCCCTGGAGCAAACTTCATATGGTTTTATTAAGGAACATTTGGAGAGCCCTTGAAGGAAAGGCTGCAAAGGCACAATACACTCCAGGAATAAGGGCAAGAAGATATGGCCCTTGAGCCTTTGTGCCTGGCAACTTGGCCCGAGGTCTGTCTCTGTGTCCCATCATGGAGGAAATGTTTTCTTTGCTGGGGTGCTCCATTTATAGAAGGTCCTCTCCCCTTGGAGGTGCAGGTATCGGTTTCATTCTGTCTCCAAAATCAACACAAGGTATTTGAATGATGCCTTTGGGGCAGGGGGGCCGGGCTGTGGCACAGGCTGGTGAGCAGCCTGCTGCAATAAATCACTCTGACCATGAGGTCATGAGTTCGAGGCCAGCCCATGGCTGGGTGAGCACCCGTCAATTTAAGAAAAATAGCCCCTGCTCATTGCTGACCTAGCAACCCGAAAGATAGTTGCATCTATCAAGTAGAAAATAAGGTACCACTTATAAAGTGGGGAGGCAAATTTAACTAATTTAACTAATTTACAACATTGGAACGAGGAAGTGCCATCACAGTGGATGATGAAGCAGTGCTCCCCCCTGTGGCCAGAATCGAACATCCCCTCAGGAGAAGGTTAATTTGCCTCTGCGTTTGTCTCTGTCTCAGTTCTATGTGTATATGGGCATGGAATGTTTGCCCTATATGTATATAATGTGATCCACCCTGAGTCCCCTTCGGGGTGAGAAGGGCAGAATATAAATACTGTAAATAAATAAATAAATAAATAAATAAAATGTACTATAGTAAAATAAAGCTAAAGGTTTCCCCTTGATAGTAAATCTAGTCATTCTGATTCTGGGGGTTGGTGCTCATCTCCATTTCTAAGCCGAAGAGCCGGCGTTGTCCATAGACACCTCCAAGGTCATGTGTCCAGTGTGAACGCATTGAGTGCCGTTACCTTCCCACTGGAGCGGTACCTACTGATCTATTCACATTTTGCATGTTTTCGGACTGCTAGGTTGGCAGAAGCTGGGGCTAATAGCAGGAGCTCACCCCGCTCCCCGGATTCGAACCACCAACCTTTTGGTCAGCAAGTTGAGCAGCTCAGCGGTTCAATCCGCTGCACCACCAGGGGCTCCTTGATGCACATGTACGTGGCTTTAATTATTCGTACCTTCCAAGCTATTTCAAATTGCTACTTTTAAGTATGTTTTATCTTGTCTTAAATGACAGTATTGTTTATATTGCTTTACATGTATGCCATAATGTAAGATGGAAGATCAACGTTTTAATGAGTACTAAAATATTATGGGGAGGGAAGCATTTGGTCCCCGAAATATCCAAGGGAATGTCAGTTTCTTGAGCCATTTGTCTATTTAAGGACTCTTAGAAGCTCTTCCTTGGCATGGCTTTTAATGCCAAGGAATTAGGGCCTTCTGTCTCCAAGTTTGTATGCATACAATGTCCAGAAATGCCCAAAACAGGGTGGAAAGAGCCGTTTTGGCAGCAGAAGTTTCATCAACCCAGAAACCCTCTGGCACTCAAAGTGAGTGGAAATGTTGCAGCATCACAAAGGAAATGGTTGCAAAGGGGAAAAGGTTTCTCAATTGTGTTGCAAAGTCAACTGCTTTGTGGGCCCACATGGGAGTGGATGGAGAGAGCAAACTAATTGGGTTGAATTTGGGTTTTTTGGAGCTTGTTCCCAAAGAATAATACAGCCAAGACATGGAGAAAAGAGCTGCGCTATTAACTGCCTGCTTAGGATGCTCCTCGTGTGTTTACGTCTCTCTGGGCGCATTTGCGTGACATATCCACGGCCCGCTCTTTTTGCACACTTCCCTCCTACCTGCATTTTTTTGGATGCTCGTCCCTCTTGTTGTTGAACTCCAGGGAGATCTTTGCGTCCAGGCCGATGCCAAAATAATTATTCATGACGCATCTTTCGGAGAATTGTCTGAAACCGGCAGACGGAGGGGAAGGAAAATCGCTCAGAAACAAGCACTGAAGCAGAACCAGCAAAATGCGCTCGGAATACAAAACACCCATTGCCTTCTGATTTCATCTTCCCTCTGCTCAGACGCCATAGAAACTACAAAAATGGATTTGAGGTAGAAAGAAGGCAGAGACAGGATGGGGGATTTGGGCTTCAGGACAGTGAAGCATCTATCTGGCTGCAAAGAATGCCATCCCGGCAATCCAAAGTCAAAGGACTGGCTCCTTACTCTTCCATGTCCTCAGCGACAGAGCCAAAGGGAAGATGCCAAGCGTCTCAAGGTTACTGGAAGGAGATCGCGACTATTTGGGATTATGCATCAGACCAGCAGGGACCAATTTGGTGAAGGGTCCTTCCCAATGCAGGGAAACCATGGCATATTAATCCTGACTATTACTTATTATTTTAATTATTTACTTTGTTTATACTCTGACTTCCTCCCTAAGGGGACTCAAGGCGGCTAACATTGTGTTCTGTAGTTCTGATGGGTTGGCATCATGTGAGTGACATGCATGGGCCTAAGTTGCACTACATATGAGGAATGGCCTAGAATCACAGAGTTGGAAGATATCACAAGGGCTATTAGTCCAACCCTTCTGCCCTGCAGGAAAATTCAATCGAATTTCTTTGAACGATGCTTAATGGTCATGTCTAACTGAGCGTGGAGTAAACACAGCCATGCATAAGGGACAGTTATATGTCTGATAATGCATTCAAAAACACAAAATAGCATGTGGATGTGCACTGGTTCTGTGGATTGACACTGTGCATTACACATGTCGAACTTCAGTACAGGATAACGTCTATGGATCAAGTCATGTGGTTGGCAATCCCTTGTGTGGGTTGCTGTGTATTTTCCGGGCTGTTTGGCTATGTTCCAGAAGCATTCTCTCCTGATGCTTTGTCCACATCTATGGCAGGCATCTTCAGAGGTTGTGCGGTGTTTTGGAAACTAGGCAAGTGGGATTTATATATCTGTGGAATGCCCAGGGTGAGAGAAAGTGTTGGAATGGACGAGCCGTTAAGCTCTAATCACCCTCTTTATGAGGTAAATTCCCATTAAAATAGAGTAAAAATTGCAGCAGTGAGACTTACACGGTGTGAGTTTGGAAGACCTCTGTGTCATCAGGAAGGCAAAGGGATGCAAAGTTAGCCTTAAAGTTTAAAAGCATTTATTGAGGTAAAAAGAAATCCATTGATGGATAGAAAAGGTTTGGAGCTAACTATCTAATCTAGCCTGTTCTAATACACATAGATGGATTAAAATAACAAAGCTCTAGACAGCTACATCTTGACTAATAGAGGACAGAAGTGCGTCCTCTCTGGAACAAAGCAGGAAGCTGGAATGGCGTCCAAGCTTCGTGGGTCACTTCTTCTCTAGGGCCATAAACATTCCGAAAGCCAAATTGGGGAAGTTACGTCAAAGCCCTAGGAGAGATCACATTTCTAGAAACATCAAAGGGTGGGCTGACCTAAATAGGACGGGAAGCAGGAAACAATGGTGAATCCTATCTAGGAAAGCTTTGGAAACAGGGAAAGGATTCCCTCAATCTAACTCTATCATCTATCTGACTACATTTAGACTTGAGTAGTCCAGGGTGATTCCCAACAGAAAAAACTCTTGTATGTTTTTGGCAGGGAGCAACCAGACCTTGAAGCCGTTAGGCCATTCAGTGCTAATCAAGGTGGCTAACTGCAACATTCACGCTTGCCTCAAACAGACAAGAGTTCTTTGTCCACCCTGGACATTATTCCACAGATATATAAACCCCACTTGTCCTAGTTTCCTACACACCTCACAACCTCTGAGGATGCTTGCCATAGATGTGGGCAAAACGTTAGGAGAAAATGCTTCTGGAACATAGCCATACAGCCCGGAAAACTCACAGCAACCCAGTGATTCCAGCCATGAAAGCCTTTGACAACACAACACCTTATGTGATTGCAGTGTACAATGGTAACTTACTGAATCAGTGTGCATCCATAGGCTATTCTGTGTACTTGTATTACCAGACATACAACTATCCTCATGCACAAATGTATGTACTTCACTGTCAGGTCTCTGGGAGCCATATATAGGCGACAAGCCACTCTCACCTTTCATCTAGGTTCGTCTGCCTATCTAAGAGAATGCCATCAATCTCTGTCTCTCTCTCCTGCCATTCCTGCCCTTGCACAAGCCAGCCTTAGGGAAGGAGAGCATCACAACCCCTCCTGGTTCCCAAACAGCTGAGGCAGAAGCAGCGGTTTGCTCACTCACATGGCACTGGGGTCCTCTGCAAAATGGACAGCGCTGAAGCTCTCTGGCCTGTCCAGGATGATGGAGGACGTGGTGGAGATGACTGTGTCCCGGCGGGACTCTGGAGCAAGGAGAGACAGAGTCATGCTGGATTTCAACCATAATCATTCATAATCATAGAATCATAGAGTTTGAGGAGTCCACAAAGGGCCATCCAGTCCAATTCCTTTCTACCAGATAGGAAAAGAGCAATCAAAGCACCCCAACAGATGGCCACCCAGCCTGTTTAAAAGCCTCCACAGGAGCCAAGCAAAAAATGCCCTCTCAATGGGAATTCTATATGCCAAACTGGAAGGCTATTAGCCATCCCTCTCAGGACCAGCAGCAACTGCTATATGCTACCATATTGCCCAAGAGGCAACAGATGATTGATGGAAAGACAGACAGAGAGACAGACAGGCGACCATTGTGGTCCATGTGGCTAGCTGTTCCCAATTCAGTTGGATGTAAATCTACTTCAGATCTGAGTTTAGATTTTGTCAGAGTTCTCCAAGGCACTGAACCTTAGCACCCAAATATTATAATAATAATAATAATAATAATAATAATAATAATAATAATAATAATAATAATAATATTTATTCTTATACCCTGCCTCCATATCCCTGGAGGGACTCGGGGCAGCTTACATGGGCCGACAGCCCAGGCAGATACAATATGAAACATAGGTAAAGGTAAAGGTTTTCCCCTGACGTTAAGTCCAGTGACCGACTCTGGGGGTTGGTGCTCATCTCCATTTCTAAGCCGAAAAGCTGGCGTTGTCTGTAGACACCTCCAAGGTCATGTGGTCGGCATGACTGCATGGAGCGCCGTTACCTTCCCGCCAGAGCAGTACCTATTGATCTACTCACATTATTATTATTATTAAGCACGTTGTTGAAGCCATCCAAAACAAGTCTCTCTACATTTGTCTAACTAAACCCCATTCAAAGCCGCTGGTCCTTCTCACAAAGGAAGTGATGGACACCTCTATCTGCTTCATCACAAAAAATATCAAGTCTGAGGATCTTACTGAGTTTCTCTGTCTCTTTGTTGAAATCCTCGTTGCTGTCCTTCTTGCCGGCTGCTGAGATGCTCCGATAAGCTTGGGTTTGCTTGTTCTGCTCATCCACAGCTATAGAGGAGAAGGAGGCCACAGGAGAAGGTGGGTTTAGTTTTTAAAGAAGCCCATGCCCTGCAATGCATTGCTGTAGTTCTCAGGGCAGGGATGGAACTCTCCCCAGACTAAAATTCTTAAGACTTATAATATAAAAACAAAGAATTATTAGTAGTCAAGTTGTTAAAGCCCCATAAACAGCTTACCAGTATTTTGATACAATTTTTTTGTGTGTGTCAGGAGCAACCTGAGTTGCTTCTGGCATGAGAGAATTGGCTGTCTGCAAGGACGTTGCCCAGGGTATGCCTGGATTTTTTTTGATGTTTTTACCATCCTTGTGGGAGGCTTCTCTCATGTCCCCGCAAGGAGCTGGAGCTGATAGAGGGAGCTCATCCGCGCTCTCCCCGGATGGGATTCGAACCCGGCAGCTTTCAGGTCAGCAACCCAACCTTCAAGTCACGAGGCTTTAGTCCACTACACCATCAGGGGCTCCTTGATACAAATAGGCCTGGCCAAATAGAAAAACTTTTGCAGAAAGAAACAAGGCGGGCACCAGGCGGGCCCCTCTTTGGCGTGCTTTAGCATTGGGGGTGACAGAGGAGAGTGCCACATCTGGGTTGCAGTCCCTGCCTGTCATCAGGACCACCCACATTTGCCCCTCTGAAGGCATTTTGAGGTGGAGTTCCTAAACCAGTGGCCTCCACCCCCTGTGTCATGACCAGCTTGTGTAGCCTGGTTTTCTGTCAAACTGAAGGCACATAGTTTTGCTAAATGGATTCATGGTTAAGCTTCTTTGGGACCACAGCTCCCAGAGTTGGCCATCCTGGAGAGTGGGGTTCTGGGAGTTGTAGTCCAGTCCGCCAGCTGCCCCATAACGTCCCTCTCACCTTTCTCCGTCTGTTCAATGATCTGCCGCAGGGCCTTCTTGAGGCTGTTGGCTCTGAGCATGAGCTGCTCCTTGGACTTGAAGATCCTGGGCACGGGGCTCGGATGGAAGGGGCCCTCCTTGCTGTCATTGTCCGTTGCGCCTGGGCTGGGCAGGGCGGAGGGCGGAGGGGTGCCTTCGGGAAGCACAGTGGCCTGGGACTCTTCGTTCAGCTCCCGAACCAGAGAGTCCAGTTTCTCATTGAGCATGGCACACTGAGAGAGGGGGGAAGGATACAGAAAAGACTTGGATGCAAGGGAATAAATCAAGGATTGCAACCCCCTTTCTCTCCCAGGGAAGGCTGTCCCAGTGGCTTTGACATCCAATCTGCAGACCCTGGCGGCACCCATCACGCAAACCCCAGCACTGATATGCCCAAACATACCTTCCGCGCCATGGTGTCCGCTTCCTGCTTGCTGTCGGTCGTCCGCTCGTATGCTTTGCCAACGTCAGCCACAAAGTCATTGACTGTCCCACAGAGGAACCTGTGAAAGGACAGTGACTGAAAGCGTACTTGGCAGACAACATCCCCGAGCCCCACAGAAACTGACCGCTCCCCCCAAATGAAGCCCACACTTCCAAGTATCCTGTGCTGGAATGACATGGAGATCCTCTCACACACAAAGCTATGGTGACACCTTTGCTCTCCGGTAAAGACCTTTGTACCTAAACCTAGGGAGCCCCAGTGGTGAAATGTGTTAAAGCACTGAGCTGCTGAACTTGCGGATCAAAAGGTCCCAGGTTCAAATCCCGGGAGCGTAATGAGCGCCCGCTGTTAGCCCCAGCTCCTGTCAATCTAGCAGTTTGAAAACATGCCAATGTGAGTAGATCAATACGTACTGCTCCAGCGGGAAGGTAACGGTGCTCCATGCAGTCATGCCATTGGCCACATGACCAGAGGTATCTACAGACAACGCCAGCTCTTCGGCTTAGAAATGGAGATGAGCACCTACCCCCAGAGTCAGACATGACTGGACTTAACGTCAGGGGAAACCTTTACCTTTACCTTACCTAAACCTAGCACTTGTCAAAAGGCTTTTTTAAAAAATCGGATATGTGTGCTGCCTTTTCATATTCATTGCTATACGCATACTGTTTTAAGTTATTCATGTTTTGAAACAATAACAAAATCAATTATTTGTTTTTTATATTATCAGATTTTGGGCTGCATCTTGTTTCCACCTGTTTTCTAGCTGCCCTGGGTCTCATCTTTGGAGAAAGGTGGGATAAAAGTTAAAGAATGAACTAAGTCAGAGCATTGCCTCTTACTTTGCAGAGGAAATCACCACTGAGTGTTTGTCCGACTCCAAGATCTTAGCCAAATGGAGGGCCACCGAATCGGCATACTGGGAAATGTGAGCCTAGAAGGAGAAGAAATTACAGCAATGCAGAATGAAGGGAAGGCAATCGAGAAGGGAAGAAGAGCTCTGCCTTAAGATCTTGGCTCTCCAAAAACCCCTCTCTCCCCAAATTAACTGGCTTTTGTGGGTGACTTGCACCTGCATGTTGGAGTCCTCGTTCTCCTCTTCTTTGATGGCTGGCGGGGACTGTTTGGGGGCTTCGTAGGTCAGGACACTCCACCTGTAGAGTGAAGGAGGGGGAGGTTTCAAGGATATGGGTCGCCCATGCCCTTCAACTTTCTCTCCCATAAAAGGCAGCCAGGCAGCCTTTGGGAAAGGGGTCCCCGGTGCCCCATCTTTAGTGCAAGGAGCCAGCTGAGGAGTGTCGTCACCCACACTGGGGCTGGGCCTGTATGGCTTAGCATCCCATAAAGTTCCTAACTGGGATCCTGTGGCACAAGGACAATGTTCCACAGAATAAGAATGTTCCCTTATACATTTCTATCATTGCACTAGCTTCAAACGTCGTTTGAGCCTTTAGGCATGGGCAAACTTCGGCCTTCCAGGTGTCTTGGATTTCAACTCCCACAATTCCTAACAGCCGGAGTTGAAGTCCAAAACACTTGGAGGGCTGAAGTTTGCCCATGCCTGCTTTAGAGAAAAAATGCGAAATGGATAGCTCTACAACAGCTATTCCAGATTAGATTAAAAATGTTTTTGAGATGGCCAAAATGGGCACATTAACTTTGGCTGTACACAAAGTAAAAACCCAAAAATTCCAGGAAGAATGGTTACAACAGGATTTGTTGACTAAAAACACTCATATATATATATATATATATATATATATATATATATATATATATATACACACACACAGTGTTCCCTTACTTATCATTGGGGTTAGGTTCCAGGACCACCCTCAATAAGTGAAAAACCACGAACTAGGGACACTATATTTATTTTAATATTTACACATTATTTTAGTAGTTATACACTATTTTAAGTCTTTATCAACCAATCTTGTGTTGATAAATCACCTCCTTCTCCTCCCGTTGCCGCTTGGGGTCCTTTTCTCTCCCTTTGACTTCTCCTTCCTCCCTTTTATTATTGATAAAAGTTTTTTAGAATTTATTGAAAAACCGCGAAACAGTGAATTGGCGAAAAGTTTTGCAGAGAAGGCTCAAGGCCTTGCAAAGCTTTTTTTTTCCATGTCAGGAGTGACTTGAGAAACTGCAAGTCGCTTCTGACATGAGAGAATTGGCCATCTGCAAGGACGTTGCCCAAGGATGTTTTCAACCATCCTTTTTGGGAGGCTTCTCTCATGTCCCCGCCAGGGGAGCTGGAGCTGACAGAGGGAGCTCATCTGCACTCTCGAACCAGCAATCATCAGAACAGCGAAGTAGTGAGGGAACACTGTAATTGGAGCCCTTGGTAGTGCAGCGGATTAAACCGCTGAGCTGCTTAACTTGATGACCAAAAGGCTGTGGTTCAAATCCAGAGAGCAGGGTGAGCTCCAGCTGTTAGCCCCAGCTTATGTCAAACCAGCAGTTCAAAAACATGCAAATGTGAGTTCAATAAGTACCAGGTAACAGGGCTCCATGCAGTCATGCCAGCCACATGACCTAGGAGGCATCTATGAACAACATCAGCTCTTCGGCTTAGAAATGGAAATGAGCACCACCACCCAGAGTCAGACACAACTAGACTTAATGTCAAGGGGAAACCGTTATCTTTATATATATCCCACATCCCCCATCATTGAAGAGACTTTGGTTATTTGAAATGGGTTTCCCCCTCCCCCACTTCCTTACTATTTTTGGATTTTTAAAATATAGACAAACTTTGTGTATTGCTTAAAAAAGGAAGAAATTGTGGTAGTGAAACACATAAAATTTTGCTTTATATAATACTAATACTAACATACTAACAAATTAAGTTATTTTTTAAGATTGGCCATATAATAACTAAAATTAGATAAAGGATTTAAAACAAGTAACTGGATAATAATAATGAAGATGAACTTTTAGTGGGGAAGAGCTGGGGGAGGAGACTGGAAGACGGTTGGAGAATACTTTAAGAAGATACGACTATTGGATTTAGGCACTGAACCCAGGTTTCAGAACTATAGAGAGTGCTTTGAAAGCCTGGGTTAACCCCTGGCATGCACTCCCTGCCCTCCTGATACGGGAACCGCTGGGGATCTCTCTTCTGTTTCCATCCAAAGCCTATGATTTGGAGCTCACCTGTCCAGCATTTTGGTGGTGGCTCGCTCCAGCTTCTCCAGGACCTGAAGCAGCTGTGTGTCGTCATCGCACAGGCTGCCCCATCCCAGGACCCGGGCCAAGTCGTTCCCCGTTCCCAAGGGCAACACACCAAGCTGGCACTGCCAGGGCAAAAGGGGGAAAGGAGAAGGAGAAAGTCAATTGGGCCAGCAGAAGAAGAGAAATGTGCTCACAAGGAAATCAGACAAGGTTAACAGATGCACTATTCTTTCCTGCTCGGATTTCTAGGCCCCCAGTTTCTCCCTCTCGCACACACATGCACACCTTTCCCAGACTCATGGCAGCAACAATATGGACTCTGGGTTGTTGTATGTCTTTCGGGCTGTGTGGCCATGTTCCAGAAGTATTCTCTCCTGACGTTTCGCCCACATCTATGGCAGGCATCCTCAGAGGTTGTGAGGTATGGATAAACTAAGTAAGGAAAGGAAAGAATATATATCTGTGGAGAGTCCAGGGTGTGGCAAGAGTCCTTTTTCACTGGGAAGCCTGCATTAATGTTTCAGTTAATCACCCTAATTAGCATTGGAAAGGTTTGTCTCTTGCCTGTGGGGCATCCTTTGTTCAGAGTCATTAGCCGTCCCTGGGGCTCCTCTGCGCTCAGAGTGTTGCTTCCCATCTACTATTTTGATTTTAGAGACAACCCTTTCAATGCTAATTAAGGTGATTAACTGAAAACAAGAGACAAACCTTTCCAATGCTAATTAGGGTGATTAACTGAAACATTAATGCTGGCTTCCCAGTGACAAAGGACTCTTGCCACACCCTGCACTCTCCACAGATATATATTCTTTCCTTTTCTTACTTAGTTTATCCATACCTAACAACATCTGAGGATGCCTGCCATAGATGTGGGCGAAACGTCAGGAGAGAATACTTCTGGAACATACAGCTCGAAAGACATACAACAACCCTGTGATCCCGGCCATGAAAGCCTTCGACAACACAATATGGACTCTTCCAGGAGCAAAGGAGGCAATTTAGAGGAACTTTGGGGCCCCTTGTGGCACAGAGTGTTAAAGCGCTGAGGTGCTGAACTTGCGGACCAAAAGGTCCCAGATTCAAATCCCGGGAGCGGAATGAGCGCCCACTGTTAGCCCCAGCTCCTGCCAACCTAGCAGTTCGAAAACATGCAAATGTGAGTAGATCAATAGGCTCTGGTGGGAAGGTAACGGCGCTCCATGCAGTCAAGCCGGCCACATGACCTTGGAGATGTCTATGGACAACGCCGGCTCTTCGGCTTAGAAATGGAAATGAGCACCAACCCCCAGAGTCGGTCACGACTGGACTTAATGTCAGGGGAAACCTTTACCTTTACCTTAAGGCTAACAGACTGATTAAGGATGAACCTTTCACAGAATAACAAATCTGACTGTCTGCTATTAGGGTCAACGTGTGTCAAGCATTGCAAGGCTTTCTCTTGTTGGGAATCACCCTGGACTACTCAAGTCTAAATGTAGTCAGATAGATGATAGAGTTAGATTGAGGGAATCCTTTCCCTGTTTCCAAAGCATGCCTAGACAGGCTTTACTGTGTTTCACTCTATCCTGTTTACGTCACATCCCTTACTTTGAAGTTAGTAGAAATGTGAATCTTTAGGAACACTAACTTCTCATTGGTCAGAAGTTCTTTTATGGACCCAATAAACTGGACCATGAGGTTAGAACCATTTTGGTTCACTCTTCTCCCTTTGTTCTTCTAGTTAACAAGCAGCATCTTGCTGTCTCTCCTGGCAAGATGTAACTATTTAGATGTTTGTTATTTTTCCTTTCTTATTTTTCCTTAGAAATCAGTCTAGAGAAGACTAGACAGCTCCCAAGCCTTTCTATCTACAATGGAATTCTTTTTACCTGAATAAATATTTTTTGAACTTTTATTGAGACTCTGCACTCCATTGCCATCCTAAGTTGAAAGGTTTTTCTCTTGCTCACCCCGTGTAAGTAACTGTTGCATTTGAAAGCTTTGCTTTTGCTACTCTGATGATTTTTGGTGGAATCTCCCCCAGAGAGGGTTAAATTGAGTCTAACTGCTCAGAGATTACCACAACAAGGGGAAACTTTTACCTTTACCTTAAGGCTAACAGACTGATTAAGGATGAACCTTTCACAGAGTAACAAATCTGACCGTCTGCTATTAGGGTCAACATATGTCAAGCATTGCGAGGCTTTCTCTAACTTGTTTCTTCTCATTCTGGTTGCAAATCAAGACATCACTTCAGCGCACATTTTGGGTTACAGGGCGCCTTATGGGTAGGCAGCCTGGCAACAGGATACAAGGGAACCCCCCAATCCCAATTTCCAAATAGGGCAAAGGCCTTGGGGAGGAAGAGCCAGCACAGACCTGCTTGTGGAGCCCCAGGGAATCAATTTCTGAGAGCACCCATCCAACGCTGCCATCACCTCCACAGACCAAGATGCGGAAAGTGGAGAACTTCTGAAAGAGACGCAGCCTGGAAGGAGAGAGGGGAAAGGGGGGTCCATCAGGGGAAGGAAGCAGGGCCTGGGGGGCAGGGCCCACAAGAGGAGCCTTCCAGGTTGGGGTGTATCACAACACAGCCATCTGGGACTAGAAGAGACCTGTAAGGACCAAGAGGAGGAGGGAGAGGAAGAGAAAGAAGAGGAGGAGAAAGAGGTTTTCAGCCCCCCTTTACTTACTCACCCCAAGTGTGGTCCCCCATTCATCAGGTCAAAGACTTGTGCTGGGTTGAGGAACTGCTTAAACTTGCGGAGGAATTTGACGCCCTGGTTGTCTCCACTCTTGGAGTTGACAAAGGCCAGCAGTGGACTGGAGCAGGAAGAGGGGCAGGTAGCCTTCCAGAACCCTGGGGTGGGGGAAGCAGGAACCATGAAGAGTGTGGGAGGCAAATACACCGCAACACACACATCAAGACTGTGCTCCAAAATCCTTCCCTCCCTTGAAACTGAGAGATGTTGCATCACTCATTCTAGTTTTTGGTGGGATGGTACTATGTAGCCCGCTGTGTATGTGGGGCTGGATAAAAAAAGGCCCCTGATGCAATCCCACCCTCTGCAACCGTAACTGCATCAACCCCTCAAGACCCACTTGCACCAATAGAAGTTTGATTTACTGTATATACTTGAGTATAAGCCTACTTTTTCAGCCCTTTTTAGGACTGAAAAAAACCTTCCTCAGTGTCATGATCTCCAATCTTTGAGAGCCCCTATATAAATGGGCTAAAGATAAGGTTCTAGTATTCTGTACAAATTGTCGGGTTCTCTTCTCCCAGTTGTGCTGTGGATCAGTCTTCCACCAGAAAAAGCACCAAGACACACGCTGGTAGATTCCGACAATTTGTACAGAATGTCAGAACCTTCTCTTTGGCCCATTTATATAGGGGCTCTCAAAGATTGGAGATCATGACACTCGGCTTATACTCGGGTGAGGGTCCTGGTGGGCTTATATTCAGGTTGGCTTATACTCAAGTATATATGGTATATTTATTATTTTTCTCTATTATTATTGGTATTGTTACATTTATTATTTTACTCTATTATTGTTGTTACTTTTACATTTATTTTACTCTTAATTATTATTAATACATTTATTATTTTACTCTATTACATTTATTATTTTACTGCATGTATTATTATTATTATATTTATTATTTCACTCTATTATTATTAAAAGGATACATAAGCACATTTACATTGAAGAAGATGAAAATAATGATTTAATCAGAGTTGAACAGTCATATCTTAAATTACAGTTAGATGTAAAGATTCAAAAACATTTAAACTACTGATGCCTCAATTAATGTAATTTTATTGGTATCTCGACTTATATTGGAGTCAATATTTTCCCAGTTTTTCTGTGGTAAAATTAGGTGCCTCGGCTTATATTCGGGTTGGCTGATACTCGAGTATATACTGTATTTGTATCGTGTCAGAAGCAGCTTGAGAACATACTGTGAGTCACTTCTGGTGAGAGAGAATTGGCCCAGGGATGCCTGGATGTATTATCATCCTGCTAGGAGCCTTCTCTCTTTACTGTGTTTCACTCTATCCTGTTTACATCACATCCCTTACTTTGAAGAAATGTGAATCTTTAGGGACACTAACTTCTCATTGGTCAGAATGTCTTTTATGGCCCCAATAAATTGGACCATGAGGTTGGAACCATTTTGGTTCTTTCTTCTCCCTTTGTTCTTCTAGCTAACAAGCAGCATCTTGCTGTCTCTCCTGGCAAGATGTAACTATTTAGATGTTTGTTATTTTTCCTTTCTTATTTTTCCTTAGAAACCAGTCTAGAGTAGACTAGACAGCTCCCAAGCCTTTCTATCTACAATGGAGTTCCTTTTACTTGAATAAATACTTTTTGAACTTTTATTGAGACTCTGCATTCCACTGCAATCCTAAATGGTCAAAGGCTGCTCTTTGCTCGCCCCGTGTAAGTAACTGTTGCATTTGAAAGCTTTTGCTTTTGCTACTCTGCTGCATTTTGGTAGAATCTCCCCCAGAGAGGGTTAAATTGAGTCTAACCGCTCAGAGATTCCCACAACAATACAATTGGGAGTAGGGTGGCCTGGAAGCTTCAACAACAGATGTAGGGTTTCCTAACAGGCATTTGATTCCACTCCCTGATATGGAGCATCATACCATGATCCTAAGAAATGGTGGGTAAGAAAGACAACATAAACCAAGAGCAATGTAAACAGGTGCCCCATCTAACATCTAACCCCCCTTCCCCCCCCCCCCCCCAACACACACACATTTGTTCCTTGGCAGTCTCACCTGCCTTTGCTGCTTACCGTCCGAGTCAATGCTATTGAGGGCAGTGGGGGGGATGATGGAGACCTTATACTGCCCCAAAGGGCACTTCTTCCCCAGCTGCTCCTTGCAAGCGCTGTGCACCTGTGCAATGGAGAGAGAGAGAAAAACAGGGTGAAGGAGAAAGCTCCACAACTCTTCCTCCTCCTCCATGTCCTCATACATCGAAATGGGGCTGGACTAGATGATCTTTGTGGCTCCCATCCCACTTTATGATCCTAGAAACGGCCACAGCAAGAGGTTCTGGAGACAGATGGGGCTCTTACAATGGCCTTGCACCAGAGGCAGCGCAGGTCCTGCAGCCTCCGCACGCTCCCGCAGGTCTTGTCGCAGACGGCACAGCGGGCGCTCACGGGCAGGTTCCCCTCCAGCCACTGGTGGGGCATGGCCACCTGCGGAGAGAATGGGGGCTCAGTGGGGCCACATGGAGGGGCCCATGTGCCAAGAGGGTCCATGGCACACCTGCCCAGCACCATGCCAGCAGATGGGCCTCCATCCCCAAAGGCAACCAGGGCTGCAACTCTGCTATTCTGGGATTTGTTCCACCCTCCAGGTGAGTAGATCAATAGGTACTGCTCCGGCGGGAAGGTAACGGCGCTCCATGCAGTCATGCTGGACACATGGCCTTGGAGGTGTCTATGGACAACGCCGGCTCTTCAGCTTAGAAATGGAGATGAGCATCAACCCCCAGAGTCAGACACGACTGGACTTAACATCAGGGGAAACCTTTACCTTTTACCAGGTGTTTCTGGATTACAAATTCCAGCACAGGAAGTAGTTAAAGAGTACTGGGGATTGGAATTCAACAACAGCAGTCATGGAGTCATATGATTCCCAACTCAAGCAAAAAAAAAAAGGGGGAGTAAGGGTTCAAAGGAGTTACCCCGTCTTCATCCTCAATGATGTCATTCCCAATGGAGGCCAGCGTGGTCCACTTGCAGTTGTTAGTGGCTCTGACTGCACAGCGCTTGTGGGCTTTGAATTTGCAGACTGATGAAGGGGGGAAACACACCAGAGCAGATGTTAGCAAAGAACGGCTGCACAGTTTATTTATTTTATTTATTTACAGTATTTATATTCATGCGCTCCATGCAGTCATGCCGGCCACCTGACCTTGGAGGTGTCTATGGACAACGCCGGCTCTTTGGCTTAGAAATGGAGATGAGCACCAACCCCCAGAGTCAGACATGACTGGACTTAATGTCAGGGGAAACCTTTACCTTTACCTATTTATATTCCGCCCTTCTCACCCCGAAGAGGACTCAGGGCAGATCACATTGCACACATATAAGGCAAACATTCAATGCCATAACATAACATAGAACAGAGACAGAGAGAGACGCAGGCACGGGCTGGCCTCGAACTCATGACCTCTTGGTCAGAGTGATTCGTTGCAGCTGGCTGCTAACCAGCCTGCGCCACAGCCCAGCCTCTTCCATTCTTTCAATCATTACAATATTTCAATCATGAAATCTCAAGGCAGCAAATGGTTAAACCAGGGGTCCCCAAACTTTTTAAACAGGGAGCCAGTTCACGATCCTTCGGACTATTGGAGGGCCGGACTATAGTTGGCCACTGAGCAATAATAATAATAATAATTAATAACAACAACAACAACAACAATAAAAAACAGGATTGGAAGAGATCCTTTGGGCCATTGAGTCCAATCCTTTTCTGCCTTTGTGCACCAAAAGCACAAGCAAAGCACCCCTGACAGATGGCCACCCAGCCTCAATGTTAATAATAATAATAATAATAATAATAATAATAATAATAATAATAATGGTTGGAAGAGACCCCTTGGGCCATTGAGTCCAATCCCTTTCTGCCTTTGTGCACCGAAAGCACAAGCAAAGCACCCCTGACAGATGTCCACCCAGCCTCAATGCTAATAATAATAATAATAATAATAATAATAATAATAATAATAATAATAATAATAATGGTTGTAAGAGAAGAAGAGACCCCTTGGGTCATTTAGCCCAACCCCCTTCTGCCCTTGTGCTGTGGGGGCCGGATAAATGGCTTCGATGGGCCGCATCCGGCCCCCGGGCCTTAGTTTGGGGACCCCTGGGTTAAACCAATACTGTCTAAAACAATAATAGATAAAAGCAACTGGATAACTTAGCTAGGACAAAACCACATTAATCACAAACTCAGTGTTTCCCAAATTCTGGTCTTTGAGTTGTTATTAATCTCAACTTTCAGAATTCTTCAACATTGGCCAAAGCAGCTAGGGGAGTTCTAGAATTTGGGAATCCCTGCATTCCAAGAATACAATCTGAAAAACTCTGCACATGTACAGAGGAGCAAGTCCCTCCCGCCTGCACTTCTGGAAGGATCTCCTGGTCACCTTCGCAGGAGAGGCCGTGGGACGTGACGCCGGAGAGGGCTTCACGGCAGACGTTGCAGAAGGTGGGGCGCGCATGGGAACAGGCATACCAGTTGTGCATGCCGGAAAAGTGCTCCATGTTGAACTGGGAGGCCTGGAAGAAATGGGAGAAGAACGCCAAGGTTGGCAGAACAGCGGACGGACAACAGGGAAGCTCAGGATCAGGGAAGGGCTCCTGGCCTTGGGCTGGATGCAGGCTGAGATGGTGGCCCTCCTCCATTGATTTAGGGCAAGGAGTATGGCCAAACGGACTTGCCTTTCTCTCTCACAAGAGCAGCCAAGTGCACCTACCCCCCACTCTCTCTCACCTCATTGACTTCCCATTTTTGGACAGACTTCAGGGCCCCGATCCAGTCTTCCATCTCCTTCCGGTTCTCTGCGCAGAGGATGAGTTTCCGGAAAGGCGTGATCACCTAACAAGAGAAGATCAGGAGAGTCAGCGTAAAGCAGGGGTCCTCAAACTTTTAAAGCAGAGGGCCGGTCCGCAATCCTTCAGACTGTTGAGGGGCCGAATTATCATTTGGAAAAAAGAAAAAAAACACGAACAAATTCCTACGCACACTGCACATATCTTATTTGTAGTGCAAAACAACAATTACAATGAAAGACCAATACAATATTTAAAAATGAAATTTTTTTTTAACCAACACAAACCTATCAGGATTTCAATAGGAAGTGTGGGCCTCCTTCTAGCCAATGAGATGGTCAGATTTATTAGGATTGTTGTTGTTGTTGTGTGTCTTCAAGTCATTTCAGACTTTGGGCAAGCCTAAGTCCAAAATTATTTATTTATTCATTTACTACATTTATTTACTACATTTATATCCCACCCTTCTCACCCCGAAGGGGACTCAGAGCAGCTGTATGTACATACAATATATTATATTATTAGCATAGCACAATATTAGCATTATATATTACTATATTGAACTATACCACTATACTGTAATATTATATGTAATATATAACATATAATTAATATTATTACAGTAGAGTTTCACTTATCCAACATAAACGGGCTGGCAGAACATTGGATAAGCGAATATGTTGGATAATAAGGAGGGATTAAGGAAAAGCCTATTAAACATCAAATTAGGTTATGATTTTACAAATTAAGCACCAAAACATAAAACATAAAAAAGTAGTTCAATACGCAGTAATGCTATGTAGTAATTACTTTACTTACGAATTTAGCACCAAAATATCACGATGTATTGAAAACATTAACTACAAAAATGCGTTGGATAATCCAGAACGTTGGATAAGTGAGACTCTACTGTATATGGTATCATTATTAGTATTATATTGTATAAAATGATAATATTATCAATATCATATGTATATACAATAAATTATTAAAACTGATATAAAAATATTATATTATAAATGAGGGTGGGGCCCAGGTAAATGACCTTGGAGGGCCGCATCCGGCCCCCGGGCCTTAGTTTGGGGACCCCTGGCGTAAAGGATGAGACTTAAAAGAGGGTCTCCAATATGGTCAACATCTGGTTTCAATTTCAGCTGACTTGGAAAAGCCACTTCATCTCTTCCCTGTTTCTAGACACGAAAACAGGTTCCTTTTACACCACGAGCACTGATTCGCTGCAATCTCTGTTCAGTTGTGGCTGATCCAGCAGAAATGGCTGCTCCAGGGGACGGAGGCCAAGGCAGACTCCTGGCCAAAGTCCATCTGCACGAGGCCAGCAAGGAAAGCGGCCTGTTCTCATGTTAAGGGCCTACCGTGAAGCTGTTGTTGATGTTCTTGATGCTGGTTTCTGCCACACTGGCATCGGACAGGTCCACTTCATCGAAGATCAGGGACTGGAAGAAGAAGGACAAGGGAGGGAGAGCGGTAAGAGACGGCAGATCGGACCAGCCTTTCTCTGCCAACCACCACGAGGGACTCCTGCCTTCTCCTCCTCTTTGAGAGAGATCTTAAAGTCTCATGAGTTTCAAATATTACACAGATTTAGAGGATTGGTGGAACCCAGCTACCTGTGTTTTCCCGAAAATATGACAGTGTCTTATATTAATTTTTGCTCCCAAAGATGTGCTAGGTCTTATTTTCAGGGGATGATTTATTTTTCAATGAAGAAGAATTCACATTTATTGTTGAACAAAAAAATGAACATCTATATAGCTATATAAAAGGGTAATGAAATTTCGGCCTAGGACAAAACAACAAAACTACACATCCCAGAAACATTAAACTTGGCAGCACAACCCCTCATCCACGCCTCTACGTTCATACAACAAAAAGAAAAGAAAAATAAAGTCCTAATTAGAGGGAGAGGAATAATGGTTTTTATCCAATTGCTGCCAGTTAGAAGGCTAAGTTCTGCCCACTTGGTCTCCTAGCAACCCACTCAGCCCAGGGGACAGGCAGAGTTAGGCCTCACTTAGGCCTCTTCCACACTGCCTATAAAATACAGATTATCTATTTTAACTGGATTATATGGCAGTGTAGACTCAAGGCTATATACACAGCTATATAACCCATTTATAATAGACTTAATGTCAGGGGAAAACCTTTACCCTTTACCTTAACTACCACCAATTCCTCAATACTTTATTTCCCATACCACCATACTTCGCCACAGCAACGTGTGACCGGGCACAGCTAGTTTATTATATACTATACAGTAGTTGTCATCACAAACCAGCATGACCAGACAAACTGTGAATCCTATCAATAATTTCTTGTTACTACCATTATTTACATGTACAACTGGTATGTACATTTACCAATTCTGCATGCTCTGGTGTTCTGTTTGGCAGGCGCCGGGCGTGCTTCCAAACAAAAACTTTGCTAGGTCTTACTTTTGGGGGAGGCCTTATATTTAGCAATTCAACAAAACCTCTACTAGGTCTTATTTTCTGGGGATGTCTTATTTTCGGGGAAACAGGGTACCTACATTTCTGCGGGAGGTTTTGTGGCATATTTATGGTCATTTTAGGACAGGTTTCAAAAAGATCCAAGATAACTTTTGGGATGTTTTGGTTTCTGAGAAATCCAGGTCATGTTTGAGTTGCTCAACTCTCCCCTTGGCCTAAATGTGAGCCTAGAAGGAGAATATTCCAATATCTGGATGTCCAACTTCACTGGCAGTGTGTTTATGGCCACAAAGAAAGAGCAAATCACAAAGAAAAGAATAACTTTAGCAGCAGTCGCTTCATCCCCGGCCTGCAGCCTTATAACATGGCATTGGGAATATATCCAAAGTCACAACCCCCAATCTCCCTCGGACCAGAAGCAAAGCTTGCCTTGGAGTCCTTGGCGTAGTAGAGAGTCCGTCCGCGCAGCTTGAAGTATCTCCGCTTCCACCTCTGGAAGGAGCTTGTCTGCTTCAACAGGAGACCTTCCTTCACACTTTTCTGCAGAGAAGTCCAGGGAGGAAAGCATTAGATTCCTTGGTATCTGCTTTCATATCTGGTTCCTGTGCATTCCTCAAAACTCAAGTAGGCTTAGTTTCCTCTGCCAATGTGTCAAGTATAGGATAGGACCAAACAGAGGTCTTATCACTTTTGGACCCTACGGTGGAATATATATCCTATCTTTTCCTAAGTGAGAGTGGCATAATTCTTAATTAATTTGGGTATTTTCAAGTTTGAAATAATTGAAAAGATGTGTTTTTAATGTAAAGTTAGATAAAACTGCTTTCACAAACTTTATGTAAGTAGAAATTGGGTTGGAAATAATGGAAAATGTAACATGTAATTACTGAATAAGTAAGGAGCTGTGGTGGCGCAATAAGCTAAACCTTTGTGAACTGCTGACCTGAAGGTTGCTGGTTCGAATCTGAGAGACGCGGTGAACTTCCATCAGCCAGCATTAGCTTGCGAGGACATGAGATAAGCCTCACAGCAGGATGGTAACACATCCGGCGTCTCCTGGGCACCGTCTCTGTAGACGGCCGATTCTCTCACACCAGAAGCGACTTGCAGTATGTTCTCAAGTCACTTCTGACATGATTAAAAAACCTGAATAAGTGGTGAATTATTGGAAGGAAGAGAGAAATCTCATTGTTTTGTAAAATCAATGCACAGACTGGGAATCTGGAAAGAACCGTTCCCCACTGGGTCTTTTGGAGGTTTCTCATTCATAAAGTTGTCATAAATTGAAGGTGGCTTTATGATATACCAGGGGGCCCCTGGTGGCACAGTGTGTTAAAGCGCTGAGTTGCTGAACTTGCGGACCAAAAGGTCCCAGGTTCAAATCCCAGGAGCGGAATGAGCGCCCGCTGTTAGCCCCAGCTCCTGCAAACCTAGCAATTCGAAAACATGCAAATGTGAGTAGATAAATAGGTACCACTCTGGCGGGAAGGTACCGGCGCTCCATGCAGTCATGCCGGCCACATGACTTGGAGATGTCTATGGACAACGCCGGCTCTTCGGCTTAGAAATGGAGATGAGCATCAACCCCCAGAGTCGGTTACGACTGGACTTAACATCAGGTGAAACCTTTATCTTTACCTTTACCTTTATGATATACAGCTACACCAACAACTGCAACAACAACTGAAGATCTTGTGACTGAAATAGTTTTAAAACCTTACTGAGAGATTTATCCAATGAAAGCTTAGGTCAGAGTAGGGGAATTGACTAGAAAGGAAGGATGGATGGATGGATGGATGGATGGATGGATGGATGGATAGATGGATGGATGGAAGGAAGGAAGGAAGGAAATCTTGGTTTGAAAAGGAGTGTAAACACTTCCAAGGATGATGAATCAGAGGAGGAACTGGAATTGTAAAAGGAGAAAAAGGGCGTAAGGGGGGGCAATTGGGACCCTTCACACTCAAGACATACACAAAGCCCCCCCACTCTGTTGTCCTTTACCTGAAACCTATAAAAGATTACCTGCATTATTGTATATTCTACCATGACGGCCTTGGACCCTTTCGCATCCCACAGCACTGGCTTTGTCTTCACCCTTCTTGATGCTGAGCAGCAGAACTGCTAAGGGCTTCCAAAACACCAAAAGGTCACCCCAAATCTGTGCCCCATAACTTAGCCTCTCCCAGCCCACCAACTGCAAAAGGCACTCAGGGCCACCTTAACACCGAGCAGGACTTTGGCCTCTAGACCTGGGGAAGGAGAACAAAGGTGGATTTCCTTTATGTGGAAGCAACCACGAGGGCAGGGGAAATTGCACCTTGGGCAGCAATAACCAGTCAAACCTGATCAGCCATAAGGTGGAAGGAAGTCGGACAGACAAACTTGGTGAGCTTTAGGAGGGAAAAGAGAACCATGTGGCTCCTAACAGGTAGCCTTTAGCCCCTGAGAGAGGGGACTCTGCCCCACTCTCTACATGAAGACCTAAACCAACTTTGGATTAAAGCTGAGCCCCTTTTGTGACACCAAACCTCTTCAGAGTATTTTACATAACTCTTGCTCCTGCCTTCAAAAACTCATCTCATCTGCAAGACAGAGATCACTCTCCTGGCCGACCTCCCCCCTCCCCACACACTGATATTCATATATAACCCCTTCTCTTTCAGTAAGATAATATAATCAAGAACCTGCAACTTTTTGGCAAGTCAATCCTTTGAGAGTCTCTTCAGAAGCAAGCCCTGCTGACCTCAATAGAATCACTTCCGTCTAAACCTTCCCACCATCATGTTCTCTGATTTTGTTCAAATATTAGCGCTAGCACCAGTCAGGTGTTAAACCAAGTTTCCCAAAATTTGAGGTCTCTAACTGCAATAGTTGCTAATCTAGAACCCCTTATCTGAAAAGCAGTCAGTTAGCATGAGCATGACATTTAACAAAATGCCATTTTTGGGGTCCAATACAATGGAAACTAAATGTATAAGAATGGCTAGTAAATTTGGAGTCTAGATCAGCAACTATTGCAGTTAGAGACCTCACATTTTGGGAAACTTAGTTTAACACCTGACTGGCACTACAACTAAAATTTGAACAACATTGGAGAACATGATGGTGGGAGCTTTTTAAATTTTAGACCACTTGGCATGGAATGACTCTATATAGAAAATTGCATGCTAGGAATCTGCTGCAAAAGTCGAGCAGGGAAGCAACTTCTTAATGCCTTCCTCAGATATTGAAAAGGCTAGTTTTGGACTGCAAAGCTCCACGAAACATGCGCACTAGGCCTAGTTTTCTGGGGGATTATGGCAGCTATAATCCATAAGGTGTACAGTAGAGTCTCCCTTATCCAACATAAACGGGCCGGCAGAACGTTGGATAAGCAAATATGTTGGATTTCTTTTTCGTGTCAGGAGCAACTTGAGTCGCTTCTGGAGTGAGAGAATTGGCTGTCTGCAAGGATATTGCCCAGGGGACACCCAGATGTTTTGATGTTTTTACCATCCTTGAGGGAGGCTTCTCTCATGTCCCCGCATGGAGCTGGAGCTGATAGAGGGAGCTCACCCACGCTCTCCCCAGGTGGGTTTCGAACCTGGAAGCTTTCAGGTCAGCAACCCAACCTTCAAGTCACGAGGCTTTAGTCCACTACACCATCGGGGGCTCCAATATGTTGGATAATAAGGAGAGATTAAGGAGAAGCCTATTAAACACCAAATTAGGTTATGATTTTACAAATTAAGCACCAAAGCATCATGTTATAAAACAAATTTGGCAGAAAAAGTAGTTCAATATGCAGTAATGCTACGTAGTACAGTAGAGTCTCACTTATCCAACATAAACTGGCCAGCAGATCGTTGGATAAGTGAATACGTTGGATAATGAGAGATTAAGGAAAAGCCTATTAAACATCAAATTAGGTTATGATTTTACAAATTATGCACCAAAACATCATGTTACACAACAAATTTGACAGAAAAAGTAGTTCAATATGCAGTAATGCTATGTAGTAATTACTGTATTTACGAATTTAGCACCAAAATATCACGATGTATTGAAAACATTGACTACAAAAATGTGTTGGATAATCCAGAATGTTGGATAAGCAAGTGTTGGATAAGTGAGACTCTACTGTAATTACTGTATTTATGAATTTAGCACCAAAATATCACGATGTATTGAAAACATTGACTACATAAATGCGTTGGATAATCCAGAACACTGAATAAACAAATGTTGGATAAGTGAGACTACTATATTAATGAACAGAATCCTAGAGCTGAAAAAGACCCAAAAGGTCATCCAGCCCAATTATAGAGGAACACACAATCAAAACACTCCCGGCAGATGGCCATCTAGCCTCTGCTTAAAAACCTCCAAAGAAGGAAGGAAACTCCACTTGGTGCCCAGGTAGCACCATATTGCACTGCCAAATAGCTCTTGCCGTCAGGAAGTTCTTCCTAATGTCTTTGTGCGATTATATCTGCTGAAATTTTCAGGACGCAGTACAAATGAAACTTGCGAAATTAGGCATGTTTCCATTGAGAAACCATCCCATTCTCCGACTCACGCCTCTCTCTCTGAGGAGACATACATACATGCAATGTGTCGTGCTAGGCCTGGCACCTGTTGTTCACCTGGGAGTGATTGCCTTCGTCCTCCTGCGCCCCATAAGAACACGGATCCCCCTTTGTGGCCGAGAGACACCACTGTACCCCTTCTGCCCCGGGGCCAAGAACTTTGGTCCCGGCCTCCTTCCTCGCCTTTGCTCAGCTCACGAAAGGGAGTGTTTGCAAAGGATTACGGCTTGTTTGCCCAACACGAGCTGCTCCTTGAACTCCCTGCCATCCCGCAAATAGCTGATTGCTATTTAAATAAGATGCAAATCGTAATTGGAGCCGTCTCCATCAATGAAGCGAGGACGTTGATGGCATCAAATACTGCATGACAACAGATGTGCTGCCGATTGGATCCTGCCTTTTGGAAAAGAGACTCCTGGATGGAGGTCGCAGGAAAGTGGGGTAAAGGTAAAGGTAAAGGTCTCCCCTGATGTTAAGTCCAGTCGTGACCAACTCTGGGGGTTGGTGCTCATCTCCATTTCTAAGCCGAAGAGCTGGCATTGTCCGTAGACACCTCCAAGGTCATGTGGCCGGCATGACTGCATGGAGTGCCGTTACCTTCCCGCAGGAGCGATACCTATTGATCTACTCACATTGACATGTTTTCGAACTGCTAGGTTGGCAGAAGCTGGAGCTAACAGCAGGCGCTCACTCTACTCCCAGGATTTGAACTTGTGACTTTTCGGTCTGCAAGTTCAGCAGCTCAGTGCTTTAACACACTTTGCCACCGGGGCTCCTTAGGTGGGGTCAAACTGCGTTAAAATTACAGTGTACACTGTAGATGGGGGAGCCCCCAGATGGCGTAGTGGACTAAGTGACTTGAAGGTTGGGTTGCTGACCTGAAAGCTGCCAGGTTCGAATCCCACCTGGGGAGAGCGTGGGTGAGCTCCCTCTATCAGCTCCAGCTCCATGCGGGGACATGAGAGAAGCCTCCCACAAGGATGGTAAAAACATCAAAACATCCGGGCGTCCCCTGGGCAATGTCCTTGCAGACGGCCAATTCTCTCACTCCAGAAGCAACTCCGGTTGCTCCTGGCACGAAAAAAAAAACTGTAGATGGGTGGACTCTCTTTCGTTAATCTGAGACTGGAGCGGCATTTTTCAAGGCTGCTTTAGTTATGTTTTCCTGCATGGCAGGGCTCTTGTGGTGGTTATACTGTTATAATTATTATTACACAACCCCTGCTCAGAGCTTAGGGGGCATGTCGTATATGTTTCCTCATCTGAGCTCTGCAGAGCAAAGGCTGCTTTGCCAATGCCTTTGGAGGGCAGCTGTGCTCCTTTCCAGTGTGACTCAGGCAACGTGGCCACAATTTCCATTTCTGCTCTACAACTTCTGCTCCCTCCTGCCCTCGACCCCATTGCAAAACCCAGTGGTGCTCCAGAGAGATTCCTTTTCTGCAGCAACAGGTCCTACGCATTGCTACTGCCTTCAGATGTGGTTGGACTGCAGGCTCCGTCATCCCTTGCCAGTGTCTCTGTGGCTTACGGCTATTGGGGTTGCCCAGCCCCAAGTGGGGGGCTCTCCCTCACTGCACATTTTGCACAGAGGCTGGGAAGCCACTTCCTTCAAGGTTTGAGAGGAGGACTCGGACTCTGGCTCTGACTCTATGGCTCGGTCAAAGAGCAGCAAGAGGTTGAGCCCATGAAGGAGGCCCTCCCCTTGCAGATCCCTGGCCGATTCATTTGCAACCGTTTCCGGCCAAAAGGAAGAAGAGGGGTTGGAGGGGTGTGTGATCTTATCATTGGGCGGAAAGAGCTAAAAATAACCCCTGGGGCTGGTTGAGAGGGAAGGAAGTGGGTTCAGAGATTTGGGGCTGGGAGGGACCCTGCTCTGGTTTCAGAGAGCGTCAACATCCGAGGCTGCCATGCCCGTTTGGAAGGCAACCGGTCCACACAACCCTTTCCCCTTGTCTTGCACCGCTTCTCCCATTATGCCTTTGACAGAGTCCCACAACATTGTCTTCACTCGTTGGCCAATCAGCATCCCATCATCCCCTGTCAAATGATGGGAGTTAAAGTCCAAATCTGCATGTGGCAGATTAGGGATTGCTACTTTGCAAGCATTATGGAGACTTGATCACACAAGGGCCCCGTCATCCTCACCCAACATGATAGGAGTTGCAGTCCAACATATTTAGGCTGTGCGTGCCACATGGGGGAGTTTGTAACAAAGCCACATTCGTCAACTTCCCTCTTCCCTTCTCTCCCACTTTGCTCTATTGTTTGTCCCATTTATTTACAACTAGCTTGAGTAGTTGTCCGGGTTATTTGAAAAGGGCATTGTTTATTTTTTGATGTTAGGTAATATGTTACACTATTTCTTAGGGAAATAGTGTGAAGCCTCCGATGGCCTAGGGGATAAAAGCCTTGTGACTTGAAGGTTGGGTTGCTGACCTGAAGGCTGCCAGGTTCGAGTCCCACCCGGGGAGAGCGCGGATGAGCTCCCTCTATCAGCTCCAGCTCCATGCGGGGACATGAGAGAAGCCTCCCACAAGGATGGTAAAAACATCAAACCATCCGGGCGTCCCCTGGGCAACGTCCTTGCAGACGGCCAATTCTCTCACTCCAGAAGCAACTCCGGTTGCTCCTGACACACAAAAAGGGAAAAACTCAGTCTTTCCTGTTGTTTTTAATGAATGTTCCCATTAGAAAATGCATAAGGATGTGGGTGAACTACAATTCCCAAAAATCTTGGGTCAATCCTCCCCAAAGTCTGCCAGAAATCACAGTTGGCCATTTTGGGTTTGTGTGCCAAATTTGGTCCGGATCCATCATCTGTTGGGTTCAGTGTCTTCTGAATACACATGAACTATAACTTCCTGATGCCAATTTCAATCACCCCCAATCCCAACAGTATTCACAGTTGGCCATGTTGGGTCTGTGTGCCAAGTTAGTTCCACATCCATCGTTGGTGGAGTTCAAAGTGCTCTTAGATTGCAGGTGAACTATACTTCCCAGTACCTACAACTTTATAAATCACTAGCTGTGCCCAGCCACGCGTTGCTGTGGCGAAGTATGAGGCCCCTTCTTCACAGCTGGATAAAATGCACACTGAAGTGGATTATATGGCAGTGTGGAGTCAAGATAATCCAGTTCAAAGCAGATAATATAAGATTCTAAATGGGTTATATAGCTGTGTGGAAGGGCCTTGAGTCTACACTGCCATATAATCCAGTTCAAATCAGATAATCTGTATTTTATAGGCAGTGTGGAAGAGGCCTAAGTGAGGCCTAACTCTGAGTGGGTTGCTAGGAGACCAAGTGGGCAGAACTTAGCCTTCTAACTGGCAGCAATTGGATAAAAACAATTATTCCTCTCCCTCTAATTAGGACTTTATTTTTCTTTTCTTTTTGTTGTATGAACGTAGAGGCATGGATGAGGGGTTGTGCTGCCAAGTTTAGTGTTTCTGGGATGTGTAGTTTGGTTGTTTTGTCCTAGGCCGAAATTTCATTACCCTTTTATATATATAGATGGTGAATTCTTCCCAAACCTTTCTCTCTAGTATGTTGAGTTGCTGTGTGCCAGAGAAAAGAATAGGAAAGGGTGAAGGGAGAGGCAGTGGGTGGGGTCATGCAAATTCCACACCAATGGAGAGAGGAAGGAACACTGGGATGTGGCGCTCACTGTAACCTGCAATGTCAGTGGACGGAGGACTTTGGTGGCTCCTCAGCACTGTGGGTTAAAGTTCTTTGTGGAGGTCAGAGGCTGTCTGTGTAAGCGGACACCCCTGCCACATACACACATACACACTTTCACTTTTATTATGTGTATAGATAGATTGTAAGTTTCCAGGGGCACAGACCTATATCTCTGTCCAATGGAGGCGAGTCCTTTCCTGGAATCCAGAGCAGGACTAAACTGAAGGCACACAGAAGGGAGATGTCAACATCATCATTATTAAAAATAATTACTGTATTCCAGTTTCAATATCCTGCCTGGACCCAAGGACCAGCTCAAACAACTGAAAATGGAAAGCAGGAGGTGGGAGGGGAAAATCAATCTAAAAACCTATTAACCTATATAACAATTCTAAGTATGGTATGTTTTAAATGTTAAATTGATGGATAAATTGTACAAAACCCAAAGGCTTTAAGGAAAAGCTGTGTCTGAAAGGAGGCCAATGCGGGTGCCAATGAGGCAACAAGGGAGGACCTCAGTTTCTGGATCCCATTGAGAGAGACCTCCTTTTTCATAGAGGCTCACTGCATGAAAAGCCACCAAGGAGGGCCCTTGCAGTCTCTTCCCATTCCATGGGTCTATGGATTTTTTCTTCTTCTTCGTGTCAGGAGCAACCTGAGTCTATGGCTGATTCTGCAACTTCCCCTTGATGCATCTGGAATGAGAGACTGGGCAGAACTGGGGGCACCAGTCAACACCAGTTGCCTTTCTACCCATTCCCTGGTGCCAGGGCAGATGGAGGGTGCCTTTTCCCTCCCCAACTTTCCTCAGAAACTGAACTTCCAGGCCTGCTTCCTAGGATACGGTTGGGAATCCTCCTGTAAACATTCTGGGCAGAAGGCCAGGGAAAAAGTCAATCCAGACATGGATGGAAGCCTTTGAAATATATATTATTCAATAACTCATATAGGGTTTGGGTGTAAATGGCAATGCCTTTGTGGAGGGCACTTCAACACATCTCTATGGATGCAGCATATGAACCATCTACATCAAGTATTTCCAACTCTGGTTTTCTGGCATTTCAGGCAATTTCTGAAGCGAAAACATTTTTATAGGAACATGGAAGCAGCCCTGATCATTAGCTGGTTTGCAAAGGGAGCCTTCCTTAGTCCTAATGGGAGATGCGAAGGATTTGTTTCATCTCCTTCCCCCGTCCTGCTTCCAACTCCCATGCGCTCAGTGAGCATCAAGCCAGCTTTCTGATTAATTCACTGCTGGCGGTTCTCTGTTGCAAACGCCTTCCAAGCCCTCCGCTTCCCAAGCTGTTCATCTCCTTGAAGTCTACAAAAACTGTTCGCTTTTGGGGAGGAGGGAAGGGGATTATGGATTTGGACAAAAAAATAAATCTATGGAGAGGGAAGGAGAGGGAGAAACGGGGCACATTTCGGTTCTTTGGCGGTAACATCGGGAGCTCTGCTGGGCAGCCTGGACCCATTTGGAATGGGATATGTGTGGTGTCTCTTGAAGCTATACCTGTGTGCCATTATGTGTGAATTGCCCTTCTGTTTTCTTTTAAGAACCTCTAGAGAAAGATACTGAAATATTTCTTGGGTTAATATAGAGAACATAGGTAAGGTAAAGGTTTCCCCTGACATTAAGTCCAGTCGTGACCGACTCTGGGGGGTTGGTGCTCATCTCCATTTCTAAGGCCTTACATGGTCCAGGGCCGATGTACCTGAGGGACCGCCTCACCCCCTACAAACCCCAGAGATCCCTCCGTTCTGAGGACCAAGACCTGCTGGAAGACCCCAGTTTTAAGACCTTGCATCTAACAGCAACTAGACGCAGAGCCTTTTCAGTAGTGGCGCCATCTCTGTGGAACACCTTGCCACCTGAAGTTCGTGCCTTGCGGGACTTGTTGGCCTTCCGCAGGGCATGTAAGACACACCTGTTTCGACAGGCTTTTGAGTTCTGTTGCTGATGTTTTAAAAGGTGCTTTCAGGATGTTTTAAAGATTTTTTTAAAAAAAGATGTTTTTAAAATGTTTTTTAAATTGTTGATTTTAGCCGGTTCTTGTAAGCCACTCCGAGTCCTAGGGGAGTGGCGGCATATAAGTTTGAAAAATAAATAAATAAATAAATAAATAAATAAAAATAAATAAAATAAGCCGAAGAGCCGGCATTGTCCATAGACACCTCCAAGGTCATGTGGCTGGCATGACTGCATGGAGCGCTGTTACCTTCCCACTGGAGCGGTACCTATTGATCTACTCATATTGGCATGTTTTTGAACTGCTAGGTTGGCAGGAGCTGGGGCTAACAGCGGGCGCTCATTCCGCTCCCGGGATTTGAACCTGGGACCTTTTGGTCTGCAAGTTCAGCAGCTCAGCACTTTAACACACTGTGCCACCGGGGGACCCATAGAGAACATAGCATTTAGGGAAAACATACTGAAACTCAGCCTCTCTTGAACCATATAACATTAAACTTGTTGGCCAATGATTGCCAGCCCAAGCCATCCGCATCTCTACAATGCTCTGCCAGAGCCACTTCCGCACCAAACGCCAGTCTCTGTAAACACATCCCAAACTTGTGAACTGAAGCCCCAAACAGCAGCATCAGATTTGGGAAAGGGGGCTCATCTGGGCCAGGAAAAAGAGATGTCCTGAGAGTCAGGCCAGAAGAGCCACCTGCAACTACCCTCCTGCAGAGATGGCATCCGTTTGCCATCCCCAGGCCCTTATTAATCATGACATCTGCTGGGAAAACAAGAAGTCTCCCTCCAATGGAGCTCCAGCAGCAACCCACAGCTCAGAATGAGTAAAGCGCAAGATGGAGCCTCTCTTTTCCAAATGGCATGGCTCCTGGCTCCCTCCCACCCAACCTGTCACTTTCCCCTTCATCACAAGGCACAAAATATGTTGTTGCTGTTCCGTGACTGGCATCCGGTGGGCACAGTATCCCCACGGACCCCGCCAGAGAGTAGGGGGGCATTGAGAAACTGCCAAAAACAGTCTCCACACCTCCATCCTGAGGGAGGGGATAGCATTCCTGGGAGGCTGATGAAGCATTTGCATTGGTATTCTAAGTGCGGGAAAAGACATTCCATCGAAACATTAGGAAGAACTTCCTGGCAGTAAGAGCTCTTCAGCAGTGGAATACGGGGTCCAGTGGGGTCTTTTTCTCTGGAGGTTTTAAAGCAGAGGCTGGATGGCCATCTGCCAGGAGGGCTCAGATTGTGTCTTCCTTTATGGATAAAAGGGGTTGGGCTGGAGGGCTCTTGGAAGTCCCTCCCAAGTCCATGATTCTATAGCAGGCATGGGCAAACTTTGGCCCTCCAGGTGTTTTGGACTTCAACTCCCACAATTCCTAACAGTTGGTAGACTATTACGAATTATGGGAATTGAAGTCCAAAACACTTGGAGGGCCAAAGTTTGCCCATGCCTGTTCTATAGGCATATATATGAACCATCCTTTGTCCTGACAGGTTCCAGGACAGAATATAAGAAGCTACACTATTCATTATTATCATCATCAAAACTAGTTGTGCAAAATTGGATTCATAATGATAAAAAAGGCAGTTCGAGATAAAACGGACTGGCCACTCAAGTTAACTATTCCTCCCTCCCTCAAGGTCAAAAAAATTTGAGGAGATATTCTCATTATTTTGAACTCAGAAGTGTCTGACTGCAAATTCATTAAATGTTTTTAAAGTAAACACAATGGTTCCATCTCTAGTTTGCAGCCTGGAAGTACTCATCCAAAGGCCTTGTGTGGGTTATTATTCTGGCTTTTCCTTTTTAATAATTTTTACTTGGAAAGGAAAAAAAGGGAAAGTACAGAATGGGGGACGATGCCTGGCTTGACAGCAGTACGTGTGAAAAAGATCTTGGAGTCCTCGTGAACAACAAGTTAAACATGAGCCAGCAATGTGATGTGGCTGCTTAAAAAGCCAACAGGATTCTGGCCTGCATCAACAGGGGAATAGCATCTAGATCCAGGGAAGTCATGCTACCTCTCTATTCTGCCTTGGTCAGACCACACCTGGAATACTGTGTCCAATTCTGGGCACCACAATTGAAGGGAGATGTTGACAAGCTGGAAAGCGTCCAGAGGAGGGAAACTAAAATGATCAAGAGTCTGGAGAACAAGCCCTATGAGGAGCGGCTTAAAGAGCTGGGCATGTTTAGCCTGCAGAAGAGAAGGCTGAGAGGAGACATGATAGCCATGTACAAATACGTGAAGGGAAGTCATAGGAAGGAGGGAGCAAGCTTGTTTTCTGCTGCCCTGCAGACTAGGACGCAATGGAACAATGGCTTCAAACTACAGGAAAGGAGATTCCACCTGAACATCAGGAAGAACTTCCTCACTGTGAGAGCTGTTCAGCAGTGGAACTCTCTTCCTCGGACTGTGGTGGAGGCTCCTTCTTTGGAGGCTTTTAAGCAGAGGCTGGATGGCCATCTGTGCTTTGAATGAGATTTTCCTTCTTCTTGGCAAAATGGGGTTGGACTGGATGGCCCATGAGGTCTCTTCCAACTCTACGATTCTATGAGGTAGAAGATGCAAAGGAGAATGCATGAAGGAGGGAGACAAATGTGGAGCCCTGTCAAATTCTGCAAAGAAGTCTCCCAACCCATGAGCTGCCCCTAATCCCAAATGGTTCTACATGAGAAAAAGTAGCTTCATATCGATGGAAGCTCATGCAAAAGTAAAAACCGGACATTCTTAAGGGTCTGCCACATCCCTCCCCTCCTTTGCCCTGAAACTGCCATGAGCCAGAGGGGACTGACGTGGCACCCATAGCCTTCCGCATCAATCGGGGGCCAACCAAAAGGAGCTGATTCCTGAAAGAAGCAAGAAGAGAAAGGCAGGCCAGGGAACAGGCGGTGGGCGGTTGCGCATTTGCGCCCGTCACACAGCCGCCAAGTGCCTCATAAACCATATTTATCGCCTGCCTGGCGCACTCCTTCCATCTGCATAATGAACCGCTTCCCACATCCCTTTCCAGAAGCACAATAAAGCCCATGACACAGAGGAGAAGGAAGAAGAGGAGGACCTCCGTTGCTGGCTAAGCACAATGGGCTCAAGGGTGGGCAGAACTGCAGGAGCAGGAAGGGAGGAAGGAAGGAAGAAGGGCGAGGGAGCTGCCTCCAAAAATGCTGCAGGGGAGAGAAAGGGACCCTTCTGGACCAGGGATGGGCCCAAATGTCACCAAGGCAGAAATATTGCCCCAGATTAGGGCACCACAACCAGAACCAAAGCAGACTGCTCTGCTATGGGGCTCCAGTAATGTGGGCCTGTTCTGGGTTTGGAAAAGTGGCTCTACTTCCCGTGGTTGAAGCAGAGCAAGTCAGGTCCCATTCAAGAGGCAGTGAGCACACATTGGGTCTTAATCTAGGCTTTGAAGGGCCAGCTTCTCAGTCTTGGAATTTATTTATTTATTTATTTATTTACAATATTTATATTCCGGCCTTCTCACCTCGAAGGGGACTCAGGGCGGATCACATTATATACATATAGGGCAAACATTCAATGCCCATATACACATAGAACCGAGACAGAGACAGACGCAGAGGCAATTTAACCTTCTCCTGAGGGGATGTTCGATTCTGGCCACAGGGGGGAGCAGCTGCTTCATCATCCACTGTGACGACACTTCCTCATTCCAACATTGTAAATTAGTTAAATTTGCCTCCCCACTTTATAAGTGGTACCTTATTTCCTACTTGATAGATGCAACTATCTTTCAGGTTGCTAGGTCAGCAACGAGCAGGGGCTATTTTTTAAAAATTGACGGGTGCTCACCCCGCCATGGGCTGGCCTCGAATTCATGACCTCATGGTCAGAGTGATTTATTGCAGCAGGTTGCTTACCAGCCTGTGCCACAGCCCGGCCCCAATTCAACCTCATACTGTTCAAGTCTGTAGTCGTCAATGAGAAGCAGAGAGAATCAAGTAAGACTGAGGGAATTTATTCTTTCCCCCTCATTCCTGAATGCCTGTTGTTGCAGTTTGTTTTCTCTCCCTCTCCGTCCTTTCTCCTTCTATTCTAACTGATAAGAAGATGAACTTCTTCAGGATGCAAGTTCATCTTTCACTCACCTTCCTTCTCTTTGAGTTTCTCCCTCTAGTTGTGTGAATGGGAAAACGTAGTCTTTCAAGATTTTTCCTTTTGTTTGAACATAGAAGTCATGGAAGTAGAGACAAAGCTTAGACCGAATCCTATTTTATCAAGAAATGTAGTTATGTTAATAAATCTTATTGAAACTTTTAAGATTGAACTCTGCATCTCACTTCCTTAAGCTCAAGGATTCTTTACAGCCACACTATATTGCTTTCGCTTGCTGTGAGATGAATGCTCTGAGTATTCTTTTTGTACTGTTAAATAAATATACTTTGCTGTTTGGGGGGAATTTCCCTAACAAACAGGTCCAGCACCTTGGATAGCTCCTATAAAATCAGCCTGATCCTGATACGGCTTTGCTAATACGGCAGGCACCTGTGTCCATGGAAAGCCAGTGGTCTCTCCTTCTGCCTTAGCCTTATGAAAACAGATATTCCCTTTGCAACATTTGAAAACAGCTTCACAATGAGGAGGGCTGGAGGGCAGGGCTGTAGGTCATAGACCTTTGTCTCGGACCAAGGTGTACCAAAGTGGGAAAAGGCGGTCATGCGTGGCCACTTTATCCAACAAAATGCCCAAAAAAACAAAATGAAAAACAGAATTATAAACAATATAAATGAAGAAATTAAAACAAATAAAAAAATTAGAACCAAATAACAAAAAAATTAAACAAGAATTGGAAATGTTGAGAAAACCAAAAACTCATGTAGAACTGGAAGAGACAGCGAAAAAATTAAGGTTTATAAAACAGCAACAATTCCAAAATGTTAACAAACCAGGCAAATGGTTAGCCTGGAAAATCAGGAAGAAAAAACAAGCCCATACTATCACAGAAATCACTTCAGAAGGGGTAAGTTACACGACAGAACAAGGAATAATGGCTCAATTTAAAAACTTTTATAACAAACTATACTCAAAAGATCAGATTAGAAAAGAAAAGGTATCTCAATTTATTAGCAATCAAAAATTGGCAAAAAATATCAGAGAAACAAAGAGAGCTACTAAACAAGGATATAACAGAGAAGGAAATTAAAGTTGCAATAAACAAGATAGTGGCATATACAGTAGAGTCTCACTTATCCAACATAAATAGGCCGGCAGAACGTTGGATAAGCAAATATGTTGGATAATAAGGAGAGATTAAGGAGAAGCCTATTAAACATCAAATTAGGTTATGATTTTACAAATTAAGCACCAAAACATCACGTCATACAACAAATTTGACAGAAAAAGTAGTTCAATAGGCAGTAATGCTACGTAGTAATTACTGTATTTACGAACTTAGCACCAAAATATCATGATGTATTGAAAACATTGACTACAAAAATGCGTTGGATCATCCAGAACATTGGATAAGCGAGTGTTGGATAAGTGAGACTCTACTGTACAATAAAGTCTTTATGGAGGAAACAACACCATATCTCAAAAAAATCATGAACGAAATTTTAGAAAATCTTTCACCTATTTCCCTCACCCTCCTTTCCTAAAAACCCTATTGTTCTCACACTTCCACTGTAAATTTTATTTGAAACTTCAATAAAACCTATTTTAAACAAAGTGGGAAAAGGTATTACTTCTACAAAGCCAGGCATTGGTCCTGAATGCTTTGGCCTGGAAAGCCTTGGTGGAGGGAGAGTTGCAATATGAGCCTGGAATGAAATGTCGTCTCTCTCTGCCACCATCCTCCTCACTCTGCCTCCTTAATTTGGGGCATTGCTAATTGGGTCACCACTTTCCTTTGCAAAATCCTCCTCAGAGGTTCAGATTCATTAAGGGACGGAAGTGGACAGTGTGCTCCGGGGGCCTGTTCTGAGCCTGCTTTGCATTCCCCTGGCAACAGCGCAAGGAGCCAAGCAAAGTCAACCCCATCTTCTCCTCTGCACATGCGTTGTCCTCCTTGGAGGATTTTAAACAGAGGCTGGATGGCCATCTGTCAGGACTGCTTTGACTGTGCTTTTCCTGGCAGAAGGGGATGGACTAGATGGCCCATGTAGTCTTTTCCAATTCTATGACTCTATGCTCTAAAACACTATATATAGCGTTCCCTCAGTACTTCACAGTTCACTTATTGCGGATTCACTGTTTCGCAGTTTTTCAATAAATTCTAAAGGTAAAAAGGTAAAGGTTTCCCCTGACGTTAAGTCCAGTCGTGACCAACTCTGGGGGTTGGTGCTCATCTCCATTTCTAAGCCAAAGAGCCGGCATTGTCCATAGACACCTCCAGGTCATGTGGCCAGCATGACTGCATGGAGCGCCGTTACCTTTCTGCAGGAGCGGTACCTATTGATCTACTCACATTTGCATGTTTTCAAACTGCTAGGTTGGCAGGAGCTGGGGCTAACAGCGGGTGCTCATTCCGCTCCCGGGATTTGAACCTGGGACCTTTTGGTCTAAAAGTTCAGCAGCTCAGCAGGGAGGAAGGAGAAGCCAAAGGGAGAGAAAAGGAGCCCAAGCGGCAACAGGAGGAGAAGGAGGCGATTTATCAACACAAGATTGGTTGATAAAGACTTAAAATAGTGTATAACTACTAAAATAATGGTCCTGTTAGGTTCCAGGATCACTTATTGCGAGCGGACCAGGAACCTAACCTTGGTGATAAGTGAGGGAACGCTGTAACACGATTTTTCTTCCTGGACTATAAATGCCATTATTTCCTAATTGGTTCTATTATTAAAACATGCAGAAAGATTATTAAATTGCAAACACTTTTGTTTTCGCCTGAGGGACATCCTGCAGCACCTTTTGCTCTAGTTTTTTAATTAATCTCTCATAGAGTCTCAACTGATTCAACCTAGTTTTTGGCAGCCACGAAAATGAAGTTTCTGGAGTCGAACAACTACTTTCAAAATAAGGAGTGCATAAATAAACAGGAAATATCATTTTCAAAACAGGAAGAGGACATTTTTCAAATTTTGTTACATAGTGTAATGGCCAGATAGACAAAGGGAGGCCTCCCAAGGATGCGGTGATGCCCCTTAGCATCTCTAGAATCTCCCTCTGGACTTCTTTCTGGCCATAAATTACCAGGCCTTCCTTGACTGATGTATTTGATATGTATGCCGACTTATGAGAACCAGAATGAGAGGCCAGAAAGGACCCCAAATGGCCCCTTCTTGGCTTTGAGACTCGAGAAGGTACTGTATAATGTAGCCGCTGCTGCCTCCTCCTCCTCCATGGGTTCTCCCTCTGCTTCCAGAGGCGCTCTCCAGGGTCCTGGGAACTGCCAAATGCTGGAATCCCGTTCTATAGCGCAGAGAATTATTGGTTGCCCTCTTCCCTCTTTGGAATAATTCCCGCTGCCTTCAGAAAGCTCAAAATATTCTCAAGGATCCATCCCACCCCGGATATTTCTTTTTAAAAATGTTTACCATCTGGCAGACAGTACAGGGTGATAACAACAAGGACAAATAGGCTAAGATAGTTTTTATCCTAGTGCTGTGATTATGGTTTCACACTAATGTGGCATTCGCAGCTGTGCAATAGTGATCAAAATGTGGAAGGATGGGTGTTTTGTTTTTGTAATTCTACATACATAATATGTATTGGGGATGGCATTTAGAATCATAGAATGATAGAATAGTAGAGCTGGAAGAGACCTCATGGGCCATCCAGTCCAACCCCATTCTGCCAAGAAGCAGGAAATCTCATTCAAAGAACCCCCGACAGATGGCCATCCAGCCTCTGCTTAAAAGCCTCCAAAGAAGTCTGGGGCAGAGAGTTTCACTGCTGAACAGCTCTGACAGCGAGGAAGTTCTTCCTCATGTTCAGGTGGAATCTCCTTTCCTGTAGTTTGAAACCATTGTTCCGCGTCCTAGTCTGCAGGGCAGCAGAAAACAAGCTTGCTCCCTCCTCCCTATGACTTCCCCTCATGTATTTGTACATGGCTATCATGTCTCCTCTCAGCCTTCTCTTCTACAGGCTAAACATGCCCACCTCTTTAAGCTGCTCCTCATAGGGCTTGTTCTCCAGACTCTTGATCATTTTAGTTGCCTTCTCTGGACACTTTCCAGCTTGCCAACATCTCCCTTCAACTGCGGTGCCCAGAATTGGACACAGTATTCCAGGTGTCGTCTGACCAAGGCAGAATAGAGGGGAGCAGGACTTCCCTGGATCTAGACGCTCTTCCCCTATTTATGTAGGCCAAAATCCCGTTGGCTTTCTTAGCGGCTGCATCACATTGTTGGCTCATATTTAATGTTGTTGTTTGGTGTACAATGACAATAGAGTTATTCTATTCTATTTATTCTATTCTAAGTGCTCCCCTTCCCTCCTGCTTGGATGGGGTTGGCGCAGAAGGAAGAGGCTTTTGGATGGGAAGTACCACCATCTTTGGGGCATCTTTGGCACACCCTCCACATGGCTCTTCGGCACTCCTTGACCCTGGTGCCTCTAGAACTCAAGCCCCACCATGAAGCCTATGGCAGCCCCAGTGGAGTGCTGTGCCAGGCGAAAGCATCACTCCATCGCTCCCTCGCTGCTTCACCGGCTGCCAGGGACTGCAGTGGTGACTCATCCAGAGCCATGCGTGGAGGAGGGAGAGATGTGCGGCGCCAAGCCCTTGGCCCCAGGAGGGCTCCCTGGGCCCCCATCCGGCCCTGGCTTGAGGCACTCACCCTGCAGCAGGAGCCAGCCCCTTCCCCTTTCCTGGAGGACCCCCAAACATACAGGAGTCTGATGGAGGAGGAACATTCAAGTCCTGAAGCCCTTTAATCACACTTCATGCTCCCTTCTGCCCCCGGAGCAGTTTATATAACAGTAAGACCTTAGCAAAAAAGGAAAAGGCACTGTTCACTTATTTGAGCAAATCTAGGTAGGAAGACAGAGACACCTAAAGGTTCCCTGATGCCCAAAGGAATTAGACCTACAACCTCTATTTTGCTTCTCCAAAGCAAAATAGGGCTCATTTTCTTCCACCTGTCTATTGACTGGCAAAAAGGGTCTGCGTTTCTGCATTTTTTGTGATTCTCAGCCAAGTGTGGGCAAACCTGAGGCTGCAAAAATGTCTCTTTATTTATGTTTTGGAAGACTCATTAGAACTGGAAGAAAGAATGCATTTGGTGTTCAGAAGTTGGGCAAGGAGGATGCATTTTATTTCTTTCCATCAGCCCTTTGCTATATAGGTAAAGGTAAGGGTTTTCCCTGACGTTACGTCCAGTCATGTCTGACTCTGGGGGTTGGTGCTCATCTCCATCTCTAAGCCAAATAGCCGGCGTTGTCCATAGACACCTCCAAGGTCATGTGGCCGGCATGACTGCATGCAGCACCGTTACCTTCCCGCCAGAGTGGTACCTATAGATCTACTCACATGTTTTCAAACTGCTAGGCTGGCAGAAGCTGGAGCAACAGCGGGCGCTCACTCAGCTCCCGGGATTTGAACCTGGGACCTTTTGGTCCGCAAGTTCAGCAGCTCAGTGTTTTAACACACTTTGCCACCGGGGCTCCATCTTTATATAGCTGAACCAAAAAAAAAAGAACCAAAAACAAAGTTCCTGGTGTGCTTGGTGTTGAAACACCAACTACCCCGAAAACTTTGCTTTGGGGGAATCCACCTGATTATTCACAGGGTGAGGGAAAATGATTTGATTTTTCAGCTATATGTCCAATTATAGCATCAGCAGAGCTAGGTGGCTTTTATTTGGACTCTTAAAACACATGCATCCAATTGCTGGAAAATAACTCCCTGCATTCCACACTATTAGCACTGCAGGCAGGAAATGCTGAGGATTGCAATCCCACAATTCCCAATTCTGTGTGGAATGAGGTAGAAGGAGAAGAACCTTACATGTGCTTATAGAATCATAGAATCATAGAATTACTTATAGCGTCTTTCATAAGGTCTATTACTTATAGGGTCATTCATAGGGTCTATTACTTATAGGGTCATTCATAGGGTCTACTGCTTATAGGGTCATTCATGGTGTCTATCATTCATAGGGTCTATTACTTATTGAATCATTCATAGGGTTTATTATTCCTAAGGTGTATTACTTATAGGGTGTATTATTCATAGGGTCTATTACTTATAGAGTAATAGTGCTGGCTAGATCTCATGGTAGGAAAGGGCTGGACTGAATGGCCCTTGGAGTCTCTTCTATGACCTTTCCAGATGGACTAGATGGTGGTCCTTAAACAGGTATTAGAGATTATGAATATGGACAGGTTGACTTACTGGTTATCCCCAAACCAAGGATTACCAAAAAAGAAACCAACTGGGACCTACTCAAAGACTATTTAAAACAGGTAAAATTAGATCTCATCTGCTGAAGTTTAATATTTCCAAGACTAGAAGAGGACAGAGGGGACATTGTATCATTATAATGGAATACTAACTACGAAGGCTTAAGGAATAGCAAGAGCAGGATGGAAATCTGGAACTTTTTTTTCTTAATTTTTTTCTTCTTCACTATTTTGTCTTTTTATCTCTTTCTCTCATTTTTCCTACTTTTCTCTAATAAAAATATTGTTCTCCCACTTTCAATGTATACTAAATTTTCCTTATTTTCTCTTATGGTATATGAAATTCCAATAAATATATATTGAAACAGGGGCTGGATGGCCATTCACTGGGCGGGCTTTGGTTATAACTCATAATAGGAGAGCGTTGGACTGGATGGCCCTTGGGATCCCTTCTATGACCTTTCAAGGTGGACTAGATGGTGGTTCTTAAACAGGGGCTGGATGGACATCCATTGGGAGGGCTTTGGTTAGCTCATTGATGGCAGGAGGGGGCTTGACTGGGTTGGTAGGGCTTTGGTTAGAGAGGGCTGGACTGGGTGGCCCTGAGGTCCCCTTCTAGCTCTATGGACTTTCAAGATGGATGAGATAGTGGTCATTAAGGACTGAATGGCTATCTGTTGGGAAAGATTTGGGTAGATCTCCAATCATGGCAGAACGGGGCTGGACTGGATGGCCCTTGGGATCCCTTGAATGACTATTCAAGATGGACTAGATCGGGTATGGGCAAACTTACCAAGGAAAGCAACGTGAGGATGAGAGTGAAACAAATATCACTGAAAAGGGCTGCAAAGAGTGCCATGAATCTCATGGCATTTTCCTTAGAAAGGGGACCAAAAATAAAACTGCGGCTGCCAGGAGGCCTTTCTGTCAATCTTTGGCGCAGTCACATCTGGAAGGCTGTGTGCAATTGAGACAGCATCCTTTCATTCTCTCACATACAGATATGCATAAAAGATTCCTTAAAGCCGGAAGACATGAAGAAGAGTCCTGGGGTTGGAACTCCTCAGCGAAAGGCATTTGGGAGTATTTTTCTGATTAGGATAATACAATGGGGGTTTATAGAATTATGCCCATATAAAGAGGGACTGCCCCTTTAGATGTAACAGACATTGCTTTCTTACCAAGGAAAGGTGTTGCATTGCTAATCTGATCAGCAAACTTGGGAGACTGGACACAATGTATTGCCTATTAGCTTCTGGCAGGAAAATATAGGTCTCGGGTTGGCTAAGAGTGTTGCCGCAACAGCTCCTTGCCAGCTCTATGCAATTCATTGAGTTTAAGCTGAGATGGACTGAGGCAATGTTCAAGCCTCTGCCTCTCAAGGCTTTGCCAGCAAAAGTGGTGCCCACAATTGAACTGTTGCCAACAAGCCTCCGAAAGTCTGGCCAAAAGAAAAAGCAAAGCCAATGCTGCAGAATCATCGGGGCCTTTTATTACACCTGACAGTCTTCCTTGGAAAGAAGACTTACGGAGACAGAGCATTTCTTATGAGCACCTTTAAGTCTTATGAGGGACAACTGAGGGACCTGGCTACTCTCAGCTTCAAGAAGAGGATATGATACTACCCCAAAAGAGATGACGTGATGCAGACAATCTCTAAATATAGGAAGGGATGGCATGAAGGGCATGGCTTCTTCAATGACGTGACATGGGAAATTGGCACTTCTTGCCTCTCCAAGTACCAGGGATTGGCATCACCTTTGTGCCTGTTGACTACAACTGTTCCTTTCTTTCCTGGAAACTCAATGAAGCTGTAGATCCAGACCAAGTGAAAGGAAATATATACGTTTGCATGACAGATAGATAAAATATATAGCACTCACTATGAAAGAATGAGCTACTGTTATAGGTAACCTTATAGGAAAGCTCTGGATTTGAGAAATCCTGGTGGGTCCAGGCAAAGTAATTACTTAATTACTTATAGGGTCATTCATAAGGTCTATTACTTATAGGGTCATTCATAAGGTCCATCATTCATAGGGTCTACTGCTTATAGGGTCATTCATGGTGTCTATCATTCATAGGGTCTATTACTTATTGAATCATTCATAGGGTTTATTATTCCTAAGGTGTATTACTTATAGGGTGTATTATTCATAGGGTCTATTATAGAATCATTCATAGGGTTTATTATTCCTAAGGTGTATTACTTATAGGGTGTATTATTCATAGGGTCTATTACTTATAGAGTCATTCATGGTGTCTATAATTCATAGGGTCTATTACTTATAGGGTCATTCATAGGGTGTATCATTCATAGGGTCTATTGCTTATAGGATCATTCATAGGGTTTATTATTCCTAAGGTGTATTACTTATAGGGTATATTATTCATAGGGTCTATTACTTATAGAGTCATTCATGGCATCTATAATTCATAGGGTCTATTACTTATAGGGCCATTCATAGGGTGTATCGTTCATAGGGTCTATTGCTTATAGGATCATTCATAGGGTTTATTATTCCTAAGGTGTATTACTTATAGGGTATATTATTCATAGGGTCTATTACTTATAGAGTCATTCATGGCATCTATAATTCATAGGGTCTATTACTTATAGGGTCATTCATAGGGTGTATCATTCATAGGGGCTATTGCTTATAGAATCTTTCATAGGTTTATCATTCATAAGGTGTATTACTTATAGGATCATTCATAGGGTCTACTGCTTATAGGGTCATTCATAGCGTCTATCATTTATAAGGTCTATTGCTTTTAGTGTCATTCAAAGGGTCTATCCTTTTCAGCTCAGAGGGTTATGGAACCAAATTGGACATTTTAGGGGAGAGGATGTTAAAGCTGGGCTAGTGGCACAAGCAGCTCTAATGCGTGCCGTGTTCCTTCCCTTCAGAGTTAATAGGATGAGTCACTTATAGCGATTCCCACAGATTTGCACTCTTGGACCAGAATGCTAGATGGTCGACTTCTTACCAAATGAATGAATTAGCTGAGTAGCAAACATTCTGTGCATTTATCCCAGAAAACCACAAAAAGAAGGTGGGGTGGAGTGAGGGCAAAGAGCTATTGAAGGTTCCAGGACGGAAGGCTTTCTCGGGTGAGGCAGCCGCCCTTACCAACCACAACTCAACACACCGGTGTAATGGGTTTTTGCTTTGGCAGAAGGGGACTGGTAGATTTGGAGTGTATCTGCACTACAGAGTTAAAGCAGACCGGACCCACTTTCACTTCCACCCTGGGATCTGTAGTTCCTGTGCCTCTTGTGAACTCCTGCTCCAAGGGGCCCTTGAGAGGAAGGACAGGGAATTGAAATAGAGGAGGGTTGGTTTGAGTGATCTAACTCAGCACTTGGAGCACTGACCCAAACTACAAATGCCTTCGCTGCAATAGGATGGAACAATGGGAATTGAAGTGGAACCAAACCACGCTAACAGTGCAATGCAGATGCATTCAAATTCAAAATAGCTCCTTTCCCTCACTGTCTCTGTCAAGCAGGCAACAGGACCTGCATGGAATAGTTGCTTTGCACAGATATCTCAGCTTTAATCATCACAGCTCCATCCTGGGATTGGTACTTTGATGAGATCCTTGGGCATCTCTGCCCGGGATCTCTAGTCCCTTCCCAGAACTACAATTCCCAAGGTAAAAGGAGAAGAGGGAACCAGATGACAAACATCCTTTGGAGACTTGTTGTTGTCCCCAATCCTGCGCCAGGATTTTTGGCACACAGTGGCCCCACTGTATCCTACAGGGAGCTGAAGAGAGGCCACCGTTAATCCTGTCAAGCGGGAGATGGTTTGCCAGGCGACTCATTGGCTTGGCCCTGGTGCCAAGGAGTCTGGAAGCCCTGCAAGGAAACGGAGAGAGGAGAGAGGCGCATCCCCATCCCTGGCGTGTCCCCTTGGCTGGCTCTTCTGGTTGCCTTCACGGCCACCTCTTTGCTACCCTCTGCAGGGCCCACTGGTTCTTAGGGGGCACAACAAGGGCACCAGAGGGAGTAGCATTCATGCCAAGCTTGTGGTGTTGGTGCCAGTCCGTCAGGCAGAGATCCAGATGTGGCTTGTGCACCCAACACAGACTCTTCATCAGCAGCCCCCACTGTCCTCAGCCAAGGAAGGGTCGCACAAAATGCTTCTCAGCCATTTTTTTATTTGATTGATTTTCCCTTTTATTGTCTCCCAGGAAGAATCAACCCACTCTGCTCTCTCTCGCTCTTTCTCTGTTGCAGCTCTTTTTCCCTCTCCCTCCATTCTGTCCCCCACAAACCGCTCTGGTTTCTTCTCTGAGCCAGAACCAATCTCTCCCAAAAACACATAAACCCTGTGGTTTGAAACAATCCACACCATGCTCTGCAACACGGACCTGCAAGGAGGAAGCATCTCCACTTTCTTGCATAAACCTTTTCCTGTGCTTATAAAGCCCACTCTCAATTTACCAATTCACAGGTGGAAGAAGAGGGTTTGATGCAAACCAGTTCTTGGAGCCAATTCAAAGGGCCTGAATCCTGCCAGAGCTCAGAACCCAAGTGCATCTATATATGTATATATGCGTGTTTCGGTTGGCAGCAAGATTTACACAGCTGAAGCCATTTCCCATCAAGGGCCACAAGTAAGGCCTTTCGTAGCTGATTTGCCTTAGGCCCAAACTGTTTGAGAGACATGGGGTACAAAGCCCCCAAGAAACTCTGGGAACAAGGGCAGCCCCATTAACTCTCCTTCTCCCTCCCCAGATCTGGGCCTTTCCCGGTCACCTGTGGGCTGCCTTCCCAAGTGTGCCTCTCCCTTCTGGGGACTCAGCACATGTGGGGACTGGATGCTCGGAAGGGGAGGCCCAACGGGGTTGAAGCCCTGGACCAAGGGCCTTGTCCGGCTTCAGAGCTGGGCCTGTGTCGCTTTCCATTATGGCATGGGAGGGCTGTACTGGATGGCCCTGGGGGTCCCATCTATGACATTTCAAGATGGACTAGATCAGGCATGGGCAAACTGGCCCTCCAGGTGTTTTGGACTTCAACTTCCAAAAATCCCAGCCAGTTTGCTGGCTGTTAGGAGTTGAAGTCAAAAACACCTGGAGGGCTGAAATTTGCCATACCTAGACTAGATGGTGGTCCTTAAACAGGGGCTGGATGGCTGTCTGTTGGAAGGGCTTTGGTTAGATCTCCCTTCATGGCAGGAGAGGGTCGTACTAGATGCCTCTTGGGGTCCCTTCTATGACCTTTCAAGATGGACTAGATGGTGGTCGTTAAACAGGGGCTGGATGGCTGCCCAATGGGAGGGCTTTGGTTAGATCTCATGGCAGGAAAGGGCTGGGTTGGATGGTCCTGGGGGTCCTTTCTGCCTCTATGAATTTCAAGATAGACTAGATGGTGGACCTTATGGACTGGATGGCCATATGTTGGGAGGGCTTTGCTGATATCTCCCTCCATAGCAGAAGGGGGCTGGATTGGATGGCCCTGAAGGTCCCTTCTATGACCTTTCAAGATGGGCTAGATGGTGGTCCTTAAACAGGGGCTGGGTGGATATTCATTGGGAGGGCTTGGGTGATATCTCCCACCATGGTAGAATGGGGCTGGACTGGATGGTCCTTGGGTTCCCTTGAACAAAAGTCCTTATGGACTGGACGGTCATCTGTTGGGAGGGCATGGGTGATATCTTCCTCCATGGCAGAAGAGAGCTGGACTGGATGGCTCTTAGGGTCCCTTGAATGACCATCCAAGATGGACTGGATGGTGGCCCTTAAGGACCTTCTGCCTCTATGACCTTTCAAGATGGACTAGGAATGATGGTCCTTAATGACTGGATGGCTGTCTGTTGGGAGAGCTTGGGTGATATCTCCCTCCATGGCAGAAGAGAGCTGGCCTGGATGGGCCTTTGGGGTCCCTTGAATGACCATCCAAGATGGACTGGATGGTGAACCTTAAGGACCTTCCACTTCTATGACCTTTCAAGATGGACTAGAGATGGTAGTCCTTAAGGACTGGACGGCCATGGGTAATATTTCCCTCCATGGCAGAAGAGGGCTGGACTGGATGCTCTTGGGGTCCTTTGAATGATTGTTCAAGATGGACTAGATGGTGGTCCTTAATGACTGGATGGCTGTCTGTTGGGAGGACTTGGGTGATATCTCCCTCCATGGCAGAAGAGAGCTGGACTAGATGGCCTTTGGGGCCCCTTGAATGACCATCCAAGGTGGACTAGATGGTGGTCCTTAAGGACTGGATGGGAGGGCTTTGATCATTCATGGCAAGAGGGTGGTGGACTGGATGTCCCCGGAGACCCCTAATGGCTAGAGGACCCCTCCAGAAGCCCCCCCCCCTTTGGGGCTCCGTCCAGCTGCAGCTCCGTCTCTTACCTTGGTGCGCATCTGCCCGGAGGTGGAGACCTTGCGGATGAGCTTGTGCGAGGAGGCGCCCCCTCCGCCGCCCTCCTGCTCCCCTTCGCTGTCCGAGGACTCCTCGCCCGCCGCCTCCAGCCCGCCTCCCGCCGCCGAAGCCGGGGACAAGCGGTCCATGGCGGGCGGCTCCGGGGCCAGCCTCTCAGCCATCCTTGCTCTGCGGCGCCCTCCGGCAGGGAAGAGCAGCGGAGCCGGACTGGGGAGCTAGCTCTCCGTCTCTCTCCTCCCTCTCTCTTTCTGCGCATGCGCGCTCAGCTGCAAACAGGTGGGTGTCCGGAGGAGGAGGAGGGAGGCGGCAATGGCTCCCCCGGCATTGTCCTTGCTGCCTTAACCTCCTGTGAGGCCGAGAGAGTGTGACTCCTTCGGGAGGGGCCTCCGTTTGCCTGCTCCATGGTGAGCGACAAAGGGGGACGGGGGGGGGGGGTGCGATCCCGCTTCCCAGTTCCCATGGAAACTGTTGCCAACAGAGAGCAGGTGCCTCGCGGGCGGGGGCGCCGGACTGTCAATCAAACCCCTGGTGGGGCTTCTTATTATATCCCTGGTGGGCGGTGGGTTGGGAGGAGGAGGAGGAGGAGGATGAGAATTATTTATTTAATGTGTTGTCGAAGGCTTTCATGGCCGGATGACAGGGTTGTTGTATGTATTCCGGGCTGTATGGCCATGTTCCAGAAGTATTCTCTCCTGACGTTTCGCCCACATCTATGGCAGGCATCCTCAGAGGTTGGGAGGTATATGGAGAAACTAGGCAAGGAAGGTTTATATATATATCTGTGGAAAGTCCAGGGTGAGAGAAGAACTCTTTGTCAGTTGGAAGCCAGCTTGAATGCTACAGTTAATCACCTTAATTAGCATTGGAAAGGTTCCTCTCCTGCTTGGGAGCATCCTTTGTTCAGAGTCATTAGCCGTCCCTGGAACTCTTCTGTTATCAGAGTGTTGCTTCTTATTTACTGTTCTGATTTTTGAGTTTTTAAATACTGGTAGCCAGATTTTGTTCATTTTCATGGTTTCCTCCTTTCTGTTGAAGTTGTCCACATGCTTGTGGATTTCAATGGCTTCTCTGTGTAGTCTGACATGATAGTTGTTGGAGTGGTCAAGCATTTCTGTGTTCTCAAATAATATACTGTGTCCAGGTTGGTTCATCAGGTGCTCTGCTATGGCTGATTTCTCTGGTTGAGTTAGTCTGCAGTGCCTTTCATGTGTTTGGGCAATGCTGCGTTTGGTGGTCCCTATGTAAACTTGTCCACAGCTGCCGCACAACCTCTGAGGATGCCTGCCATAGATGTGGGCGAAACATCAGGAAAGAATACTTCTGGAACATGGCCATACAGCCCGAAATACATACAACAACCCATTTGTTTATTTATTTATTTATTTCCGGCAGACATTTATACCCCACCCTTCTTATCCGGGGGGACTCAGGGCAGCTTACAACAGTTGGCAACATTTAATGCCAAGAACATAATAATAAAAACAAAAACAGTACATATCATCAATTAAAACTATAAAAAATACATCATTTAAATACATTATAACATCTAAAACATATGTAAATTAGATCCATTTGTCTAAAAACCTCATGCTTCAGCCTTCAATCAGACCATGTCGACGTTATCATATTACTCATTAAAAGCTTGTGCACACAGCCATGTTTTCACGGCCTTTCTGAAACCCAGAAGGGTTTGGGCTTGTCGGATATTTGTGGGGAGGGTGTTCCACAGCCGGGGAGCCACCACCGAGAAGGCCCTGTCCCTCGTTCCCACTAGCTGCGCCTGCGAGGCAGGTGGGACCGAGAGCAGATGATCTTAGGGATCTAGCTGGCTCATATGAGGAAATACGTTTGGATAAGGCTCGTATGAGGGGATACGTTTGGAGAAGGAGAGGTGGTCCATTTCTGAGGATCAGGCTCCTTACAAGGAGAGTGTGGCCCCTAAAGAAGGCTACAAAGAGGCCCCATCTACATGAGGTCATCCAGAGTTTTGGAGTTGGGTGCTATCTCTACACACAACTCTGCTACTTGTTTCCACCTAAACCCAAGGAAGCTCCCCCATCCTAAACCAGTTCCTGGCAACTGTGATGGATTGGATGAGGCTCAACAAGCTGAGGCTTAATCCAGACAAGACAGAGATCCTCCTGGTCAGTCTCCAAGCTGATTGGATTATAGGGTGGCAACCTGTGCTCAATGGGGTCACATTCTTCCAGGGAAGTCATGCTCCCCCTCTATTCTGCCTTGGTCAGAGCACACCTGGAATACTGTGTCCAATTCTGGGCACCACAATTGAAGGGAGATGTTGACAAGCTGGAGGGCAACTAAAATGATTAAGGGTCTTGAGAACAAGCCCTAGGAGGAGCGGCTTAAAGAACTGGGCATGTTTAGCCTGTAGAAGAGAAGGCTAAGAGGAGACATGATAGCCATGTACAAATATGTGAGGGAAAGTCATAGGGAGGAGGGAGCACGCTTATTTTCTGCTGCCCTGCAGACTAGGACATGGAACAATGGCTTCAAACTACAGGAAAGGAGATTCCACCTGAACATCAGGAAGAACTTCCTCACTGTGAGGGCTGTTCGACAGTGGAACTCTCTCCCCCGGACTGTGGTGGAGGCTCCTTCTTTGGAGGCTTTTAAGCAGAGGCTGGATGGCCATCTGTCGGGGGTGCTTTGAATGCAATTTCCTGCTTCTTGGCAGGGGGTTGGACTGGATGGCCCAGGAGGTCTCTTCCAACAGTACGATTCTATGATTCTATAGGACACAGGTCCACAGTTTGGGGTCCACGGCTGACACCTCCGCTGTCAGTGGTAGCTGGGAGGGCCTTCGCAGAGTTAAAATTTGTGTGCTCACTGTGACTGTACCTCAAAAAACGTGACTACAGTGGTCCACACCTTAGTTACATCTAAAATGGACTACTGTAATGCACTCTATGTGGGGCTGCCTTTGAAGACGACTCGGAAGCTGGAGTTTGTGCAAAGGTTGGCAGCCAGGTTGCTAACTGGGGTGAGCCTTAAGGAGAACACCATGCCCCTCCTAAAGCAGCTCCACTGGCTCCCGACGAGTTTCTGGGCCCAATTCAAAGTGATTATAGTGATTACCTATAAAGCCCTATAAGCTTCGGGTCCAATCTATCTTTGAGATTGCATCTCCTTCTATGGACTGGCAGGGGCATTGAGATCTGCTGGGGAAGTCCTTGTCTCAGTCCCATCACCGTCTCAAATACGGTTGGTGGGGACAAGAGAGAGAGAGAGAGAGAGAGAGACTTCTCCGTGGTGTCACCCTGGTTCTGGAATGCCCTCTCTAAAGAAATTAGATTAGTCCCCCTCTATTCAAGACTTTCAGGTGAGTTTAAAAACTCTTCATACAGGCCTTTGACCCTGTGTAATCTATGGGTAGCTCAATGATCCACCGTTTATGTCACTTCGCACTTTGATTGTTACTGCAGATAGCCAGCTTTTGCTTAATGTGTCTCCTCCTTCCTGGTCTGTGATTCATGTCCATTCTTCCCACAAGACATGTGTTCAATCACTCATTAGAATGAGGCCTGTTCTTGCTGTCCCTTTTTAAATGGCTCAGCCTAGCAACACTGAAAGGCATCTCCTGGAAAAACAGGTCCCCTTGGTTTGCTGGGAGATTTCCGGGCTGTTTGGCCATGTTCCAGAAGCATTTTCTCCTGATGTTTCACCCACATCTATGGCAGGCATCCTCAGAGGCTGTGAGGTGTTGGAAACCAGGCAAGTGGGGTTTCTCTATCTGTGGAAGGTCCAGGGTGGGAGAAAGAACTCTTGTCTGCCTGAGGCAAGTGTGAATGTTTCAACTGGCCAGCTTGATTAGCATTGAATAGCCTGGCAGCTTCAAAGCCTGGCTGTTTCCTGCCTAGGGGAATAATAATAATAAACAATAACTTTATTTTTATATCCCGCTCCCATCTCCCCAGAGGGGACTCAGGGCAGCTCACATGGGGACAAGCCCAGTTTCAACATACAAAGAAATACAGCATAATTAAACCAATGTAAAACAGGTAAAATAGTATAAACATACAAACCAGCATAAAACATCAACATCGAAACATTAGAACATTAGAGTCTGAACATTATATATTTATTTATTTACAGTATTTATATTCCGCCCTTCTCACTCAGGGCGGATTACAATGAACACATATATGGCAAACATTCAATGCCAACAGACAAACAACATATATAGACAGACACAGAGGCATTTAACATTTTTTTCCAGCTTCACGATTCCGGCGAACTGTAAGATAAAATTCAGCAGACTGTACAAGAGGGAATTAAGGAATCCTTTGTTGGGAGGTGTTAACTGGCCCTGATTGTTTCTTGTCTGGAATTCCCCTTGTCTGGAAAACTCCCAGTGATTCTGGCCATGAATGCCTTCGACAACACACATGTTCCCTTGATCCCAGGTCTGTGGCGCTTGTGTTGGGAATGTAGCTGTGGCTGCAGGAGTTCTCCTTGCCCTTTGTGCTGTTTTATCTCCTTGTATATGTGATGGAGCGCCTTATCCTCCTGGGAACAATCCACAGGAGGCTCTTCCATTGTGCAAAGGAGCTCCATGGGTCCCCTGCAGCGCTCACTGCTGTCTGTGGCAAAGGAGCCACAGGGATCCCGAATGCAAGGGACGTCATTTCCCAGGCAGCTCCTCAAATTCCATAGGCTCCCACTGTCAAAGCAGAATTAACTTCCCCACCTTGCTTTGATGTAATCTGGACTATAATTAAACACTCCCTAATGTGTTAGTATTACATCCGAGGATGATTGACAGTGGAATATACTGCTTTGGCGTGAGATGGAGTCTCTCTGGAGGTTTCAAAGCAGAGGCCGGATGACCATCTGTCATGAGGACTTTTATTGGTGGGTTGCTGTGAGTTTTCTGGGCTATATGGCCATGTTCCAGAAGCATTCTCTCCTGACATTTCGCTTGCATCTATGGCAGGCATCCTCAGAGGTTGTGAGGTCTGCTGGAAACTATGCAAGTGGGGTTTATATATCTGTGGGATGGGAGAAAGAACTCTTGTCTGTTGGAGGTAGATGTGAATGTTTCAATTGGCCACCTTGGTTAGCAAGGAGCCTCTGGTGGCCTAGGGAATAAAAGCCTCATGACTTGAAGGTTGGGTTGCTGACCTGAAACCTGCCAGGTTCGAATCCCACCCGGGGAGAGTGTGGATGAGCTCCCTCTATCAGCTCCAGCTCCATGCGGGGACATGAGAGAAGCCTCCCACAAGGATGGTAAAACATCAAAACATCCGGGCGTCCCCTGGGCAATTCTCTCTCCAGAGAGAATTCTCTCTCCTGGTTGCTCCTGACACGGAAAAAAAAATTGGCTAGAATTGAATAGCCTTTCAGATTCAAGGTCTGGCTATTTATTCCCTGGGGAATCATTTGTTGGGAGGTGTTAGCTGTCCCTGATTGTTTAATGTCTGGAATTCTCATGTTTTCTGAGTGTTGTTCCTTATTTACTGTCCTAACTTTAGAGTTAATACTGGTAGTCAGATAGTTTCCTCCTTTCTGTTGAAATTGTCCACATGCTTGTGGATTTCAAGGGCTTCTCTGTGTAGTCTGATATGCAGCATTTCTCTGTTCTCAAATAATATGCTGTGTCCAGGTTGGTCCATCAAGTGCTCTGCTCTGGCTGACTTCTCTGGTTCAGTTAGTTTTTAGTGCCTTTTATGTTCCTTGATTTGTGTCTGGGCAATGCTGCGTTTGGTGGTCCCTATGTAGACTTGTCCACAGCTGCATAGTATACAGTAGACTCCTGCAGAGATGAGAGGATCCCTCTTGTCCTTCACTGAACGTAACATTTGTTGGATTTCTTAGTGGGTCTGTAGATAGTTTGTAGGTTGTGTTTCTTCATCAGCTTTCCTATGCGGTCAGTGGTTCCTTGATGTATGGTTCCCTCGATGGATTGTCACCTTGACGTGGTGACCCTAAGACCTCAACGGCTGTGAAGGCGGAAGAAGGCTGAAACAGACTGAGAAGCCACTCTCGTTATGTTAATCACAACACTGCTGGGACCTCATTCTGTGAAGACTGTGTGTTGACCGGCCGTGCACCGACCTCCACACATTAAAAAAAAATCACGCACAGGCATCTTCCAAGAAAAATTACTGGAAGACCATCATCCTCGAACTACGAGAGATCGCATAAGTAAGGTAAGAACACTTTTTCTCTGGGTGGATCTTTGTCTTCACCCTCGTGGCTTGTTCTTGGTCTTGCAGATCTTCTGATGTCTGTGGTGGAGTATCCATTGGCCTATATAGCCCATGTGGAAACCATGGAAGTGAATAAATTTTGGCTACCAGTATTTAAAAAAACTCTAAAAGGATTTTGAAACTGCAAAGCCAGAGAGGATCTTTACAAGGAGAGATTGCAAGGGCAGGAAACCACAGGCCCCTCTTTCCCAGAACCTGCAGTATTCTTGCTGAAAACATTTTCCATAAGGTTTTGCATGCTTTCTCCCCCATCTCCAGACAGGACTAAGAGAGAGTTCTTTCTTCAGTCCTAAGGAGACTTTTGTCACTGTGAGTCATCGCATAATCGGCCCCATCCTGCCAGGAAGAACAAGGAGGAACAGGACATCTGCCTCATCCTGCGAGTGAATTCTGGCTTCTGGCCCCCTTCGTGGTCCTTGAGGGCCCTCTGCTGGCCCAAAGGCCAACTCGAGCAGAGCTGAGGCACATGGCTTGCCTGGCAGGAAGCAGTAGGCGGAGGCCCTTCTTTGCTCATGGGCTACCAACCTAAGCTGCAATGCCAGGAATACAGCTTAATGGTGTAACATTAGAAAACGTTGACCATTTCCGCTACCTTGGCAGCCACCTCTCCACAAAATTCAACATCGACACTGAAATACAACACCACCTGAATTCTGCGAGTGCAGCATTTTTCCAAATGAAGCAGAGAGTGTTTGATGATCAGGACATCCGTAGAGATACCAAGGTGCCTGTTTATAAAGCCATTGTCCTCCCAACCCTGCTCTACGCCTGCAAAACCTGGACGGTCTACAGACATCACACTCAACTCCTGGAGCATTTCCATCAGCGTTGCCTCAGAAAATCCTGCACATCTCTTGGGAAGACAGGCGGACAAATGTGGTGGAAGAAGCAAAGATCACCAGCATTGAAGCGATGCTCCTACGCCATCAACTCCGCTGGACTGGCCACGTTGTCCGAATGCCCGATCACCGTCTCTCAAAGCAGCTACTCTACTCCGAACTCAAGAACGGGAAACAGAATATTGATGGGCAGGAAAAGAGATTTAAATATGGGCTTAAAGCCAACCTTAAAAACTGTGGCATAGACACTGACAACTGGGAAGCCCTGGCCCTTGAGCACTCTAATTGGAGGTCAGCTGTGACCAGCAGTGCTGCGGAGTTCAAAGAGGTACGAACAGAGGGCTTAAGGGAGAAATATGCCAAGAGGAAGGCCTGTCAAACCAACTCTGACCGGGACCACCTTCCACCTGGAAACCGATGTCCTCACTGCGGGAGAACATGCAGATCAAGAATAGGTCTCTTCAGCCACCTAAGAATTCACCCACAAGACAAAAGAGATGAAAAACCATCCTCAAACTACGAGGGATCGCCTAAGTAAGTAAGTACCAACCTAAGGCAGCATCCCTCCCCTCCTCCTTGTGTGGGTCACAGCAACAGCTTGCCCCTGTGAGGAGCCCTAGACCCACAGAAGGCCCACTGCTTCCTATTTTCTTGCTCTCCTTTCTCATAAGAAACACACAAAGCAGCCAGGAAAGTTGTGAGCACCACTTTTAATGCCACCTGTTGTGATTGTGTGCCCTTCCTCCCCACTGCAGGCCCAGAGAAAAGGCAACGCCTCCAGAAACACCACAAAAGGGCCACCTCGCTGCGAGGAAAACACTGGATGGCAACCACCATGGATTTCTTTCTTTTTTCTTTCATGTGTAGGAAGCACAGAATTACAACCTAGCAGCACAGTCTCCTAATAACATAGCAACAAAAAGGCATCGGCAGTTTGGGGTCTACCTCCAGCTTGGGCAAGGAGGCGGTTGCTCTGCTGAGCCAAGGATGGCAAAGTGGGCAAGGCAAGAGAGGGGCCAAAACACAGGGGCCCCTGAGCATGGAAAGAGTGCAGGTGTGAGCCACCTCTTCCTGGCAGAGCCTAGAAAGGAGGTGGGCCAAAGGCAAAAAGGTGTGCAGGAGATGGGGTGGGCTTGGAGGATGCCTCTTTCCAATGTACGCTGGAAGAGAAGGGGCAAAGGGAGTTCAGCTTCATGTTGCTGCCAACCGTATATGTGCCCATTGGAAGCTTTAGCAAAAGGAGGCCTATTAGCATGTGCAAGGATCCACCCACACAATATGTATTCAAAAGGGGAGGGCGGAGAGATTATCCTTGCTGCATTTCTTTCTTTCTGTTACATTCAGCATTTTGCAATTTTGGCACTTTCCTTCTTGAAAATAGTTTTGCATTCAGGGAGAAGGCCCAAGTGGAGCCAGAGAGAGAGTTCCCCTAATACAAGCCTAACATACTTCTCCTTCCCCATGACTTTGGTCTGCATTAAGAAGAGGGCTTCCGTGCCTAATGTTTTGGGAAGGCCTGTGCAAATGGTCAGAGGAAAGCCCTTCCTTTCACTAAAAACAGAGCAGATATGCAGCCTTTGGTTTTGGGGACAAAGAGGAGATGCTGGCCACATGCCTCCTTCCTCCTAATCTACTCATCTTTGGAAGAGATAAAGAAAGGGATTGGAGCAGAAATGGCAGCCCAACCTCAAAAGAATTATAGGTCTCAGATGGAGCAGGGATGGAAGTGCTGTGCCTACCGGAAGTCAAGAAGTACATACTGCAATGGGCACCTGAGATAGGATTGGTTTCCAAGAGCAAAGTGTGGCAGAGCTACCAGACCCAAACGTTACAAGGCGGCCAGGCCAGGAAGAGCCCTGCAAACAACAACAAAACAGAGGCACATGCAGAGCCAAATCTGTAGACTGTTTGGGGGGAATGCACTGGATGAGAAAGTAAACGGGGCTGATGGGGCGATGGCCAAGGCACCACAGAGGAAGGCTGGGCGTTGGCAGCTGGAATGCGGCTGCGGCTGCAGGAAAACAATAGCAAGCAGCTCCCACTGGAGTTCCTTCTCTTTCAGATGTGGATTCCAGGAATGCTTCCCCATTTGGACTGGAAGGGAGTCCAAAACCCAGCCTCTCCATGGAGGCTGTGGAGAGCCTTTCCTGCCTGAACTGGGAAAGGAGTTTTACTTAGGGGGTTGCTTGCACTCTCTTCCTCCTTTGGGCCAAAGGAGAGTCTTTTGCCTGCAGCCCATTGGCAAACTAGGCTCTGTAGTTTCTCCCTCTCTTCCTGCTCTCGTTGGGGATGCTTTTGTCTGGGTTGAGGGACCCTGAGGGAAGGAGCAGGGAGGAGTGGGTGGAAAAGGGCAACAGGCTTACATCTGGATCTCCATGAGAAGTGAGGTTTCAAAGGGAAGCCCCTCCAGATATGAGTACTTGGGAAGGAGAAGCCCATCCTGGTGCCATGAGCAAAGGCCAGGAGAAGGTAAGCAACAAAACAGTCCTTTGGGGCAGAGGGAGGAAATGAGGGGCTCACTGCAGGACCTCAGCACCGAATCCCATTTGGGGAGCTCCATTTCCGCTCCATCAGCCAACCATTCTATCTGCAGTGAAGGGTTAAAGGGAGGAGGAGCCCGGCCTCTCCAACATTGTTCCAAACAACAATGGAGAGGAAAAGGATGTGTGGGTCTGTGGCAGGATACCAGCACATTCCTTTGGCCCTGAATGGGGGAGGAATGTCCCAGGCTGGAAAAATGAGAGAGGAGCCATGAACCCATCTCCTTCCTTGGCAAAAGAAGCCTCAGGCCACATGAGAGCCAGTAAGGGACCTGTGAGGCCAGGAAAGATGGAACACAGCACCCAGATTGTGGTTATAAAAGGCCCAGGCAAGTCAACAAAGGCAGGGTCCTTTCTGCCCCGAGGGTACGGGCATTTTGGGTGCTGGGGAAGCCTCCAAAGGAGCTGCAGCTGATGTGTAAAAGGGGCCAATAGTCCATCTGCCATGGCTTCCTCCAAGGCACGTGACAGTCAGCACAAAGTCCCTCTAATGTTTCCTCTACATGGTGTGAAGGGAAATGCATCACAACCAAAGCAGCCTTAAGTGCAACTCAGACAGGAGAAAGCTTTCCTGTTGACCTGAGTTTGGGGGAAGAGCGACTTTGGATCAAGGCACTGAAAGGAGCCTCCTGGGAAAAAGGGTGATTGGGGTCTGGGGCAGAGACGTGTTGTGTCTACACTGGAGACCCCTGTCCGATAGGCAGGGTCTCTCTCCACATACATTGGCACTTAAGGCTTGGGCACCTGAAAGGAGGCACTTGCAGGAAAGGGGAGCAATCCAGCCCTCTCCACTGGCCAGCACAACCCCTCACTTTAAAGCTGGAATGCAAAATCACTGCAAAGCTGGGACAAGAAAATAAATAAGGCAAAAGCAGGGATGCTCCAAAGACTGCAGGCACAGAAGGCAAAGAGTGAGGTTAGGCTGCTCTGCTACTGCTCAGAGAAGAGCCGTTGGTCCTTTGCTGGTGGGTTTGCCAGCCAAAAGGCAGAAAAGGCAGCAGACTATGCCCAGTAGTCAGTTGCATCGTAGTTGGCATAATTCCAGTGAAGCTCCAGGAATCCCAGTGCTGCCGTCCTTCTTCCTGATTGGCTTGAGGAGCCCTCAGCCAGGCTGGGAAGGTCCCCAGAGGAGCCGCAGTCGATGTGCAAAAGGCGCCACTGCTTCATCTCCCAAGGCTTCCCCCAAGGCACACTCAAGGGGGTCATGTGGTGACAGTCAGCACAGAGTCCCTCCAATGCTTCCTCTGCATGGCATGAAGGGAAATGCATCACAAGCAAGTGGGCACCGTCTACTTATTGGCAAAAGAGCACTTTGGTGATACCCCTATGGCAAGGTGGGGGCAAAGGTCAGCACGGCAGTCCTTTTGGCAACAGGCACAATCCCAGGGATAGGAAGATAAGTGCAAAGGAGCCATGGTTCAAGGAGTGCAAGGCCCCTTCCTCCTGGGTGGCTAGGACCCAGACGGCTAGGAGTCCCGGGGTCCCGTCCGGCGGAGGCTCTCCCGCAGGCAGCGCAACTGCTCCTCGCCCAGCTTGATCTTGTCATCCAGCTGGCGCTGCTGGATAGCCAGGGCCGACTTCATGCGCACAAAGTGCTGGTAGTCCTGCAACTGCTCACTCGGCAGGCAGCGTGAGACGCAGGCAAAGACCAGCCGCTCCCGTTGCGCCACGTGCTCCTGCAGCTCCCGGGCATCCTCCAGTTGCGCCGACAGCTGGCGCTTCTTCTCCAGGAGGGTCAGCTGTGTTTCATGCACGGGGGGAAAGAGGAACAAAGTCAAGGTCTGGAGCCACAGAGGCAGAGGGTGGCGCAAGCGGGTCAGCTAAAGTGTGGCCCAGATTAGCTCAGGATGGCCCCTTCTATGCCCCTACTATCCAACCACAAAGGGAAAAGGGTTTATCTCCAATACCTCACATTTTAAAGAGGTTGCAAGTCCCTCCTGTCTCACATTGCTTTTTAAATTAATTTTTATTCAGAAATAATAAAGGAGGTAATAGAAAAAACCCAGCAGATTTTCATAATACAGCACAATGAAACTACAGTAGAGTCTCACTTATCTAACATAAACAGACTGGCAGAATGTTGGATAAGCGAATATGTTGGATAATAAGGAGAGATTAAGAAAAAGCCTATTAGGGCTCGGGCTATGGCGCAAGCTGGAGAGCAGCTGCAATGAATCACTGCAATGAATCACTCTGACCAGGAGGTCATGAGTTCGAGGCCCGCTTGGAGCCTATGTTTGTTTGTCTTTGTTCTATGTTAAAAGGCATTGAATGTTTGCCTATATGTGTAATGTGATCCGCCCTGAGTCCCCTTCGGGGTGAGAAGGGCGGAATATAAATGCTGTAAATAAATAAATAAATAAATAAATATTAAACATCAAAATAGGTTATGATTTTACAAATTAAGCACCAAAACTTCATGTTATACAACAAATTTGACAGAAAAAGTTGTTCATTACACATTACTGCTATGTAGTAATTCATGAATTTATGAATTTAGCACCAAAATATCACGATATATTGAAAACATTGACTACAAAAATGCGTTGGATAATCCAGAACGTTGGATAAGTGAATGTTGGATAAGTCAGACTCTACTGTATTAGTAAAGGTAAAGGTTTCCCCTCAACTTTAAGTCTAGTCATGTCTGACTCTGGGGATTGGTGTTCATCTCCATTTCTAAGCCAAAGAGCTGACATTGTCTGTAGACAACTCCAAGGTCATGTGGTCGGCATGATTGCATGGAGCGCCGTTACATTGTGATATTTTGGTGCTAAATTCGTAAATACAGTAATTGCTACATAGCATTACTGCGTATTTAACTACTTTTTCTGTCAAATTTGTTGTATAACATGATGTTTTGGTGCTTAATTTGTAAAATCATGACCTAATTTGAGGTTTAATAGGCTTTTCCTTAATCCCTCCTTATTATCCAACATATTCGCTTATCCAACATGCTGCCAGCCCGTTTATGTCGGATAAGTGAGACTCTACTGTAGTTGAAATTTGACCCCATCCTTACTGCAAAAAGTTGATAAACAAGTCCCCATATTTCTTGAAATCGGCCAAAGGTTTCTCCTTGATAAGCAGCATCACAGACCTTGCCCGCTCGCATGGCTTAACATTAAAAGGTACTTTGGTTTCTATTCTGGATTTCTTTCCCCATTTTTGCCTAAGGAAGCTCAGGGTGTTGGCAAAGAGGAGCCTATCCAGCCAAGGCTTTGGAGCAGTCTTTGGCATAAAGAGATGTTTTTGGACACCGGCTTGCTCACCTTCTCTGCTTCGGCCGTGTCCGGATCCAAGCTGCTGAGGGTGTTCTCCACTCTGGCCAACCTCCCCGAGAGTGAGAGCAGCAGGTTGACCACTTTGTCTAGGTCCCCGATGAAGAGGCGGAACTTCTCAAACTCGTGGGCCTTGCACACCCCCTTGACCTGGCCCTCCACCTCTTTGCCCAGAGCCAGGTTGGCGCTCAGATCATCCTGCAGCCCACGCTGGGCCTCCTGCAGAACCAGCAGCTTCCGGCTGATGCTCTCAATCAGCTGCACCTGGAAAGGCAGGGAGAAGCACCGTTGGCACAGCCTTGTGGCCCCCAAAGCCCCACACTTCCCTTTCTCCTAGAATGAATATCCCACCCAGCCACAATAAACAGTCACATTCTCCAGTTAGAGCAGAGCAAGGAGCATTTGGTTTTGTGGAAACCCATCATCCTTGGGCTGAGATCTGAAGGGAGGTACCAATGGGAGGATATCCTTGGACTATCTCAATATCTTGAGTGTGGAAGTTGGGGGTAAAAACCAGGAAAGGCGTCTAGGGATGCAGCATCTGGTGTCTTTCATTAATTAATTAATTACAGTATTTATATTCCGCCCTTCTCACCCCGAAGGGGACTCAGGGCGGATCACATTATGTACATATAGGGCAAACATAAACACATCAAACCGAGGCAGAGATAACAGACAGACAGACAGACGCAGAGGCAATTTAACTCCTGAGGGGATGTTTGATTCTGGCCACAGGGGAGAGCAGCTGATTCATCATCCACTCTGATGGTACTTCCTCACTTCCTCATTCCAACGTTGTAAATTAGTTAAATTTGCCTCCCCACTTTTATAAGTGGTACCTTATTTCCTACTTGATAGATGCAACTATCTTTTGGGTTGCTAGGTCAGCAACGAGCAGGGGCTATATTTTATTTTTAATTGACGGGTGCTCACCCCGCCACGGGCTGGCCTCGAACTCATGACCTTATGGTCAGAGTGATTTATTGCAGCAGCTGTTTACCAGCCTGCGCCACAGCCTGGCCCCATAACAGTTTGAATCCCTACCCTGTTTTCCTTCCAAACTCAAACATGAAATTGCGTGTGGGCAGCGAACTGCGTTAAGTCCTTGCCTTCTTGTGCCCACTTGTGCCACTCTGGCCTCTTCAGGGCGAAAGTGGCATCTTTTGTACACAATATTGGGGCAGATGTGGGTGTTTCGCACCCAACTGGGTTGCAAACCCTTTTCTTTCTCAGAAAAACATTCAAGAGTTGCAAAAAGACAAAGAAGAATGACGATTACAAATTGAAAACACAGGAGGAAATAGCTCAAAAATACAAGAATATGTCATGGTTCCAATACTTCCAATTAAAAGAACTATATAATATAGACAAGAAGATCGGGTTTAATGAAAAGGAGACTTTATGGGGAAAAGTGATGAATTCAGAAAAGAAAATAGTTACAAGGATCTACAATAAATTATTGGAGTGGGCCACAGAGACAGAGTTAGTCAAAAATTGCATGACGAAGTGGGCATCCAATATTGGTAGGGCAATAAATCTGAAAAACTGGGAACTTATGTGGAACGTAAAACTAAAATACACCTATGCAACAGACCTAAAGGAAAATTGGTACAAAATGATGTACCGGTGGTACATAATGCCACAAAAATTAGGGATAATGTATAAAAGCTCACAAACTAAATGTTGGAAGTGTGAGGAACGTGAAGGGACGTTCTATCATGCACGGTGGACTTGCAAAAAAGCGGTAAATTATTGGAAAATGGTCCACGCAACTTGTTAGCAAATTATCAAAGTCAAAATACAACTAAAATCTGAATATTTTTTTATTAAGTATGATTGAGGAAGAAGAGCAATGGGATAGAAACCAAGATATTCTATTTGTCTATTTAACTACGGCGGCGAGAATGGTATTTCCCAAAATATGGAAACAAGGAGAAATCCCAACTAAAGAGGACTGGTTAGATAAAGTAACTGAAATTATGGATATGGATAGGTTAACATATTTATTGGGGAAAAAACAGGAAGATTTATAAAAATGACGGACTGGAGACCTTTTATAGAATACTAGCTGTGCCTGGCCACGCATTGCTGTGGCGAAGTATGGAGGTATGGGAAATAAAGTATTGAGGAATTGGTGGTAGTTAAGGTCAAGGGTAAAGGTTTTCCTCCAACATTAAGTCCATTATAAATGGGTTATATAGCTGTGTGGAAGGGCCTAGAGTCTACACTGCCATATAATCCAGTTAAAATCAGATAATCTGTATTTTATAGACAGTGTGGAAGAAGCCTAAGTGAAGCCTAACTCTGCCTATCCCCTGGGCTGAGTGGGTTGCTAGGAGACCAAGTGGGCGGAGCTTAGCCTTCTAACTGGCACCATTTGGATAAAAACAATTATTCCTCTCTCTCTAATTAGGACTTTATTTATCTTTTCTTTTTGTTGTATGAACGTTGAGGCATGGATGAGGGGTTGTGCTGCCAAGTTTAGTGTTTCTGGGATGTGTAGTTTTGTTGTTTTGTCCTAGGCCGAAATTTCATTACCCTTATATATATATAGATATCCAAAGATAAAGATTAAGGAAGGAAATAAACTAGGAATAAGCAGGAAGGAAAAGAAAAGCAAGTCCTAGACTAAAGGATAAAGAAGGGGAAAGAAGGAACAGACAAGAATAGTATAAAAAATAGATTCGATCAACTCTTAATGGACTGCAAAGACGAAGATTGGAAGTACAATTTCCCTCCCCCACTTTCCTGGGATCATTCCTCCTCCCCTTGAATCTTATTAGGTTTTTTTAGGGGTTTTTTTTCTTCCTCTATCTCCCTATTTCTTTCCCTGACACATATTATCCTCTCCCTTTCCCTTGGATTTTATCCTTCACTGTTAAACTTTAATAAAAAATATTTTTTTTTAAAAAAAGGGTTACAAAAAGACTGACAGCAATTGAGAAGAACATTAGCAGCTCCAAAGGGAGTTTCACATTTCAAACTAAGAGTTTTCAAGAGAGTGTATGTCTTTTGGGCAACTACAACTGCAATTTCAACTTTAAAAAAACAACCATCCTCTGCTAACCAGATATATTTTTGTAGTGGCATGTCTTTGTCCTTGGCAGTTCAAAGACATGGTTCTTCAGTTTAACAGCTGAGTTACCTATGTGCCATTACATGAATGCTTACGGATATCACTTGTTCAAAGGGTTGACTCTGGCAAAGTCATGCTTTTCTTGACTAGTGATTTCCAAAAGGTGGTCTCCACGTGTTTCACATTTGCCAAACAGATATGACACCATTTTTCCTTTTCAATAAGGTTATGATTGCCATTTATTTCCAAAAGGATATGTGCCCAGAGACTGGGTGCAGTTATTTCCAATACAGCAAAATTGTGGGGAACTGGGAAAGGGGGGGGGGGGGAGTCTGACAAAAGCTCAGCAGAAAGGCCCTGTCCCTTACTTTCGCCCTGCCTTTACCTTCTTCTGCGCCAGGTCACAATCCAGCTCCTCCTCTTCGTCCTCTGAACTGAGGGCAGCACCTTTGGGGGGCACCTCGGCTTTTCCCACAGATGTATTGTAATAGGCTGAGCAGGAGGGGCTGCTGGGGGTCCCCCTAAAATCCAGGGGGGCAGGTTGAGGCAGCTGTCTGTAGCAAGAAAGAAGAAAAGGGGAGAGAATGGCATGGGGCCTTCCAGATCCACAGGCCACAGATACACAATTTCAGCCATCAAGCCCTTTGTTATTACCGTATATACTCAAAGATAAGCCAAGTTTTTCAGCCCTTATTTATGAGCTGAAAAAGCGTCCCTGTGATCTATTTCTCTCTCCTCCCTTATCAGTGTGTTTACTTTTGCAAAGCCTCCCTCGCTCTTAATCAAGGGAATGTTTTGAAAAGAGAAAGACACCCTTGCAAGTCAGGAAGAAGAAAAATATATATTCATTAATCTTATGAAAAGATTTCCCCCTGAAATATTTGTTAAACTCTCCTACATATATATAGATATTAACCCCTTGCAAGCTTTTGTCATCTCTATGTACCTTTATATGTGTGTCTATCTATCTATCTATCTATCTATCTATCTATCTATCTATCTATCTATCTATCTATCTATCTATCTACATTAACTTTATATATGAATTTCCCCTCATATGTTTGCAGGTCTTTGCAAATCCTTTATACATATAGATCCATGTACCTGTGTATCTGTAGCCATACATATACATTATTTTTAGATATGAATTTACCCTCATATGTTTGCAAGTCTCTGCAAATATCTATATAAAGAGAGATGTCTGGATAGATACAGTAGAGTCTCGCTTATCCAACACTCACTTATCCAACGTTCTGGATTATTCAACACATTTTGTAGTCAATGTTTTCAATACATTGTGATATTTTGGTGCTAAATTTGTAAATAGAGTAATTACTACATAGCATTATTGCGTATTGAACTACTTTTTCTGTCAAATTTGTTGTATAGCATGATGTTTTGGTGCTTAATTTGTAAAATCATAACCTAATTTGATGTTTAATAGGCTTTTCCTTAATCCCTCCTTATTATCCAACATATTCGCTTATCCAACGTTCTGCCAGCCCGTTTATGTTGGATAAGTGAGACTCTACTGTATGAATATATTCTTACCTATCTATATATAGGGCTTGCAAATATTACAGGGGGGAAATTAACACACAAATATATATAGACATGTCTAGATATATATATATATATATATATATATATATATATATATATATATATAGGGCTTGCAATTATTGTAGGGGAAGAGGGGATTTGCAAACGTTTCAGGGGAAAATGCATATGTGAAATTAGTATCTATAATTATAGATCTATATCTAGCTCTGCATTGTTTATATAGGCATTGAATGTTTGCCTATTACTATGTTGGCAGCTGTCCTGAGTCCCTATGGGGAGATAGGGTGGGATCCAAATGAAGTTTTTATTATTATTATTATTATTATTATTAGGTTATTGTTAATACCATATTGTTTTTATTGCCCCTACTTTTTCACTTATAGAGCTAGTTTATTGTTTTTCTTTGAAATACGGTAAATATTCAAAAACATTTAACCTACTGATGCCTCGATTAATGAAATTTTATTGGTATCTATTTTTATTTTGAAATTTACCCATAGCTGCTGCATTTCCCACCCTCGGCTTATACTCGAGTCAATAAATTATCCCAGTTTTGTGTGGTAAAATTAGCTGCCTTGGCTTATATTCGGGTCAGCTTATATTCGAGTATATACGGTATATGGACACAATGACCAAATGTGTGCACAATCCCTACCCCCTCCCCCTCAAAGTCTGGCTCAGAAATCTCCTTATGTTTTTGTACTTCGAAAGCGTAAATGTTTGAAAGCAGAGGACAAGTGGACGGCATGTTTTCCTTTGTGAGCTACAGCCTTGTTGCATAAAAGATTCACGGCAAAAAGATGTTTCTTGTGTTTGACACGGATGCAGCTGATAAATATTAAAATACATGTGTTGCATGGAGTGCACCCAATAAATGTGTAACAACCTTTTAGAAGGAAAACATCCAGAGAGCATCATGGGAATCTTTTCTGCTCACGACAGAAAGGACTGAATCAGAGTCAGCGCTTGGGAAGAGAATGGCTTTCTCGGCTTGCAATGGTCATGGCAGTTGGGGCTTTTGGGAGTTGCAGCCCATCAAGATCTGGAAACTACTGTGCCAGAGGACATGTCTTGTGTTTAAAGTGATTCTAATTTAGTGTGATATCTATCTATCTATCTATCTATCTATCTATCTATCTATCTATCTATCTATCTATCTATCATTATATACATTTATATAAATAAAATTTATATAATTTTAATATATATTAAATAAATACATAAAATAAATTTATAAATTAAATTAATGTTTAGGTTGCTGTGAGTTTTCCGGGTGGCATGGCTATGTTCCAGAAGCATTCTCTCCTGATGTTTCGCCCACATCTATGGCAGGCATCCTCAGAGGTTGTGAGGTCTGTTAGAAACAAGTGGGGTTTATTTATCTGTGGAATAATGTCCTGGGTGGGAGAAAGAACTATTGTCTGCCTGAGGCAGGTGTGAATGTTGCAATTGGCCACCTTGATTCGCACTGAATAGCCTTGCAGCTTCAAAGCCTGGCTGCTTCCTGCTTGGGAGAATCCTTTGTTTTATTCATCTGTTTCATTAACTAATAATTTAATAATCATCTTGATAGTAATAATAATAATAATAATAATAATAATAATAATAATACAGTAGAGTCTCACTTATCCAAGCCTCGCTTATCCAAGCTTCTGGATAATCCAAGCCATTTTTGTAGTCAATGTTTTCAATATATCATGATATTTTGGTGCTAAATTCGTAAATACAGTAATTACTACATAGCATTAATGTGTAATGAACAACTTTTTCTGTCAATTTTGTTGTATAACATGATGTTTTGGTGCTTAATTTGTAAAATCATAACCTATTTTGATGTTTAATAGGCTTTTTCTTAATCTCTCCTTATTATCCAAGATGTTTGCTTATCCAAGCTTCTGCTTGGATAAGTGAGACTCTACTGTAATAATAAAATAATAATAATACCCCTTTTCCTCATTATTTACAACACAGCTCCAGAAATTTATTTATTAGCTAGTCTCTCTTTCCAAAGCGGCTACATATTTTCGCCAACTACACACATGTATTTTAAATAGGGTTCATTTTTAAATAATGTTTGGTTTAATAATTCTATTTTAATGTTTGTGTTGTATACTGCATTGTTTTTAGCAAAGTTCGTGGCTTGGAGTCTCTGTTAAGACAAAAAGTGGCATATACTATATATCCTCAAGCATAAGTTGAGTTTTTCAGCCTCTTTTAAGGGCTGAAAAAGCCCCCCTTGGTTTATACTCGAGTGAGGGTCCTGGCTGGCTTATATTCGAGTCGGCTTATACTCGAGTATATATGGTAAATGTAATAAAACTAATAACACTATGTAACAAAATTTGAAAAATAAAACCTGCTCCTGGTTTGGAAGTATTATTCCCTGTTTAATTGTGTGGTCCTTATTTTGAAAGTAGTTGTTCTACTCCAGTAACTTTGTTTTTACGGCTGCCACAAACTAGGTTGGATGGGTTGAGACTCTATGAGAGACTCATTGAAAAACTAGAGCAAAATGTGCTGCAGGATGTCCCTCCCACAGAAACAAAGTTTTTGCAATTTAATAAACTTTTCCCATGTTTTTATGATAGAACCAATTAGGAAATAACATTTTTAACCCAGGAACCAAAGAAGTGTTACATAGTGTAATCCTCCCAACAGTCCTGCAAGATAGGCCCAAACAATAGACAGAGAAGGCCTAATTGTCCCACTCATTTACCAACAGAATAGCAGCATCACCACTGCCCAGAGCACTTGCCTACCTCTCAGTGGGGGCTTGGCCCCTGTCCTGGGCTGACCAGTCTCTCCTGGTCCAGGCGGAGCCATCTCCAGCGGAGAATAGGTCCTCCATGACTTCAGCTGCCGTCATTTTGCCCAAGGAGGGGCCCAGCACCCCGGCCAAGGAGCGGTCCCTCCCGGCTACGTCCCGCATCAGCTCCTGCGAATCCAGGCGAGACGTGGTAGGCCCCGGACCCCTGACTGTGCCGCAGGGGAGGGCCCCTATTGCGGCCCCTGACTGCGCCGGATGGTGCTCCTTGGGGGCTGCAGGAAAAAGGGAGGAGGGAGGGACCACAAGGTAGAGCACTCAATAATAATAATAATAATAATAATAATAATAATAATAATAATAATAATAATAAATCAGCTGATGACCCAAACTGCAGACTGTGCAAGGAAACCGACGAAACCATTGATCATATCATCAGCTGCTGTAAGAAAATTGCACAGACAGACTACAAACTGAGTCACAACTATGTGGCCCAAATGATTCATTGGAACTTATGCCTCAAGTACCACCTCCCAGCAGCAAAGAACTGGTGGGATCACAAACCTGCAAAAGTATTGGAAAATGAGCACACAAAGATACTGTGGGACTTCCGAATCCAGACTGACAAAGTTCTGGAACACAACACACCAGACATCACAGTTGTGGAAAAGAAAAAGGTTTGGATCATTGATGTCACCATCCCAGGTGACAGTCGCATTGACGAAAAACAACAGGAAAAACTCAGCCGCTATCAGGACCTCAAGATTGAACTTCAAAGACTCTGGCAGAAACCAGTGCAGGTGGTCCCGGTGGTGATTGGCACATTGGGTGCCAAAACATCTCAGCCGGCATTTGGAAACAATAGACATTGACAAAATTACGATCTGCCAACTGCAAAAGGCCACCCGGCTGGGATCTGCATGCATCATTCGAAAATACATCACACAGTCTTAGACACTTGGGAAGTATTTGACTTGTGATTCTGTGATATGAAATCCAGCCTATCTATCTTGTTTGCTGTGTCATACAAAAAATAATAACTTTATTTTTATATCTCTCTCCCATCTCCCCAGGGGTGACTCGGGGCGGCTCACATGGGGACAAGCGCAGTTTCAATATACAAAAAATACAGCATAATTAAACCAATGTAAAACAGGTAAAATAGTAGAAACATACAAACCAGCATAAAACTTCAACAACAAAACATTAGAACAGGGGTCCCCAAACTAAGGCCCGGGGGCCGGATGCGGCCCATCGAAGCCATTTATCCGGCCCCCACAGCAGAAGGGCAGAAGCGGGTTGGGCTGAATGACCCAAGGGGTCTCTTCTTCTCTTACAACCATTATTATTATTATTATTATTATTATTATTATTATTATTATTATTATTATTATTATTATCATTGAGGCTGGGTGGCCATCTGTCAGAGATGGCTGGGTGGCCATCTGTCAGAGGCTGGGCTGTGGTGCAGGCTGGTTAGCAGCCAACTGCAACAAATCACTCTGACCAAGAGGTCATGAGTTCGAGGCCCGCCTGTGCCTGCGTCTCTGTTCTATGTAATGGCATTGAATGTTTGCCTTTATGTATGCAATGTGATCCGCCGCGAGTCCCCTTCAAGGTGAGAAGGGCAGAATATAAATGCTGTAAAATAAATAAATAAATAATACTTTACTTGTGCTTTTGGTGCACAGAGGCAGAAGGGGGTTGGACTAAATGGCCCCAGGGGTCTCTTCCAACCCTCTTTATTGTTGTTGTTGTTGTTGTTGTTCTTGTTGTTATTAACATTGAGGCTGGGTGGCCATCTGTCAGGGGTGCTTTGCTTGTGCTTTCGGTGCACAAAGGCAGAAGGGAATTGGACTCAATGGCCCAAAGGGTCTCTTCCAACCCTCTTTTTATTATTGTTGTTGTTATTATTATTGTTATTATTATTATTAATGATTATTGCTTGGTGGCCAACTATAGTCCGGCCCTCCAACGGTCCAAAGGATTGTGAACTGGCCCCCTGTTTAAAAAGTTTGGGGACCCCTGCATTAGAACATTAGAGTCTGAACATAATATACAAACTGTAAGACAAAATTCAGCAGACTCTACAAGAGGGAATTAAGGATCTCATTACAGAGTTTATATATATTATATTTAAGTTTGCCATATTTGATTAAATGATCGTCACACACACGCCCCTTTTTGGGAAGGGAAGGAAAAGAAATTAGGGAACGGAAGGGAAAGAAAGTGAAGTAGGTTAGGGAAAGGGCAAGGAGGGAAGGGAAGGGGAAGGGCATGGGCTCAAGTGAAGTGAGCCTTGAAGCTAAAGGGCAGGCATGGGAAAACTTCGGCCCTCCAGGTGTTTTGGACTTCAACTCCCACAATTCCTAACAGCCGGTAGGCTGTTAGGAATTGTGAGAGTTGGAGTCCAAAACACCTGGAGGGCCGAAGTTTGCCCATGCCTGCTATAGGGGCTTCATTTGGCTACCGGCTGTTTTTCCCTGCACAATAGTCGCAACTCCCTTTTTTGACAAAAAAGGGGTGTGAAATAAGTGTGTCTATTTCACAGTATGTGTTATTAAAATACAGTATGATCCCCGAACCCACAGGTCAGGAACCGTAGCTGTGGTTTCACTGAACCCCTGCTGACAAAATACACCCTCTCTAGCAAATGTGAGTAGATCAATAGGTCTGGTGGGAAGGTAACGGCGCTCCATGCAGTCATGCCGGCCACATGACCTTGGAGGTGTCTATGGTCAACGCCAGCTCTTCAGCTCTTCCAACCCCAAGAGTCGGTCACGGCTGGACTTAACATCAGGGGAAAACCTTTACCTTTACCTAGGAACTTTCTAGGTCCTCCAGAAAATTCTACAGCATGCTTCCACAGATACATGTTGGAGGACCTAGAACAGGGGTCCCCAAACTAAGGCCCGGGGGCCAGATGCGGCCCATCAAAGCCATTTATCCGGCCCCTACAGCACAAGGGCAGAAAGGGGTTGGGCTAAATGACCCAAGGGGTCTCTTCTTCTCTTACAACCATTATTATTATTATTATTATTATTATTATTATTATTATTATTATTATTATTATTAACATTGAGGCTGGGTGGCCATCTGTCAGGGATGCTTTGCTTGTGCTTTTGGTGCACAAAGGCAAAAGGGGGTTGGGCTAAATGGCACAAAGGGTCTCTTCTAACCCTCTTTATTATTATTATTATTATTATTATTAACATTGATTATGGGTAGCCATCTGTCAGGGGTGCTTTGTTTGTGCTTTCGGTGCACAAAGGCAGAGGGGGATTGGACTCAATGGCCCAAAGGGTCTCTTCCAACCCTCTTTTTATTATTATTATTGTTGTTGTTGTTGTTATTATTATTATATATTACTCGGTGGCCACCTATAGTTCGGCCCTCCAACGGTCCGAAGGATCGTGAACTGGCCCCCCGTTTAAAAAGTTTGGGGACCACTGACCTAGAATATTCCTGCAGAGGATAATGTTTTATGTCTACCAGAGCAACTAATTGGAAAGTTCCAGCATAGGTCATGCCTTTTAATTAAATTTGCTATCATATGGGGCTCATACTGTATTTCAACAGCAATTGTTTGATGGCTTTTAAGCGTTTGTGGCATTAATTGTTACTTTCACATTGAGAGTTGCTTTAGAAAACAATAGGATGGATAGGTGGATGGATGGACAGATAAATAGTCGAACAGACAGAGAGAGAGAGAGGCAAAGAGATGGAGGCTCCAGGCCTCGCAAGGAGACAGCCAAACTCACAGGGAATCCTGGGGAGGCTGCCTGGGGAAGCTGGCTCCATGGTTCTATGGACAATGAGTCCGCTCTGCCCGTTTTCCCAGGCTGACTCTGGGGTGGCTTCTTCCTCCAAGGAGCTAGATGGCCTTTGAAGCAGAAAAATAACAAGGCTCAGGTACAGGTAGAAACATCATTTTTTTTCAAAAGGTGAGTCTTTCCCACCCTTTTTCCAGATGTTTCTAAAAAGCCCCGACTTATCTCACTTTCTCCTTTGCCCTCAGCTTACTTCCACTGCTGTCAATTGAATTCAAGATGCAAAAGTACCTTGTGCTCAATGAACTCAACTAAGGATACAATAATACAGTAGAGTCTCACTTATCCAACACTCGCTTATCCAACGTTCTGGATTATCCAAGGCATTTTTGTAGTCAATGTTTTCAATACATCATGATATTTTGGTGCTAAATTCGTAAATACAGTAATTACTACATAGCATTACTGTGTATTGAACTACTTTTTCTGTCAAATTTGTTGTATAACATGATGTTTTGGTGCTTAATTTGTAAAATCATAACTTAGTTTGATGTTTAATAGGCTTTTCCTTAATCTCTCCTTATTATCCAACATATTTGCTTATCCAACATTCTGCCGGCCCATTTACGTTGGATAAGCGAGACTCTACTGTAATTATTAAATAAAATAATAATAATAATAATAATAACTTCAAAGACTCTGGCAGAAACCAGTACAGGTGGCCCCAGTGGTGATGGGCACATTGGGTGCCGTGGCAAAAGATCTCAGCCAGCATTTGGAAACAATAGGCATTGACAAAATTACAATCTGCCAACTGCAAAAGGCCACCCTACTGGGATATGCGCGCATCATCCGAAAATACATCACACAGTCCTAAACGCTTGGGAAGTGTTCGACTTGTGATTTTGTGATACGAAATCCAGCATATCTATCTTGTTTGCTGTGTCATAAAATAATAATAATAATAATAATAATAATAATAATAATAATAATAATAATACAGTAGAGTCTCACTTATCCAACATAAACGGGCTGGCAGAATGTTGGATAAGCGAATATGTTGGATAATAAGGAGGGATTAAGGAAAAGCCTATTAAACCTCAAATTAGGTCATGATTTTACAAATTAAGCACCAAAACATGATGTTTAACAACAAATTTGACAGAAAACGTAGTTCAATGCTCAGTAATGCTATGTAGTAATAACTGTATTTACTAATTTAGCACCAAAATATCACGATGTATTGAAAACATTGACTACAAAAATACGTTGGATAACCCAGAATGTTGGATAAGCGAGTGTTGGATAAGTGAGACTCTACTGTAACAATATAATCTTGCCCATCTTGTGGGATTCAGGAAGCATCTACACTGCAAGAGTAATGCAGTTTGACTCCACTTCAACTGCCTTGGCTCAATGCTATGGAACCTGGGAGAGGTAGTTTGGTGAGACACCAGCACTCTTGGCTGGAGAAGGTGAAAGACCGTGCAACTCTTCACTAGTAGATTTAGCCACGGCAATGAAAGTGGTGGTAAATGACAGTGCAGATGCAGCCACAAGCCAACGCAAATGGTGGCAGTCTCTCCTCGCTTCCGTGTTCTGCATCAGTGATGCCATTTGCCAACTCAGATGTGTTCGTTTCCCATATTGAACAGATGGGCAAAGGCTCCTTACCGGGAGGATGTGCTCCTGTCACTGGGGTCCGGTGTGGGCCACTCGGGGCTCTGGCACGGAGAGCGGTGGCAGTAGTAGCGGAGGCTGCCTGGCTCCGTGGGGGTCCTGGGGGGCGAGGAGGAGGAGGCGGCTTGATGGGAGGGGCTGGCACAGGAGGAGGAGGGGCTCTGCCCCCGGGGCCCTTCGTCCCTGAGCTGTTCCAAGGGAAGGCTCTGCGACCGTTTCCGGGCCAACTCCAGGGGGGATTCGGTGCCAACTCTGGTGGGTTGCAGCTGGCATCGAGTGCGGTACTTCTCCCAGTTGGGTGGCGGGGGCCGCGGAGGGGGTGGGCCCCTCCTTTGGGCCCCGCAAGGCGGTTCCAGAGGGGCCTCCTCTACCTTGGCCAGGTGGGCTTCCCGGCCATCCCTGCCACTGGGCAGCTCCACACCAAGGTGGCTCTCCGAGTAGGCCCTTCCGCGGACCGGGCCCCGGTGGGGCTCCTCCAGGCCCATGGCCTCTCGCCCTGGCCCTTCACGGTCCCAGGAGGAAGAGGAAGAGGAGGAAGTGCGGCAGAAGGAGGGCGGATGTTCGGGCTCAGGCTCCTCGAAGCAGGTCCAGAAGGGGCTGGTCCTGGCAAAGCCCATCTGGTGCTGGGGTAGCTCACTGGAAAAGACAGAACCACAAAATCCTAGAGTTGGAAAAGACCCAGAGGGACCATCCAGTCAATGCCCTTTCGGACAAGCAGGAGGACACAATCAAAGCCCTTTTGACAGACAGTCATCCAGCCTCTCCTTAAAATCCTCCAGAGAAGAAAAAAAGAATCACAGAATCCTAGAGTTAGAAAGGACCTCAAGGAGCCATCCAGTCCAAGCCATGTAGGAAGACACAATCAAAGATCTCCCGACAGATGGCCACCCAGCCTCTGCTTAGAATCCTCCAGAGAAGAAAGGAAGAAGCACAGAATCCTAGAATTAGAAAGGATCTCAAGGAGCCATCTAGTCCAAACCATGTAGGAAGACACAATCAAAGATCTCCCGACAGATGGCCACCCAGCCTCTGCTTAGAATCCTCCAGAGAAGAAAGGAAGAAGCACAGAATCCTAGAATTAGAAAGGACCTCAAGAAGCATTCCAGTCCAAGCCATGTAGAAAGACACAATCAAAGATCTCCTGACAGATGGCCATCCAGCCTCTGCTTAAAATCCTCCAGAGAAGAAAGGAAGAAGCACAGAATCCTCAAATTAGAAAGGACCTCAAGGAGCCATCCAGTCCAAGCCATGTAGGAAGACACAATCAAAGATCTCCCAATAGATGGCCATCCAGCCTCTGCTTAAAATCCTCCACAAATACATAGATAATTTCCTAGAATTAGAAGGGACCACAGAAGGCCAAGCTCCTTCTGCCAGGTAGGAAGACATCACCCAAGCCTTCCTGACAGATGGATATCCAGTCTTTGCTTATAAACCTCTAGAAAATTAGTCTGGACAAAGGAGAGGCACAAAGGCCAAAAAGATGCCAACAGGAGAGGCATAAATGAGGCTCTACACCAGACCCTCTAGCTCCCTTGCCAAAACCCATTGCCATCACCATAGACTCCTTGCCAGGGAGAAAGGAGCATTGAGCCTGACTCAGAGTATGTGGGCATTGAAGCAAGGGCTGCCAAGTCAGATGTTGGCTCCTTCACGCAGAAATTTCATTCTCTCTCTTGCTGCCTTTTCTCTCTTTCCTCCAAGAAAGAGGCTGTTTAAAAGGGCAACGAACAGCTCAGCCACTATATTTATCCCCTTTGCTAAAGGGAAGGGGCCAGTTGACAACCCACTTGGGCAGTGCCACGGAGAGACTGTGGGCAGGTGTCTGGGGAGAAGAATCCGGAGGCCTGGACTTCCTGGCGTGGGAGGCCATGATGCAGCGCTTCCGTCTCCGGAGCGTCCGTCCAACAAGGGCACCTTAAAAGGTCAAATGCACAGCATTGTGGGCGCTCTGGACTACAGGCCTCACCTGCAGCACAATGTGCAGGAGGAAGAAGCCAGAAAAGGAATACAATTGCCCTCTGGAGTCCCTTTGTTCAAAATAATGAGTGAATAATAAGTGGACCACAAGGTAAACATGAGCCAACAATGTGATGCAGCTAAAAAAGCCAATGGGATTCTGTCCTGCATCAATAGGGGAATAGCGTCTAGATCCAGGGAAGTCATGCTCCCCCTCTATTCTGCCTTGGTCAGACCACACCTGGAATACTGCGTCCAATTCTGGGCACCGCAGTTGAAGGGAGATGTTGACAAGCTGGAAAGCGTCCAAAGGAGGGCAACTAAAATGATTAAGGGTCTGGAGAACAAGCCCTATGAGGAGCGGCTTAAAGAGCTGGGCATTTTTAGCCTGCAGAAGAGAAGGCTGAGAGGAGACATGATGAGAGCCATGTACAAATACGTGAAGGGAAGTCATAAGGAGGAGGGAGAAAGCTTGTTTTCTGCTGCCCTGCAGACTAGGACGCGGAACAATGGCTTCAAACTACAGGAAAGGAGATTCCACCTGAACATCAGGAAGAACTTCCTCACAGTGAGGGCTGTTCGACAGTGGAACTCTCTCCCCCAGACTGTGGTGGAGGCTCCTTCTTTGGAGGCTTTTAAGCAGAGGCTGGATGGCCATCTGTCGGGGGTGCTTTGAATGCGATTTCCTGCTTCTTAGCAGGGGGTTGGACTGGATGGCCCATGAGGTCTCTTCCAACTCGACTATTCTATGATTCTATGATTCTATAATGAATTGCCTTCATGCTGAGAGAGGATTGTCTGCCTGCCCATGCAGTCAAAGAAGTGGCCAAAGATTGGGAAAGGTGCACTTTTTGGACCACAGCTCCCAGAATCCCCCATCTTGTGGCCTTCCCTCCTGATGCCCCAAAGGACCCACGTCCAGCATTTCCTCCCTTTCCTCCATTCTGCTGCTTTTACCTCATTGACTGGCTGGTCTTCCTGTTTATCGCAGGGGGCTCCCACTCGTCTGCAGGAAATTCCTGGCAAAAAGAATCAGAGAGTGAGAACTGGGGACCGACACAAACATCAGAAGGGCTCTGGCAGAGGATGAAAGGAGCCCATCCAGGACGCTTTTCCATCCAAAGGGAAATTGCCCCCAAAAGTCATCTTCCCAAGCTCCGATTGTGCTGCGCTTTCGGTTTCCTTCCCCACTTTGCTGCCATTTCTCAGGATTTGTTTTTATCCACAAAATCCTGTTTTGTATCAAGTCAATAGCTTTGTTGACAGTGCTGGACAGACTGCTATATTGTACATGTACATATAACACTCTTAGAGGAATACTACTGTGTGGGCAAAATTTCCAGAAAAATATAAATACGGCAGGACATTGTTATCTAAACAATCTCCCAATAAAAACAGCATCCAGTATAGACTCATAACAACAACATCATCACCAGCAACAAAGCTCAGCACATAGAGGACTCAACCAAAGAGGACCCAAGGTTACAAAGCAGGTGTCTCCACCCCACAAAAGCCTTTGGACTGCAATTCCCACCATATCAAAGCCGACTGTGGCTGATGGGATGCAGCCCAGCAAGATCCAGAAGGCCTCAGGGTCTGCTGTAAATAATCCAAGCCTTGCTTTGTGTTATGTTATATCTGCAATTCAGCTAACCTATGCTTAGAAGCATCCCAAGGGCATGCTTAAAAAGCATAAAAGCATGAATTGGTCTGGCATCATTCAGGTCTATTACTTTTTTCTGGCACGGAGAGAGAATGCCACTCCATAGACATGTCCTTTATATCCTTTCATAGCCAGTTCACTATGGAATGTGCCTAGCACCCCTTTTGCAGGCCCGAAGCTTTCCAGGAGCATAAAAAGGTAAAGGTTTCCCCTGATGTTAAGTCCAGTCATGTCTGGGGGTTGGTGCTCATCTCCATTTCTAAGCCGAAGAGCCGGCATTGTCCATAGACACCTCCAAGGTCATGTGGCCTGCATGACTGCATGGAGCACTGTTACCTTCCCGCCAGAGCAGTACCTATTGATATACTCACATTGGCATGTTTTCGAACTGCTAGGTTGGCAGAAGCTGGAGCAACAGCGGGCGCTCACTCCGCTCCCGGGATTTGAACCTGGGACTTTTTGGTCTGCAAGTTCAGCAGCTCAGTGGTTTAACACACTTCGCCACCGGGGCTCCAGGAGCATACTGCTCATTTAATTCCCATTTAATTTCTCACCCATCCACTCACCATGGGAAAAGCCTTCCTCCCGAGCCAGAGACCCCCTCTTTCTTCCAGGCGCTGGTGCGGAGTCGGGCAGCAGCAGTCTGGGCAACGAGTCCAGGCGAGGGGGTGGCAGCGGTGAGCGCAGTGGCCGGGGGGTGCCGGCGGGTTCCTGTGGTGCATTGGGGGGCACCGCTGATCCCCGTAGCAGAAGGGGCAGGCCTCCCGGGGGGCGCATGCAAAAGGCAGCGGCTGCCAGCACTCCCAGTCTGGCCGGCGTCGGGGCAGAGGCTGGTAGAACTCCTGGTAGGTGGGCTCTGATGGGTAGGAATGGTCCATGGAGTGGCGTCGCCGCTGCTGCTGCTGCCCAATATGGTCACAGCTCACTGGTTGGAAGGCACTGCTCCGTTCCTCCTCCCGCCTGGAGGGAGGCACTCCCCCAAACCTGGAATAGGTGGGAGAGAGGGGCTTGCTGCTTTCCTCAAAGAACCTCCTCCGGTCGGCAAATGGCAAGAGGCCTGACTCTTCTGAGTGCCGGGATGGAGACTCTGGCTCAGGCGGCTGCGGACTACCATTGTGCGGCTGTAGTTTGTGCTCCGGGGACCAGCGCCAGCGCCCCCCGCGCCCAGGAACTGGAGGCAGAGGGGATTTGGGAGGCCTCTCAGGCCCTGGGGCTCTCAACCTGGACTCTGGGCCAGGGCTGCGGTAAGCCCCATCTCCTCCGAAGACGCTCAGCTCTGAGCTCCAGCGCTTGATGCTTGGTCCTGAGCGGTGAGGCCTGCTCTCTGCCAAGGAGGGAGGGGGCGGAGGAGGCAGAGGCGAAGGGGCCGCAGGGGGAGGGGAAGGAGGAGACCAGGAGGGGGGCTCCAAGCCAGAGGGGCTCTTTGGGGGCTCCTCAGCCTCCTCCACTGCCTCTTCCCCAAACAAGAGGGCGGCTGAGCCCTTGGACTTTTGCAGCTGGGCCTTCCGCCACTGGATCTCATTCCGCAGGTTGGTAGCAAAGCGGTCGCTCCGCCGGCGCATCTGGGCAGAGCGGTGTGGGGCTGAGCCCCCCTTCTTGGCAGCTGGATGGCTCCTTCCTGCATCTCGGACACCTTCGGTCAATGCATTCATGCCAACGGGGGCAACAGAGGGGTCCCCACTTCCTGGCAGTTGCTGGTGCTGCACAGACAAGGAGGGGGGCAACTCAACAGAGGCACTCCTGGGTCTTTCAAGGGGACTCTTGGTGCCTCCCTTTGTGCCCAAGCGAGGGGCTGGCTCTTCTGCCTGCTCTGGGGACCTCTGCCTGTTCTGGATCTGGTTTTGCCAAGCCTTGGGACCCTTTTGTTCCATGTGGAGCGGAGACACAGTCCATTGGGGCCCCTCCTGGACATGGGACACATTCATCATCTGCAACTGGGCAGCCAGTAAATGCTCTGGGGCACTATGACGGTGGCCTGGAGGCCCCGGCCAGGAGACATCAGGACAGCGGTCCTGTCTGGCCCCATCATTCTTCCTTTCCAGATGTCGGTCTTCTGTGGGGTGGTCCCCCTCGTCCCCATCATTCAAGAGGGACTCGGCATTCGGTACTCCCTTCTCCATCACTTGATCAGTGTGGGAGCTCAGTAAGTAGTACTGTTCAGTGGCCAGAGAGTCCTTGCTGTGCCCTGTGGAGCCTGGGATCTCTTGGCCACGGACACAGAGGGAAGTGTCCGAGGTCCAGCGCCCCTTGAGGTTTGGGGGGCCTTCTGGGAGCGGGTTGCAGGCCCTCAGGCTGTCCTGCCTGATGGGGGGCTGCGGGGCGGAGGGGGCGGCTTGGGCAGAGGTCTGAGCACAGGTTACAAGACGGGGCTGGCCACCTCTGCTTCCTGCTGCCAGGTCCCCCCCTTCAACACCTGTCTGCAGGTACCGGGGGTCCGTTGGTGGTGGCTGCTTCTGCGTGGCACTCTCAGTAGAGAGTCCCTCCTCAGGGCGCAGGGCGGAGTCAGAGGCGTTGGAGCTGGCAGAGAAGGAGCTGTAGGCTGAGTCGCGCTTGTCTTGGTACATGGCCTGGTCAATGGGAGAGAGGCTGCCCTCCAAGTAGCTCTGGCCGGCCGGGCCAAGGCTTTCCATGCTCCCCAGGGAGCTGCTCCGGTCGGTGCTGCAGTGCCGGGATAGTGGGCTCCAAGGCAGAGAGAGGTCACTAAGGAACGAGGATAGACAGAGAGAGAGAGAAAAAGAAAGAGAGAAGGGGTGGCACTCAGTGAGTTGGCATCTGACATTGCATAATGTGCTGAAGCTCACTGTGTTTCTCCTATTCTAAGATGCTATCAATTGTAAGACGCACAGTAATTTCAGTGCTACCACCAACAAAAAAATACCTAAGCCATATCCATGACTCTAAAATGCACCTCATTTTTAGAAAAAAAGTGCATCTTAGAATCATAGAAATAGGGCAAACACATTATTCCCCACTTCTTACAGTTTTCCAATGGCTTGCCAAGTGCCAGTGTTTGGGAGTCACCACAGAGAAGACTCAATTCCCTTTAGTACTGTTATCGTTACCATCATCATCACCATCATTATTTGTATCCCATCAGGACTCAGGATGGCTCAATGCTGAAAAAACCCCAATGCTGTTAAATCTGAACCAAAAAATGAACATTGAATGGCCTGGACAACTGTAGCTCTTCTCACAGCTTTAAGGTGAGAATTGGGCCTTTGGAAAATCCCAGCCCACTTTCAGAAATGCCTCATACAGTAGAACTGGGCAAGCCTGGCAGGTTCAGGGGTTACTATCCTGCCTTGGGAGCCCTTCCACCCTGTTTTCCCGAAAATAAGTCATTCTCAGAAAATAAGACTTAGTGTAGGTTTTGCTGAATTGCTAAATATAAAGCCTCCCCTGAAAGTAAGCCCTAGCAAAGTTTTTGTTTGGAAGCATGCCCGCCAAACAGAACACCAGAGCATGCAGGATTGGTAAATGTATGTACCATAGATTGTTGTACATGGAAATAATGGTAGTAACAAGAAATTCTTGATAGGATTCACAATTTGGTTATGCTGGTTTGTGATAACAACTACTGTACAGTATATAATAAATGTTGGATTTTTTTGTTCAACAATAAATGTGAATTCTTCTTCATGGAAGAATAAGACATCCCCTGAAAATAAGACCTGAAAATAAGTGCATATTTGGAAGCAAAAATTAATATAAGACACTGTCTTATTTTCGGGGAAACAGGGTAGGCGATGTGCAGACAACAAGGGCCAAAAAAACTAGAAAATGAATGGCATTCCATGTAAAGTGGGACAACGAGGATGGTATATTTTAATGAGTGCTTTTGTACTCAGGGAGGGGCCAAGGAAAGATTAGTCCATGGGCCCGTGGACGCATCAAGGGCCACAAATCCGTCTTACTGTGTCCGTCTTAAAACTGTGTCCAATTTTGAAGGGAGATGTTGACAAGCTGGAAAGCGTCCAGAGGAGGGCGACTAAAATGATTAAGGGTCTGGAGAACAAGCCCTATGAGGAGCGGCTTAAAGAGCTGGGCATGTTTAGCCTGCAAAAGAGAAGGCTGAGAGGAGACATGATAGCCAAGTACAAATATGTGAGGGGAAGTCATAGGGAGGAGGGAGGGAGCTTGTTTTCTGCTGCCCTGCAGACTAGGACGCAACGGAACAGCGGCTTCAAACTACAGGAAAGGAGATTCTACCTGAACATCAGGAAGAACTTCCTCACTGTGAGAGCTGTTAGACAGTGGAACTCCCCCAGACTGTGGTGGAGGCTCCTTCTTTGGAAGCTTTTAAACAGAGGCTGGATGGCCATCTGTCGGGGGTGCTTTGAATGCGATTTCCTGCTTCTTAGCGGGGGGTTGGACTGGATGGTCCATGAGGTCTCTTCCAAATCTACTATTCTATGATTCTATGATTCTATTCCCATTTGCTGAATAATGGATTAATGGGTGGCAGGGATCACGGGAGTGGACGTCATGCCTCCTCTTCTTCTCAATTGCCCTTTTGTTCCGCAGATCACTGCTTTGCCAAGTTTTAGAGCAATTTCACTGCTGCCTGGAGCAGAAGTGGCATTGAAAGGATGGTGGATGAAGGCTTTAGCGCCAGTCCTGACGGTCTCCAAAGTAGCCCACTTTGGGTGGTGTTGAGAAGGGGGTGGATAGGGTCCCGGGCCCTGCATGCCCATTGGGCCCCTTCTGCAGCCCCGCAAGGAAAGGGCTGGCTGCTCCGGCTGCTCTGTGAGTTGGCAAAGGAGTCTGGAATCTATTAGCTCCTTTCTCCAGAGCCGCCTCCCTTCCGGAATGAGCGGACAGGAGGAGGAGGAGGAGGGAAGGCACGACCCAAACAGCAGCCAAGGAGAAAGAGCCATATTGGGGAGGGAAGGGCGGGGGAATGCCTGCCCCATGAGGCTGACCCACCTCTAAGAACTCAAGGAAGGGGAAAGGGAAGGGGGCTATGAGCAGCTAGCGGGGAGAAGCCCACAAAAGATTCAAGCGCTTGAAGAGCAACTTCATTCAAAGCAATTGAAAAGGAACCTGACAAGGAGGCTGAGAAAGTTACAGTGTTCCTCACTTATCACAGGGGTTAGGTTCCAGGACCACCCGCAATAAGTGAAAATCCACGAAGTAGGGACCCTATATTTATTTTAATATTTATACATTATTTTAGTAGTTATACACTATTTTAAGTCTCTATCAACCAATGACGATAAATTATTTACATACTGCTGCAAGAATAACTATTGCAAAAAGATGGAAAACAGAACAGATCCCGCAGTTGGAACTGGTTGGAGAAATTGGAAGAAATAAAGGACATGGACAAATTAACGTTTTATTTGAAAGCAATTAGAGGAGAATCGATCAAGAGTACAAAGTGGGAAAAATTAGACTTATACATTAAGAAAAGGACCATAATAGTAAAATGAACCGGGACATGGACATAAATATATATTATAGAAATTGTTTCCAAGTAGGGGATAGAATGGAAGTTTTCAATGTACCCCTAACCCTTCCCTGATTATTCCTGTGTGTTTTGTCCTTCCCCAATTCCCCCACTTCCCCATTTCCTTTCCCAGTTATCCCCCACTGTTAGCCTATTTGTTACTCCTGTTTTTAAATTGTGTGTATGTATGTATCATTGGATATCACTTACCCCTTTCAAAATAAAATAAAATACAATAGTCTCTATCAACCAATCGTGTGTTGATAAATTGCCTCCTTCTCCTCCCATTGCTGCTTGGGCTCCTTTTCTCTCCCTTTAGCTTCTCCTTCCTCCCTTCCTTAGGCTGTAAATTGTAATTTTTTATGATTTTATAATAGTTTTTTAGAGTTTATTGAAAAACCGCAAAACAGCGAATCCATGAAAAGTAAACTGCGAAGTAGTGAGGGAACACTGTATTTCTCTCCTATTCATTTTTCCTTTTTAAAACTTTTTTTAGTCAATTCTTGGGGCAGGGTGGGGTGGGGGGAGCTGTGAGTCTCCTTTGGCAGAGAAAAAAGCCGGTTATCAATATTAATCCCACTAAAATTAATGTGACTCCCCACAAGCTCTGTCCACGTTGGTTGACGGATTCTGTAAAATAACTCCCCAAACTTTGTAACATGTCGGCTGGGGATTCTGGAACTTGTAGTCCAAAAAAGACACTTCCCCAAGTTCTGTAACATGATGGTTGGGGGATTATGAGAGCTGGAGCTCAGAAACAGGAATTTCCCCAAAATCTGGTAGAATGCCAGGGGAGAGCTAGGGAGGCAGTTCCATCTTGTCTCCTGTGCCATAGCAACATGCTATGCTAATTTTATATACATATATAATATACAATAATTTATAAATATACAATATATTGTATGTACTTACAATATTGATAATAATATTATAATGTAACTAGCTGTGCCAGGCCATGCATTGCTGTGGCGAAGTATGGTGGTATGAGAAATAAAGTATTGAGGAGCTGGTGGTAGTTAAGGTAAAGGGTAAAGGTTTTCCCCTGACATTAAGCCCCTTTCTATGAGCCCACTTCTACACAACTGGATAAAATGCACACTGAAGTGGATTATATGGCAGTGTGGAGTCAAGATAATCCAGTTGAAATCAGATAATATAAAATTATAAATGGGTTATATAGCTGTGTGGAAGAGCCTTGAGTCTACACTGCCATATAATCCAGTTAAAATCAGATAATCTGTATTTTATAAGCAATGTGGAAGAGGCCTAAGTGAGGCCTAACTCTGCTTGTCCCCTGGCGTGAGACCAAGTGGGCGGAGCTTAGCCTTCTAACTGGCAGCAATTGGATGAAAGCAATTATTCCTCTCCCTCTAATTAGGACTTTATTTTTCTTTTCTTTTTGTTGTATGAACGTAGAGGCATGGATGAGGGGTTGTGCTGCCAAGTTTAGTGTTTCTGGGATGTGTAGTTTTGTTGTTTTGTCCTAGGCCGAAATTTCATTACTCTTTTATATACAGTAGAGTCTCACTTATCCAACACTCACTTATCCAACGTTCTGGATTATCCAACACATTTTTGTAGTCAATGTTTTCAATACATCGTGATATTTTGGTGCTAAATTCGTAAATACAGTAATTATTACATAGCATTACTGCGTATTGAACTACTTTTTCTGTCAAATTTGTTGTATAACATGATGTTTTGGTGCTTCATTTGTAAAATAATAACTTAATTTGATGTTTAATAGGCTTTTTTCTTAATCTCTCCTTATTATCCAACATATTTGCTTATCCAACATTCTGCCAGCCCGTTTATGTTGGATAAGTGAGACTCTACTGTATATAGATACAATATTATACATAATACAATATAATATTAATTATATATTATATATTAAATGTAATATTACTAATAATATTACCATAAAATTATGTAGTACAATATAGTAATTTAATTGCTTATATTGTGTTATGATAATAATATATTGTATGTACATTTGATGTGTAAGCCGCTCTGGGTCCCCTTCGGGGTGAGAAGAGCGGCATATAAATGTAGTAAATAAATAAATAAATAAATGCTGACTGGAAATGTCAGGTATTATAACGCCAAAATATGAGTCTGTCTGATCTCTGCAAGGTTCTGGGAATTACCTTTCAACATTTTTCTGCCCCTTGAGCATTTTGGAGGAGAATCCTAGGTTCAGTCCCAGGGAAATGGACCCAAGGAGATACATCTGCAGTCCATGTCCCCCTCCCCCTGCCTCATCGTCCCCCCATAGACATAAAGAGGCACTCACCTGGCGTCGCAGCCGGAGTGCCAGGAGAGGCTGAAGGCGTCGGGTGGACAGGGCATGGTGGGCGCCTCAGTCCGGCCCTCGGACAGCTTGGCCAGGTGCCATGAGTGCGGCCGGATGACGGGCACGTTCCTCCTGCAAAGGGGACATTGGGGAAACAATGGAGGGAGGGAGGAAGCCACACACCGACCTCCCACCCACTCAAGCACCCGCCACCCACAGCTCTCAGGCAGGAGTCACACAGGATGTTACTCGGTGTAACACAATTTTTGTTCCTGGGTTAGAAATGTCATTATTTCCTAATTGGTTCTTTTACACAAGAGGAGGATAACACTATGTAACAAAATTTGATTTTTTTTTTACACAGGAGCCTCCGATGGCCTAGGGGATAAAAGCCTTGTGACTTGAAGGTTGGGTTGCTGACCTGAAGGCTGCCAGGTTCGAATCCCACCTGGGGAGAGCGCGGATGAGCTCCCTCTATCAGCTCCAGCTCCATGCGGGGACATGAGAGAAGCCTCCCACAAGGATGGTAAAACATCAAAACATCCAGGTGTCCCCTGGGCAACGTCCTTGCAGACGGCCAGTTCTCTCACTCCAGAAGTAACTCCGGTTGCTCCTGACACGAAAAAAAATCCTTTTACACAGACAGCAGTGGCAACCCTGCTGGTCATCGCAAAGTCAAATGAAATCTCCTCAAGTGACCAGACTGTCAACGGCTCTCTATTGGCACCAGGAAGCAATCTGGTCCTTTGGATGGAGAAGAGGGAGAGCTCTGCCCCTCCACCCATCTTGTCAGGAGGTTCCAAAAATAGGGAAACAGATTAGACCTCTCAGTACTTCACAATCAATCCCTCTTCTCTTTCTCTCTCTGGATTCTGGGAGATGTAATATCGGAGCTCTGGCAAGGAGAAGGTGCTACGGTTCTGCCACTTTGTGGGCTGCTTCACGTCACCCCTTGGGTCTGGAGATGACCGTGACCCTTTGCCCCATAGCCATGAAGTCACCCCAGCCCCAAAGCTCAAACCATCCTGATGGAGGATTCCTCCACCCCTAGAGTTCCCTGTCAGCGTGGAGATCTTCTATGAACAAAGCTTTGAAACTCTGTGACACGGCTCCACACCACTGGCATAAACACGGGAACCATCACAGCCCCTGACCCACATGCCAAGCAGGTGAATCTTCCCCCAAATAGCGAAAACAGCCAAGGAGGGCATGGCGTGGGCATCAGGGGCCCCTTTTTCTGTCCTATGGCGCCACATTGACTAATGCCACCCCAAAAGCAAAAGCAGATTCAGGAATAGAAGGAAGGTGTGCGATGGGATTCCCTAAGAAAACTCCCTGGCAGCATCAGAGGGGCAGCAAGGAAGGCTTGACTATGGCACCGTTCGGCTGAAGGCACACACTTTTGAACAGCCCCCAAAGCACTTGGATTCAGTCAGGATTCCTCTTTGAAAAAGGAGGCAATGGTGAGGGTAAGGGAGATGGGAAATTCTGGAAATGCGGAAAACATAACTGAGATTTTATACACATGTGGTGGGGATGTAGGAAAATAAAAAGGCTTTGGCAGGAAATCAACAAAGAAATGGAGAAAATACTCCAAATTAAATTTGATTTAAAACCAGAATACTTCCTTCTAGGTATTGTAGATTTTCAGATTGATTCCAATACAGAAAAACTCTTCATATATATATGGTAACAGCTGCCAGGATATGTATAGCCAAAGTATGGAAAATGCAAGAAATCCCCACAATAGAAAAATGGATGCTGAAACTAATAGACATTAAAAATATGGATTTATTAACACAAAAAGTATCACAGAACATTTCATCAAGACAATGGACCGACTGGAACAAACTGAGACAACATTTGTCAAAGAGAAACATTGAGCTTATATGATTTATGCTCATAGGAAATCCTACGCTTCAGGTCATATAGTGCTAGTAGACTGAAGGTGAACCCGGCGAAGACTGAGATTCTGTGGCATGGCCGCTTGACTGGTCTGACCCACTTGCTACCCACCTTCGATGGTGCTGCCCTATCTCCTTCGCCCACCGTTAAGAGCCTGGGTGTCGTTTTAGATTCGCAGCTGACAATTGAAGCTCAAGTCGCTGCTGCCAGCAAACAGGCCTTTTTCCATCTACGACAAGCGAGGCAACTGGCACCCTATCTATCTGATGAGGCTCTGGCAACAGTCATCCATGCCACAGTCACATCTAGGCTGGACTATTGCAACACCCTGTATGTTGGGCTTCCGATGTCCACGACCCGAAAGCTCCGTATTGTTCAGAATGCAGCAGCCAGGCTACTCACAAGAACACCCATGAAATGCCACATAACACCAGTGCTGCAGCATCTGCATTGGCTTCCAACTGATTACCGTGGTCTATATAAGATGATAGTTCTGACCTTTAAAATTCTTTACGGCCAGGGCCCATCGTACCTTAGGGACCGTCTCTCCTTCTCTCATCATCGGAGGTCGCAACGACCATCCCAACGAGACTTACTTTATGTACCAGGTCCTAGAGAAGTGCACTTGGAAAGGACCAGGCGCAGAGCTTTTTCTATTTCTGCCCCTGCCTTATGGAATGCCTTGCCGCCCCATATGAGAGCCATGCATGAGTCAGGGCCTTTTACCCTAGCACTCAAGACCTGGCTCTTTACTAGAGCTTTTAATCTATGTTAATTTTATCAATATTTGTATGTATATATTTTTATCCTTTACAATTTTATCTTGTAAATCACCTACAGCAGGGGTCCCCAAACTAAGGCCCGGGGGCCGGATGCGGCCCATCGAAGCCATTTATCCGGCCCCCACGGCACAAGGGCAGAATGGGGTTGGGCTAAATGACCCAAGAGGTCCCTTCTTCTCTTACAACCCTTATTGTTGTTGTTGTTATTATTATTATTATTATTATTATTATTATTATTATTATTAACATTGATTCTGGGTGGCTATCTGTCAGGGATGCTTTGCTTGTGCTTATGGTGCACAGAGGCAGAAGGGGGTTGGACTAAATGGCCCAAGAGGTCTCTTCCAACCCTCTTTATTATTATTATTATTATTATTATTATTATTATTAACATTGATTCTGGGTGGTCATCTGTCAGGGGTGCTTTGCTTGTGCTTTCGGTGCACAAAGGCAAAGCGGGATTGGACTCAATGGCCCAAAGGGTCTCTTCCAACCCTCTTATTTATTATTATTATTATTATTATTATTATTATTATTATTATTATTATTATTATTATTATTATTGCTCGGTAGCCAACTATAGTCCGGCCCTCCAATGGTCCGAAGGATCGTGAACTGGCCCCCTGTTTAAAAAGTTTGGGGACCCCTGACCTAGAGCATCGTGGATGGAGGGCGATTAATAAGTAATTAAATGATGATGATGATAATGATATACGGATGCTTGCCGAAAAATATTTGATGATGGAAAGAAAGATATACAATGCAATGCAGAGGATCTGGAAGTGGAACAATGTCCATGTGGGGCTTTCTTCTTCTTTATTTCTCTATTTCCTATCCCCATCACCTCTTTCTTTTCTATCCCTCTTTACATGTTCTCCCACTTTTTATGTATACACTTAAATCATAAATAAAAGAAAGGAAAAAGGAGGCAATGGGGGCCAGCAAGGGGTCAATGGGCCTCGCAGGTTCCCCAACTCACCTGGGAGATGCCTTGGAGACAGAGAAGGGTCCAGCCCAGCAGAGCGGAGCTGCCGAGAAGAGGCAGCCCAGAGGGTCTGGGTATGACTGCAAGTCAAGATTAGGAGGGAGGCAGAGAGGGAAGGGCTCCTTGCTGGACAGAGGCTTCCTGCCCCCCCAACAATAACACCCCCCTAAGCCAGACGCCATCCTCATCCCCTCCCAGCCAGGAAGCAGTGAGGAAGTGATGGCCGGAGAGATAGTGGCCGTATCAGGACTGGGACGCCCCAAGGGAAGAGGGCTTCCTGGCTCTTGGAGAAGCAGCAGAGGCAGCACAGCCACGGCCCCCTCCTCTTTCGTCCCAGGCAGGGAGACAAAGGGCACCCCACGTTAATGGTGAGGAGGGAGCCAATTGAGGGGAAGGGGGCTCATAAGAGGGGAGACACCTCCCCCCCCCCCAAAAAAAAAAAAAAACAAGGAGCAAGAAGAAACTCCAGGCCAGAAAGGGGAATTCCTCTGCCGGAGTCTGCCTCATGCCTCCCCCAGTCCAAACACACTCACAGGAAGTGGCTGGGACAGAGCGCAGGAAGAGTGAGATCATGGCCCTCTTTCTCTGCGGTGGGGGCCACTGGATTGGGGTGAAAGGAGGAACATTGGGTGCGTGGGTGGACCAGGTAGGGGGCAAAGGCAGGCAGGAGACCCCCAGGAAAGGGGGAAATACCCAGACACACTTGTAAAAAAGCAAAGGGGCCAGATGTGTAACTCTTCTACGTCCCAGAATTATCCTTGAGGAGCTTTCTTCCTTACACTTTCTTCGGCCCAGTTCTTTTTTGGAGCCAACCCAGGATTTTATCATAGTATATTTACTGTATGTGACCTCATTTGTTTTATGGCTTGTTTTGTTGTTGATTGATTTATCTCATTGTTGTGTTTTTATATTGTCTGTCATCTGGGCTTGGCCCCATGTAAGCCACCCCAAGTCCCTTCAGAGAGATGGGGCGGGGTATAAAAATAAAATTATTATTATTATTATTATTATTATTATTATTATTATTATTATTATTATTATTATTATAGAGGCTGGGAAATGGGGGTCTCAATGCATGAGCGTTAAGTGACTGTGGACGGCAAATGAGCTGCCCCCGCCTGGTTTCCACCAAAATGTGGCCCTTGCATCAATCAGACTGGCATTTCACATTAGGATGGTTGAGCCTATATCATGGAAAGCCTGGGGGACACCTCATCCCATCTTACTTCCTATGGAATACCTGGCCCCATTTCACCCCAATATTTTTTGGCAGTTGGTGGACGCTTTCCTGCCTCAGCAAGGCCAAACGTTTCTTTATGATTTCCTCATACTTTCCTTCCAAACATCTATCCATCTCTCTCTCCATTCATTCATTCATTCATTCATTCATTCATCCGTCCATCTATCCATCCATCCATCCATCCATCCATCCATCCATCCATCCATCCATCCATCTATCTCCTAAGTCTGTCTATCTGTCTGTCTTGTTGAAGGCTTTCATGGCCGGAATCACTGGGTTGCTGTAGGTTTTCTGGGCTGTATGGCCCTGTTCCAGAAGCATTCTCTCCTGACATTTCACCCACATTTATGGCAGGCATCCTCAGAGGTTGTGAGGTCTGCTGGAAACTAGGAAAGTCAGTTTTATATAACTGTGGAATGATGTCCAGGATGGGAGAAAGAACTCTTGTCTGTTGAAGGCAGGTGTGACTGTTGCAATTAATCGCCTTGATTAGCATTAATGGCCTTGAAGCTTCAAGGCCTGACTGATTCCTGCCATGGGGAATCCTTTGTTGGGAGGTGTTAGCTGGCCCTGATTGTTTCATGTCTGGAATGTCCCTGTTTTCAGAGTGCTTTTTATATACTAGGTGAACCGAACCACCTAAACTGGGCTCTACAAGCCAATGGATACTCCACCTCAGACTTCAAAAGAACTGCAAGACCACGAACGAGCCACGAGAGTAAAGACAAGGATTCACCCAGAGGAAAAGTGTTCTTACCATACATCAAGGGAACCACTGACCACATAGGAAAGGTGATGAAGAAACACAGCCTACAAACTATCTACAGACCTACTAAGAAAATCCAACAAATGCTATGTTCAGCGAAGGACAAGACGGATATTTTCACCTCTGCAGGAGTCTACCGTATACCATGCAGCTGTGAACATGTCTACACAGAGATCACCAAATGCAGCATTGCCCAAACCCGAATCAAGGAACATGAAAGGCACTGCAGACTCACTCAACCAGAGAAGTCAGCCAGAGCAGAGCCCTTGATGAACCTACCGGGACACAGCATATTATTGGAGCACACAGAAAGGCTGGACCACTCTAGCAACCATTATGTCAGACTACACAGAGAAGCCCCTGAAATCCACAAGCATGTGGACGATTTCAACAGAAAGGAGGAAACCATGAAAATGAACAAAATATGGCTACCAGTATTAAAAAACTCTAAAATCAGGACAGTAAATAAATAACAGCACTCCATGCAGTCATGCCGGCCACATGACCTTGGAGGTGTCTACGGACAACGCTGGCTCTTTGGCTTAGAAATGGAGATGAGCACCAACCCCCAGAGTCAGACATGACTGGACTTAACGTCAGGGGAAACCTTTACCTTTACCTTAAATAAAGAACAACATTCGGAAGACAGAGGAATTCCAGACAGAAAACAACCCAGCCCAGCTAACACTTCCAAACAAAGGATTTCCCCAGGTGGGAATCAACTAGACCTTGAAGATGCAAGGCTTTTCAATTCTAATCAAGATGATTAATTGCAATACTTACACTTGCCTCCAACAGACAAGAGTTCTTTCTCCCACGCTGGACCTTCCACAGATATATAAACCTCCCTTGTCTAGTTTCCAACAGACCTCACAACCTCTGAGGATGCCTGCCATAGATGTGGGTGAAACCTCAGGAGAGAATGCTTCTGGAACATGGCCATACAGCCCGGAAAACTCACCGCAACCCACTGTCTGTGTGTTCTTGCTTTACTCATTCCCCTTCTAAGAAAGCTTTGCTTTTAACTATTAAGGGGATACAAGGCATTGCAGGGGAAGGACGCAAACACAACACTTCCACACACCTGTGGCATCACCGTCTCAGCACAAAGGGCCTGGCATTCCATGCCTCCCAGTCAGGCAAATGCAAGGCTTTGGGTGCATTCCTCAACCCGTCTGCCGGGCAGAAGGCAGACACTGCTCTCCTGGCAGCGGAGGGAGGCCTGAAGGGAAACGGAGATCCCCGTGCCAAGAGGGAAAGCCCCATGGCAACCATTGGCCACACCCAAGTTCCTGGAGCAGAGAGGGAGAGGGCAGAGGATCCGCTTGTCTGTGCCATCCTCCAGGAGGAAGGCAGGGCAGGGATATATATTCCTTCCCTTACGCCAAAGAGGCTATATTTACACATTACTCATCTGCCCAGGAAAATGCTGGATCTCTACAGCACAAAATGAGTTCCTCGTTCCAATCAGAAGAGTTCTGCCTGACCCCAAAGACGGCCGACATAAAAGACATCAGTGCCCCCCGCTTTGCAGTTTGCTGGCTGTTTGAACAGTTCTTGCTTTTCAGGATCAAACGTTCTTCCAAACAACTCAAACATTTTGTCAAATGTGTGATTTGTGGAAGGGTGGTGAGAAAAGGAAGGGTGTGACAGAGTGAAATACAAGCTGGTCCTGAGCAAAGCCAGTTTGCTTGGTTGGCAGCCAAAGTGGAGAATGGGGTGGGGGCTTCCTTTGGAAAGGGGCCTCCCCCCATTTCCCATCTGATTATTTGTCTTGGCTTCTTGCAAGCGGAGAGGCTGGCCCTGATTCCTGACACAAGGGGGCAGCAGACCCTCAAATTAGGAGCCCTGGGAAGGGATCTGGAGGAAGCGGAGGGCCCCCAAACCCCACTGAGAGGAACCCAAAAATCCTGCAGTCAGCCCAGAAGCCAAAGTGTTGAAAGGCTACAGTTGCACCTTCAGAGATGCCCCACTTCTCATGCAAACTGAGAGAAGAAAGAATAGAAGGGAAGGAGGAATCTCTTCTCATGTCGTGTTCATCTTGGAAAGAAGTCACGAGTGGAGTGCCACAAGCAGGGTTTTGTCCTGGGCCTGGTTCTGTTTAACATCTTTATTAACGATTTAGACGAAGGGTTAGAAGGCACGATCATCAAGTTTGCAGACGACACCAAACTGGGAGGGATAGCCAACACTCCAGAAGACAGGAGCAGAATTCAAAACGATCTTGACAAACTAGAGAGATGGGCCGAAACTAACAAATGAAATTCAACAGGGACAAATGCAATATACTTCACTTCGGCAGAAAAAATGGAATGCAAAGATACAGAATGGGGGACGATGCCTGGCTTGACAGCAGTACGTGTGAAAAAGACCTTGGAGTCCTCGTGGACAACAAGTTAAACATGAGCCAACAATGTGATGTGGCAGCTAAAAAAGCCAACGGGATTTTGGCCTGCATCAATAGGGGTCTAGTGTCTAGATCCAGGGAAGTCCTGCTCCCCCTCTATTCTGCCTTGGTCAGACCACAACTGGAATCACACTGTGTCCAATTCTGGGCACCGCAGTTGAAAGGAGATGTTGACAAGCTGGAAAGCGTCCAGAGGAAGGCAACTAAAATGATCAAAGGTCTGGAGAACAAGCCCTATGAGGAGCGGCTTAAAGAACTGGGCATGTTTAGCCTGCAGAAGAGAAGGCTGAGGGGAGACATGATAGCCATGTACAAATACGTGAGGGGAAGTCATAGGGAGGAGGGAGCAAGCTTGTTTTCTGCTGCCCTGCAGACTAGGACGCGGAACAATGGCTTCAAACTACAGGAAAATAGATTCCACCTGAACATCAGGAAGAACTTCCTCATGTGAGGGCTGTTCGGCAGTGGAACTCTCTCCCCCGGACTGTGGTGGAGGCTCCTTCTTTGGAGGCTTTTAAGCAGAGGCTGGATGGCCATCTGTCGGGGGTGCTTTGAATGCGATTTCCTGCTTCTTGGCAGGGGGTTGGACTGGATGGTCCATGAGGTCTCTTCCAACTCTACTATTCTATGATTCTATGTTTACTTTTGACTTTCTTCAGCTCATTCTCTGTGATCCTGTGCTGCATTGACCAGGGACCTGGATGTTTTTGCCCATTCCTGTTTCTTATCCTGATTTTTATGTACCTCCTACGCTGATAAAGAGCTTCATGGGACTCAAAGACTCACCCATTTTTTTGGTCTTGTCTTTTAGAAAGCATATTATCCAAGAGGCTGGATGGCCATCTGTTGGGAATGTTGGAAATAGCAACCTCACAAGCCTTTCACTATTTGTTGTCGAAGGCTTTCATGGCCGGGATCACAGGGTTGTTGTATGTCTTTCGGGCTGTGTGGCCATGTTCCAGAAGTATTCTCTCCTGACGTTTCGCCCACATCTATGGCAGGCATCCTCAGAGGTTGTGAGGTATGGTACCTCACAACCTCTGAGGATGCCTGCCATAGATGTGGGCAAAACGTCAGGAGAGAATACTTCTGGAACATGGCCACACAGCCCAAAAGACATACAACAACTCTTTCACTATTTGTTTGTTAACGTATATATTTGCTAAGGGGCCCCTGGTTGCACAGTGTGTTAAAGCGCTGAGCTGCTGAACTTGCAGACCAAAAGGTCCCAGGTTCAAATCCTGTGAACGGAATGAGCACCCGCTCTTAGCCGCAGCTCCTGCCAACCTAGCAGTTCGAAAACATGCCAATGTGAGTAGATCAATAGGTACCGTTCCGGTGGGAAGGTAACGACGTTCCATGCAGTCATGCTGGCCACATGACCTTGGAGGAGTCTACGGACAACACCGGCTCTTCGGCTTAGAAATGGAGATGAGCACCAACCCCCAGAGTCGGTCACAACTGGACTTAACATCAGGGGAAAACCTTTACCTTTTACTTATATTTGCTAACCTGTATTCTATGTGTATGTTGATTTGCCAGTTTGATTGTATCTCTTTGGTGTGGGAGGGGTTATAGATACATGATTGTACTGAGTAAGTTCAGACTCCAAACTCCATTTTATAGTCAGTCTGCTTTACACCTCAGTGGAGATGGATGCCTGTTTAGGCCTCACCTGCGGAGGATCATCTTGAGGGTGCGGTAGGAGCCCTTGATGAGGATCAGAGCCTCTTGCCGAGAGCCGTAGAGCGGCGTCCCGTTGATGTTCACCAGCTCGTCCCCGGAGCGCATCTTCTGAGACAGGGCTGCCTTCCCTCCATCTTCCACCTGGAGAGAAAGGAACCGCAAAGTCAGGAGTAAGTGGTTGTATCAAAGAAACCTGAGAAAAACTTATTAAACTGCAAAAAAAGTTTTTACAGGAGGTACATCCTGCAGCACATTTTGCTATACTCTTTCAATGAATATCTCATAGACTCACAGCTTTTTTTATCGTGTTAGAAGCAACCTGAGAACATACTGCAAGTCACTTCTGGTGTGAGAGAATAGCCATCTACAGAGATGTTGCCAAGGTGACACCCGAATGTGTCAGCTGGGAGGCTTCTCTCATGTACCCACAGGCTAGAGCTGACATACACCTCACCTTGTCTCGCGGATTCAAACTGGCAACCTTCAGATCAGCAACCCAACCTTTAGGTCAGCAGTCCAGCCAGCACAAGGGTTTAATCCATTGCGCCACCACGGCTCCTATGAGTTGCAACTACAGTAGGGTCTCACTTATCCAACGTTCTGGATTATCCAATGCATTTTTGTAGTCAATGTTTTCAATGCATTGTGATATTTTGGTGCTAAATTCGTAAATACAGTAATTACTACATAGCATTAATGTGTAATGAACTACTTTTTCTGTCAAATTTGTCGTATAACATGATGTTTTGGTGCTTAATTTGTAAAATCATAACCTATTTTGATGTTTAATAGGCTTTTTCTTAATCTCTCCTTATTATCCAACATATTCGCTTATCCAACGTTCTGCCAGCCCGTTTATGTTGGATAAGTGAGACTCTACTGTAATCCAACATAGCTTGTGGCAGCTATAAAAATGTAGTTTCTGGAGTAAGATAACTACTTTCAAAGTAAAGACCGCACAATTAAGTAACACTTTACAACACTTTCAAACACAAACAACACAAATAACACTTTCAAACTAGGAACATACCATATATACTCGAGTATAAGCCGACCCGAATATAAGCCGAGGCACCTAATTTTACCACAAAAACTGGGAAAACTTATTGACTCGAGTATAAGATGAGGGTGGGAAATGCGGCAGCTACGGGTCAATTTCAAAAATAAAATAGATATTAATAAAATTGCATTATTTGAGGCAAATAATGTTTTTTGATGTAAAGGTAAAGGTTTCCCCTAATGTTAAGTCCAGTCGTGTCTGACTCTGGGGGTTGGTGCTCATCTCCATTTCTAAGCCAAAGAGCCGGCGTTGTCCATAGACACCTCCAAGGTCATGTGGCCGGCATGACTGCATGGAGCGCCGTTACCTTCCCGCTGGAGCGGTACCTATTGATCTACTCACATTTGCATGTTTTTGAACTGCTAGGTTGGCAGATGCTGGAGCTAACAGTGGGCGCTCACTCCGCTCCCGGGATTTGAACCTGGGACCTTTTGGTCCGCAAGTTCAGCAGCTCAGTACTTTAACACACTGTGCCACCAGGGGCCCCAATATTTTTGAATATTTATATAAAACTGTAATTTAAGATAATAATAAGACTTAAATAAGAGAAGACTGTCCAACTCTGAATACCTATATACTCAAGTATAAGCTGACCTGAATAGAAGCCAGCCAGGACCCTCACTCGAGTATAAACCGAGGGGAGCTTTTTCAGCCCTAAAAAGGGCTGAAAAACTAGGATTATACTCGAGTATATACAATAATTCATTTTCACATTTTGTTACATAGTGTAATAGTTCTAAAGCAAACAGAAATTAAAATGCAATGCACATTCCCCAACAAAAAGGGTCCTTGCCAGCAATCACATCTTGGAAGCCTTCTTGTGCCAAAAGGTCTTCTTGACTATTTGGGGAAAGGAAAGTGTGGAAGGGAACTCCGGAGGGTTGCAGCCACAAGGAGGGTCTCTTGCAGACCCCATCAAATGGGCTTGGGATGGCGGTGGGACTGGGAGAGTGTTCTGGGATCTCATCCACACACAGGTTCTCCAAAAGAATTCCCATTCCACCCCCTCCTCCAGTGTGTGTTACTTGCACTTGGTGATTAAAACTCTGTGGGCTTTCCAAAGCTGTCAAGTCCACAGATTCCACCTGGCAAGTGCAAAGAAAGCCCAGGGAGATCTAAATGTGGCAAAATCATGCAAAAAGTTTGATGGTTGGTTTTCAGAATGCATCAATCTAATGAAGAAGGAAGAGAGTGGCAGCTAAGTTTCTTCTGCAAACTCACACCCACATGCTCTTCTCTGGCTCCGTTTTAGGAGACCACAGACAAATTGTATTCAAGACAATCCTTTAAAAAGAGCAGACAGCCACATGCCAAAAGCAAAACGACAACCTGCGATCTCTCAAGAACAACTAAATCAACCTTCACCCCAACTGCAGTGCCCACAGTTTCAGTTGGGTATTTTGCTCCATCTGGGGCCAGAAATGTTTGGAGAGAAAAGGATAAACGCAGCCTTCCCTCAAAACCCCCTTCCTTCCGCTGCAGTCTTCAAAAGTTCAAGGACCGGCTGGAAAAACAGATGTGGAACACAGGGCAACAATACCGCAAACATCACATCTCTCCCACCCACTTTCTTTCATCCTGCTGTTAAATCCTGGGCCCCCTCCTCACTGCTCCAAGTTTGCAACTGGGAACTAAAGCCTGTTTGGCAGGAGGACTTGCGTAACACACTTTTAATCCTCTCTTTCCATTAAAAGCGAAGCAGAAAAAGCACCCCAACCACCTCCTGGTTCCTCCTAAGTTGCTTTTCTGCACACACAAAGCGCCTTTCCTCTCCCGGAATAGCTGCTTTGAGTCTCCGTTGAGAGAGGAAAGTGGGATAACAACAACAACACACCTAGACAGACCCATTAATCAGCCTACCTCGCAGGGGCAATTGGGCTATTTCCTCTCCTTTCCACTGCCTTTCTGGGCCGAAGTGCCTCCTGTGCCTCTTTGGCTTGGTCTAAGAGAAGGGTGCCACTTTCTCCTTAGAGGTGCAAGATGTAGCACCAAGGGAGACTGACTCTTCTTCCTCCCATAAAAGGCCTGGCTACTGGATCCAAACAAGCAACACTGAGTCCCTGCTTTGTCTGTTCAGGAGAAGGTCTGGGATCCAGTGGAGAGTGAAGTTCTGGGTAGGGCAAGGCAACCCTTTTCTCCCTGCTTCCACCCCAAGAGTCACATGAAAGAAAAAGGAGTCAGCGCATGGTTCGCCCCCAGGCTGCTTCCCTCGTGGCCAAGACAAGGGCCCATTGTGCGCCCAAATGCCAGCGCTGCCGTCTGGAGCCCACGGATGGCTGCCATGTTGATGCCAGGCCCCCATAGTCTGCACCATAGTCTGCACCATGCCTCACAGGTGGGTCTGGGGAAAGCATTGGATCACCAGGCTTTCATCAACCCAGAATAATCATTTCATGCCACACAGCTACAGTGTTGTGGTTCTGAAATGGTTGTCATTGATCCCTCCTAGGCAATCTCGGGATTTGCAGTTTAGGAATTCTCAGGTGGAGTTTTAAAACACAGATTCCAGGACTGGATCCCATAGCAGTTCACTCACAGAAACACACTCCCTCTTGATACAGTCTCTCCCACAAGTCCATGGCTCTCCTTGCTGAACCTTGGCCCTTGGCTACAGACGGTCAAAAGGCCAGCGCCCCGCCAATCTGCTGGTTAGAGCATTCATATAACCAGTAACAAAGAAAAACATTAGCTGGAAACTAAAACACTCCAGCCCTAAGGGCAGAGATGGAAGAGATTGTGGAATTAATGTATCTGGGACACATTTCACCATTCAAAATTAATTCAAATTCAAACCAGCTTGTTCTCAAACTATCATAACAGCAGCAAGCTCTTTCAGTCAGTTGGAGACTGGAATCCTTAGTTCCTTTTTAAAAGTATCTAAATTTCTGTTCATGGCATACAAAGACAGAAAGGCGAGCACTGGTGACCAAACTGTGTTCCAGTGGCACAGAACCAAAGAGGCTCTTCAACAAGGACCTTCTGTGTCTCCTAAGACTGTCATGACGTTTGCTGGCATGTCTTTGTCTTGGGTCCAACATATAGGCACTTAGCTGTAGCCACCCAAATCCTGACTCTGCAAGAAGCCCCCATAGTTACGGTGGGGGGGGGGGATGTCAGCAGGGAAAACAAGACCACAATTTACTAGCCCAGGAAAATGTGTGTATCTCTCTTGCCTTTCCAGTTCAATCTCAGTTCCCCAGTTTTGCCCAACAATGAGATGGTGAACCAAGAAACTCATGGAGACTGATTTAAATCTTGTTTTTTTTTCATGTCAAGAGCAACTTGAGAAACTGCAAGACGCTTCTTGTGTGAGAAAATTGGCAGTCTGCAAGGACGTTGCCCAGGTCAATTCAGCAGTTGCCGGCACAAGGGTCTAACCACTGCACCACTGCGAGACTTCTCAGGAATGCAAAAAGCTCCCTTTCCAAAAAGCAGAACATGCAGGAAAGAATTTTTTTCTGGATTTAGAACAGTCTTGGTTAAGTTTATTGGGAAACCATCTCAAGTTGGCATCTCCAACAGAGTGAAGGCCAGGGGATTGGTAGGAATGGAACCGCCCCAAATTTGACCAAGAGGTCCTCATCTGTTCTGCTTTCTCCCATGCAGAGTGAAACAACAGGTCTCTTTTTAATGTGGGGAAGGAAGAGATGTTCTTCCAGACCCCAATCCATGTGCTCCAAGTGCCCCACTCAATCCAGCCTGGCCAGTCTCCCCCAGAGCTGCCCCACACAAAGAGGGAGAAGGTGGAGGACAACTATGCCCCAAACCAGCACATTTTTTCTTCCAGAGCCATCAGACTTTTTGTGAGGCTGAACTTGGAAGAGAAAGAAAACAAAGAGAGCTTTCGTCCTCTCCTCTTCCTCCATTTTCACTATGTAATGTGATTTTTGTTCCTAGATTATAAATGCCATTTCTTAATTGGTTCTTTCACAAAACATGGAAAACATTTATTAAACCGCAAAAACTTCGTCTTTGCAGGAAAGACATCCGGCAGCACATTTTATTCTAGTTTTTCAATGAACATCTCATAGAGTCTAAACCAATTCAACATAGTCTGTGGCAGCCACAAAAACAAAGTTTCTGGAGTAGAGCAACTACTTTCAAAGAAAGGACTGCACAATTAAACAGGAAACTACACTTTCAAACCAGAAACAGAAAATTTTTCAAATGTTGTTACATAGTGTTTGAGTCCGCAATCCTCTGCTCTTGTTGGTTGCTGCAGCAGCCTTTCGGAAATGGAGTCCAGATGGGGAAGGGAAGGGCAGCGGGTGGGCAGGCCTTGGGCCCTGGAACGCCAAGGAGAGCCAGTGAGCAGCCAGTGAGTGAGAGAGGGGCACTTTCCTTTTTCAAACTCAGCTGGAGCAGCAACAGGGAGCCTGGAGCCGGTTGGCTGAGCTGGAGGGAGGAGGAGAGCAGTTGGCTCTGGACAGGAGGAAATGGCCCGCTTTTGAGGCTTTCAAAGCCTGGCTGGTGTGACTCCCCAAAATCCAAGAGGATTTCTCTAGTGCAGAGCCAGCACAATTCACCCTGAGGCAGAGAGGAGGACCTACGGGGCCCTGAAGTGATGCCTTGTGCCTCCACCCTTCTTCCTTCCCCAGCTTCAGAGGGAATCTGCTGAACCAGATGGATCTGCACTCAGAATTACAACTCCCAGCAGCCCTAGAGCCCTGGGTGTTCTTGAACATCCGGAAAGCTCCAGGCCTCCAACATCAGAGAGTTTCTTTGCCTAGTTTAACACCTGTATGCTCAGCTTACTTGTCCAATCCACAGAATTCCTCTCAAGCCAACAATTGGTTAGGAAACAACTCTGGACCAGTTTCTGCTTTAAAGCCTGAGAAATACACAGCCCAACAAAGAAAAAAAAACTCTTCTCTGTGTCTTGGCATTTATGCCTGCTCCTGGGTTTATTTAAGGGGCTGATTCAGAAAATGGCTAGGCTCCATCGCTGTAAGGTAACGGTAAAGGTTTCCCCTGACTTTAAGTCCAGTCGTGACCAACTCTGGGGGTTGGTGCTCATCTCCACTTCTAAGCTGAAGAGCCGGCATTGTCCATAGACATCTCCAAGGTCATGTGGCCGGCATGACTGCATGGAGCGCCGTTAGCCTCCGGTGGCCTAAGGGATAAAAGTCTTGTGACTTGAAGGTTGGGTTGCTGACCTGAAGGCTGCCAGGTTCAAATCCCAACTGGGGAGAGCGCGGATGAGCTCCCTCTATCAGCTCCAGCTCCATGCGGGGACATGAGAGAAGCCTCCCACAAGGATGGTAAAACATCAAAAAACATCTGGGCGTCCCCTGGGCAACGTCCTTGCAGACGGCCAATTCTCTCACTCCAGAAGCAACTCCGGTTGCTCCTGACATGAAAAAAAAAACCTTCCCACCGAAGCGGTACCTATTAATCTACTCACATTTGCATGTTTTCGAACTGCTAGGTTGGCAGGAGCTGGGGCGCTCATTCCGCTCCCTGGATTTGAACCTAGGACCTTTTGGTCCATAAGTTCAGCAGCTCAGTGCTTTAACACACTGCGCCATTGGGGGCTGTAGTTTCTTAGATATTGTTATCATAGTTTTCTATGGGAGAGCAGATGACGACTGGAAGATGGCATATTTTCTGTATCTCAAAAACTAGAGCTGATGGGGGGAATGGGTGTCATTTTTGGAATGAGCAGGTCAAATACACCCAAAAACAGGGCCAACCCTTGAGGCACCAAAATGTGTTGGCCAGTGATGTCAAAGCAGAGGAGTCTGAAGTTCCCTGGAAACCAAGCAATGCGTGTGTCACCTATGTATCCACCGCCAAGACACTATACTTGGAAGGCCATCATAATCAGACAATGAGGAATCACCTAAGTTAGTAAGATGGGTGGGAGCCCTGACGCAAGGAAAGGGGGCTGCCGGGAAGGAGGCCCTGCCAGGGAAGGAAGACTCCACCTCCACTCTGTGGCACCAAGCCATTGCCAGGAGCTGCAGTGTCTAGACACCTCGCCCTCCTCCGGAGCCTGGGAAACACGCCTCGCCATCTTAATCCAGGAGGGCCCGGGCCCTGAGAAGCTGAAGCGCAAGGCGGTAAGAGCCAGGAGAAGCAAAGAGCCTTCTGTTTGGATGCAGAAGAGGCTAAGCGAAAAGGCTTGTCCTGAATCATTCTCTCACATCCAAGTGGGAAAGGTACACCTAATGCTATTAGTGCTGCAAAGGGCAAAACAGAGGTAAAGCAGCCATACAAACAACTGCCCAGCAGGTCCCATAACCATTTTACTTTTTTTCACTTATGGAAAGCCCAGAAGGGGAATTTATTTATTTATTTACAGTATTTATATTCTGCCCTTCTCACCCCGAAGGGGACTCAGGGCGGATCACATTACACATATAAGGCAAACATTCAATGCCTTAACATAGAACAAAGACAGAGACAAACACACCAAGCTGGCCTCGAACTCATGACCTCTTGGTGAGAGTGATTTGTTGCAGCTGGCTGCTCACCAGCCTGCGCCACAGCCCGGGCCTGTGTCCATATGTGGATTTTGGAGTGCTACAAATTCGGCCCCAGCCTTTCTGCCCTGCAGTTCAAGGAGGGAAAATGTACACAGACACCTTTCCTTCAATTCCACAGCTCAGCCTGCGATAAATGCAAGAGAAATTTAGGGGGTGCAAGGAACTTCCTGCCCAAAGCGGAGGGCACGAGGCCTGCAACAGCCAGTCATTGTTCCTCAGGATTTCCCCTGAACAGAATTTGGGGGTGCCTCAAGCTCTGCTGGGACTCTGGGGAAGGAAGGAAGAAGGGAGGAAGGAAGGGAAAGGAAAGGGCCAGCCCAAAGCTTATGGGAGAAGGGCGCTCTCCTTGGCTGACAGCTAATTAGGGCACAAAGGAGCCCTTGTTTCCACACTCAGAGTGAGTGCTGCTGGAGACTTTGCCAGGGAGCGGGAGAGGAAAGGAAAGGGCCTGCCTGAGACTTAGCTGCCTATCAGCACAAGGAGGGGATCCCAGGAGATCCCAAGGAGGCACCCAAACCCTGGCCTGGTGCCCTACTAGTTCAACCCCCTCCCTCCAAATGCAATAAAAACAATTGTGGGACCAAGACTGGGGCTCTTTCTCATTCACAGTTTGAAGAGAACTATTAATCTGCATTGCTGTGAGTTTTCCAGGCTGTATGGCCGTGTTCCAGAAGCATTATCTCCTGACATTTTGCCCACATCTATGGCAAGCATCCTCAGAGGTTGTGAGGTCTATTGGAAGCTTCAAAGCCTGGCTGCGTCTTGCCTGGGGAAATCCTTTGTTGGGAGGTGCTAGCTGGCCCTGATCGTTTCTTGTCTGGAATTCCCCTGTCTTCTGAGTGTTGTTCTTTATTTACTCTCCTAATTTTATTTATTATTTATTTATTATTTAAACTTATATGCCGCCACTCCCCTAGGGCTCGGGGCAGCTTACAAGAAAGGCTAAAATCTAACAATTTAAAAACATCTTTAAAATATCTTTTTAAAAATCTTAAAAACACTCCCCCAGGGCTCGGAGTGGCTTACAAGAACAGCTAAAATCTAAGCAATTTAAAAACAGCAATTTTAGAGTTTTTTAAATACTGGTAGCCAGATTTTGTTCATTTTCATTGTTTCCTCCTTTCTGTTGAAATTGTCCACATGCTTGTGGATTTCAGTGGCTTCTCTGTGCAGTCTGACAACATTCAGAAGACAGGGGAATTCTGACAAGAAACAATCACAGCCAGTTAACACCTCTAAACAAAGGATTCGCCCAGGCAGGAAGTAGCCAGGCTTTGAAGCTGCAAGGCTATTCAATGCTAATTAAGCTGACCAATTGAAACATTCACACTTGCCTCAGGCAGACAAGAATTCTTTCCCCCACCCTGGACATTCCACTGATATATAAACTCCACTTGCTTAGTTTCCAACAGACCTCACAACCTCTCAGGATGCCTGCCATTGATGTGGGTTTTATTTATTTTATTTAGTGTCAAAAAACATTGCATAATAAATAAGTTTAAGAGTGATAAAATAAAGGAAATCACAAGCAGCTAAATAGTCTTAGACCAAAAGTGGGCAAAAGCGACCGCATTGTCCATGGCTTTGAACAACTCCTCCTTCGTGCATGTGGCAGGGCATTGTGGGCAAGAAGATATGCGGAATTGATTGTTGATGGTGAAGGTGGAGGATTCCTCCAGGTAATGCCACCTTGCCAAGTTGTCTTTTGATCTGCCCACTCCGCTTCTCATTAAAAGCATTGCATTGCTTTTAAACATTGATGTGGGTGAAACATCAGGAGAGAATGCTTCTGGAACATGGCCATACAGCCTAGAAAACTCACAGCAACCCAGTGATTCTGGTCATCAAAGCCTTCGACAACTATTAATCTGCTTTCAACTTTAAAATGTGTATCATTTTTTACCATAAAAATCATTGATGTTTTGACATGACCTTGCTTTTTAAGTGGACCCCTAGCTCTCCTTTCTCTCTGCATCATTTGGGGACAGAGCTGCACTTTCAGCCTGCAAGCAACTTCAAGGGATGCAGCTGGGCTCAGACGGAAGGCTGTCTCACTCCCAAGGAGGAGCAGTTCCCATTATTTACAGTGGCCGAGAAGCAAGACTGGCAACCAGTGGGCAGGCGCCGGTTGATGCAACTCTGTCCATCCACATGTGACAAGGGGGACGAGGAGGGGGGCTTCCAAAGGGCTGATCTTGTGCATAGACTGCCTCTTAGTGGTGCCCCAAGCAACATGCCAACCATCATTTCCTGGGCATCCTTCAGTGAGCCTATGGCAGGGAGAATAGGGAAGGGATCCCATTGGCATTCCTTCAGTAACTCCCCACCTCCAGGTTCAACTCTTCCCATTTGTTTTATAGGTGTCACTCAATCCCTGCCCCTCCCTTTAGTTTTTGTGTTATTACAGAATCACAGAGTGGGAAGAGACTCATGAGCTATATCTGGTTCAGCCCCCTGCCCTGCAGGAAAAGCACATTCAAAGTACTGTATATACTCGAGTATAAGCCTAGTTTTTCAGCCCTTTTTTAGGACTGAAAAAAAAAACCCTCCTCGGCTTATACTCGGGTGAGGGTCCTGGTGGGCTTATATTCAGGTTGGCTTATACTCAAGTATATATGGTATATTTATTATTTTTTCTCTATTATTATTGGTATTGTTACATTTATTATTTTACTCTATTAATTATTATTACATTTATTATTTTACTCTATTTATTATTACATGTATTATTTTACTCTATTATTGTTGTTACTTTTACATTTATTTTACTCTATTTTTATTATTTATTTATTTGTTTGTTTATATACAGTATTTATATTCCGCCTTTCTCACCCCGAAGGGGACTCAGGGCGGATCACACTGCACACATATAAGGCAAACATAGGCCGGGCTGTGGCGCAGGCTGGTTAGCAGCCAGCTGCAACAAATCACTCTGACCAAGAGGTCATGAGTTCGAGGCCCGCTCGTGCCTGCGTCTGTCTCTGTCTCTGTTCTATATTATGGCATTGAATGTTTGCCTTATATGTGCAATGTGATCCGCCCTGAGTCCCCTTCAGGGTGAGAAGGGCGGAATATAAATACTGTAAATAAATAAACGTTCAATGCCTTAACATAGAACAGAGACAGAGACAAACCGAGCTGGCCTTGAACTCATGAACTCTTGGTCAGAGTGATTTGTTGCAGCTGGCAGCTGGCTGCTCACCAGCCTGCGCCACAGCCCGGCCCAATTTGTATTATTATTAATACATTTGTTATTTTACTCTATTATTACATTTATTATTTCACTCATTATTAAAAGGATACATAAGCAGCATATTTACATTGAAGAAGATGAAAATAATGATTTAATCAGGGTTGAACAGTCATATCTTAAATTACAGTTTGATGTAAAGATTCAAAAACATTTAAACTACTGATGCCTCAATTAATGTAATTTTATTGGTATCTCGGCTTATACGGGAGTTTTCCCAGTTTTTGTGGTAAAATTAGATGCCTCGGCTTATATTCGGGTCGGCTTATACTCGAGTATATACGGTACCCCTGATCTGCCTTTGAGTGGACTCCAACCTATGGCAATCCTCCTCTAGGGTTTTCTTGGCCAGAGGAATGCTTCAGAGGGGTTCTGCCATGCCTTGCTCTGAAGCTGAGAAAGTATAATTTGCTCACGGTGAGTTTCCATGGCTGAAGGATAGATTTGAACCCTGCTCTTTAAAATTATTACAGATGTCTCAAAGTCCTAGCCACTACTTACACCGTGCTAGGATTCAAACTTTGGTCTTTTAGCCTCCTGCTTTTGAGTGCTTTGACTACGACGCTGAAAACCAGGGCATGGTCTCCTACTTGGCCACAGAAACAGGGAGAAAGACCTTGGGCAAGTCACATACTCTCATCCTCAGGAAACCTTATGATAGAAAGCACTAGAAGGCACACATCAACATCAACAATAACAACAATACAGATCTGGTGCCTGGACCCCCAAAGCTTTTCCCAGTCTCCCTGCAGGAGCCCATCCACGGGGCATTCCGTTGCAAGGAGTGCCCTGCCAGGGCTGGCAGGCGAGACAAGGGCAGTTAATCATTCACCGCCCGGCACCGCCCCACATCCCTGCAGGGGAGGCTTTCCAGCCCACATGGGCTCCATGCAGACAAAGGATTATGCCAGTGATCCCTCCCTCTCTTTCATAGAATCCTAGAATTGGAAGAGACCCCCAGGGCCAGCAGTTTAACCCTATTCTGCCAGGCAGGAAGGCACAATCCAAACCCTCCCGACAGATGGCCATCCAGATTCTGCTCTAAAAAGTTAGGAGCAGTGCGGACTGCCATTAACCTCTACTTCAGACTGCTGTTTTGCAGCCATGGGGAGAGAAACTAGATGATTCTCCCCCTCCCATCTTTATTATGTTTTAAACATGCTTTGAAATATTTTAATACCCTTTCATGTATGGTTACATGTTCCATGATGTGGTTTACAATGCTTGTTTTAGTTGCCGGAGGCTTTCATGGGCGGAATCACTGGTTGCTATGAGTTTTCCAGGCTG